>NC_054473.1:109480314-109804273 GCF_017639515.1 Carcharodon carcharias | reverse complement strand
GAGAGTGAGTGAGTGTGTGTGTAGGAGTGAGAGAGTGAGTGAGTGTGTGTGTAGGAGTGAGAGAGTGAGTGAGTGTGTGTGTAGGAGTGAGAGAGTGAGTGTGTGTGTGTAGGAGTGAGAGAGTGAGTGAGTGTGTGTGTAGGAGTGAGAGAGTGAGTGAGTGTGTGTGTAGGAGTGAGAGAGTGAGTGAGTGTGTGTGTAGGAGTGAGAGAGTGAGTGAGTGTGTGTGTGTAGGAGTGAGAGAGTGAGTGAGTGTGTGTGTGTAGGAGTGAGAGAGTGAGTGAGTGTGTGTAGGAGTGAGAGAATGAGTGAGTGTGTGTGTAGGAGTGAGAGAGTGAGTGAGTGTGTGTGTAGGAGTGAGAGAGTGAGTGAGTGTGTGTGTAGGAGTGAGAGAGTGAGTGAGTGTGTGTGTAGGAGTGAGAGAGTGAGTGAGTGTGTGTGTAGGAGTGAGAGAGTGAGTGAGTGTGTGTAGGAGTGAGAGAGTGAGTGAGTGTGTGTGTAGGAGTGAGAGAGTGAGTGTGTGTGTGGGTGTGAGAGAGTGAGTGTGTGTGTGGGTGTGAGAGAGTGAGTGAGTGTGTGGGAGCGAGAGAGTGAATGTTTGTGTGGGAGCGAGAGAGTGTGTGTGTGGGAGCGAGAGAGTGAGTGAGTGTGTGTTTGGGAATGAGAGAGTGAGTGAGTGTGTGTGGGAGTGAGAGAGAGTGTGTGTGTGTGTGCGTGTGTGAGTGAGAGAGTGAATGCGTATGTGTGGGAGTGAGTCAGTGAGTGAGTTTGGTAGGACCCTGGGAAGTACCAATGATCAGAGGGACCTTGGCGTGCATGTCCACCGGTCCCTTAAGGTAGCGGGACAGGTAGATAAGGTGGTTAAGAAGGCATATGGGATACTTGCCTTTGTTAGCAGAGGCATAGAATATAAGAGCAAGGAGGTTATGCGGGAACTGTATACAATGCTGGTTAGGCCACAGCTAGAGTATTACGTGCAGTTCTAGAATCCGCATGACAGGAAAGATGTGATTGCACTAGAAAGAGTGCAGAGGAGATTTACCAGGATGTTGCCTGGGCTGAACAGTTTTAGTTATGAGGAGAGATTGAATAGACTGGGGTTATTTTTCCTGGAGCAGAGGAGATTGAGGGGGGACATGATTGAAGTGTATAAAATTATGAGGGTCATAGATAGGGTAGACAGGAAGGAACTTTTCCCTTGGTATAGGGATCAATAACCAGGGGGCATAGATTTAAGGTAAGGGGCAGGAGGTTTAGAGGGGATGTGAGGAAGAATTTTTTCACCCAGAGGGCGGTGGGAATCTGGAATTCACTGCCTGAAAGGGTGGTAGAGGCAGAAACCCTCATAACGTTTAAGAAGTATTTGGATATGCCCTGGTGATGCCATGGCATAAAAGGCTATGGGCCTGGTGCTGGAAAATGGGATTAGAATAGTTAGGTATTTGTTTGACCAGTGCAGACTTGATGGGCTGAAGGGCCTTTTTCTGTGCTGTAGATCTCTATGACTCTATATGACTCTACGAGTGAGTTTGTGTATGTGTATGAATGAGCGAGTGTGTATGAATGAGTGGAAGAGATTGAGTGCGTGTGTGGGAGTGAGAATGAGTGTGTATTTGGGATTAAGTGAGTGTGTATGTGTGTGGGAGTGAGTGAGACAGAGAGAGTGAGTGCATGTGTGGGATTGAGAGTGAGTGCATGTGTGTGGGAGTGAGTGCATGTGTGTGGGAGTGAGTGGGAATGTGTGTGTGTGTGTTAGGTGAAAGAGTGAGTGAGTATGTGTGGGAGTGAGAGAGTGAGGGCAGGATTTTGCTCTTGGTGATGATTGCTCAGTGGGGGTGGGCGGGGTTGATTGGGAAGCCAACCTCTGCTTGCGATCGGCTCCGCACCGCGATTTCACGCGGGCGGGCCAATTAAGGCCCGCCCTGCGTGGATCGCGGCTGCCTGTGCGGGCGGGTGGGAGTAGGGGGAGTGGGCCTTGAGTGCAATTCATGCATGTGTGTGAAAGAGCGCTTCAATCTCCCTGAGGCATGGAGCTGTCTCAGGGAGATTGAAGCACTGTTTAAAAAATTAATAAAGACAGTAAAAATTTAACAAAACATGTCCCATCTCATGTGACTCTGTCACATGAGATGAAACATGGTTTTAATTCCAAAGTAAAGTTTTTATTTAATTTTTATTTGCTTCAGAAAACCTTGTCCCGCTCGTGGATGAGGTTTCCTAAAGAATGTAAAGGTCGCTTGGCCTTTTCACCTGACTGCCAACTGTAATATTAGACGGGCAACGTAGATTTGAATTTAATTGGATTGTTAATGGCTTTAATCGGCCTTTTAATTATCGGCAGGTGCTCAGCCGACTCCGGCACACACCCGCCAAATGAAATATCGCATGAGTGCATGATGACGTTGGGGCGCACGCCCGACGTCATTGCGTGTCATCTTACGTTCGGGCATGTCGGGCGCATGGTCGCATGCTGAGCATATCCTGCCCTGAGTGTGTATGTGGGAGTGAGAGAGTGAAGTGTGTATGTAGGAGTGAGAAAGTGAAGTGTGTACGTGGGAGTGAGAGAGTGTGTGTACGTGGGAGTGAGAGAGTGTGTGTGTACGTGGGAGTGAGAGAGTGTGTGTGTACGTGGGAGTGAGAGAGTGTGTGTGTGCGTGGGAGTGAGAGAGTGTGTGTGTACGTGGGAGTGAGAGAGTGTGTGTACGTGGGAGTGAGAGACTGTGTGTGTACGTGGGAGTGAGAGACTGTGTTTGTGTGAGTGAGTGAGTGCATGTGTGTGAGTGAGTGTGTATGTGAGAGAGCGAGTGTATGTGTGTGTGTATGAGTGAGTGTGTGTGTGGGAGTGGGAGTGAGAGTGAGTGCTTATTTGTGGGAGTGAGAGAGTGAGTGCTTGTGTGTGAGACTGTGTGTGTGTGTGACTGATTATGTGTGTTGTGACTGAGAGTGAGTGCGTGTGTATGTGTGATCTGTTTGTCCAGGAAATGGGCCCGCTCCTTCAGGAGTGACTGATCCTGACAGCACCTTCACCTGGGGAGGCGCCAGCTGCATTTCAGTTGGCTATAAGGGGCAGCTGCCATCACAGTAGGATGTGGCACTCAGGAGTGCACTACCAGCTCATCAGGAGAGAGAAGCATATTCTGCAGGTATATTCCTCACCCTAGCACTGAGGTGTGACCAAGTCAGTCCACTTCAAGCCTGCATTGCCCCTGAAAAAACAATGTATTCTGCTTTTCGATTAATGTCTTTTCTTCCTTTGCATTATCGCAAACAGAAACGAATCAGGAAATGGCTTCTATTACAGTAGTCGATGTGGCTCACATTGCTGTTTTTTTCCTATAGTGGCACTTTCTTGAAAAACAGTGAAGATCACTGCCCTGCACCATGTGCTCTTATATAGTAACCTTTGATGTATCATTTTATCAAAAGCCTTTTGGAAATCCAATTACACCACACCCATGAATGTTATTTTGTCAAAAAACAAATGGATTAGCTAAAAACTATTTCCCTTTCCTAAAGCCATGTTGGCTTTATCTGATCACATCATGCTTTTCTAAGAATCCTGCTATAACCTCTTTAATAATGGATTCTAGCACTTTCCCTATGACAGACGTTAGGCTGACTAGCCTATAGTTCTGTGCTTTCTGCCTCCATCCTTTCTCCCTCCTCCTTAAATTAGCTCTTTTCCAATCCTCTGAGACCCTTCCAGAATCTAAGGAATTTTGGAAGATGAAAACCAATTCATCTACTACCTGTGCCACCACTTCTTTGAGACTCTGGGATGCAGGCCACCCGGTCCTGGGGACTTGGCAGCCTTTAGATCTAATAGTTTTCCATTACCTTTTCGTCATGATGGTGATTGTTTTAAGTTCATCCTTCCCTATCAACTCTTGATTTTCAATTATCTTTGGGAAGTTTTCTAAGGGTGGAATTTTCCACTCCCGTTGGAGTTGGGTGTGTTTGGTGGAGTGAGCAGACAATATGGCAAGAAGGCCAAAATTCAGTTTTAAGCCATCGTGAAACCTGTTTGTGATCATCCACTCCACCCATCAATGGCAGGCCGCCTTTCCCACCGCCACATGTCGGGAACCTCATTTCAACACTTTAGCATCTCATTATAAGCCCTGCTCACTGGAATTAACCCCCCCCCCCCCCACCATGCTGGATCGTCCAGACACATCGGCGCGATTGCACACTGATGTGTTTTACAACTGTACTTAAGTGACATACATCTGGCGAGCTGCACTTCGCATGGGACTTGAAGGTTTGTTTGCCTACCTTGCTTCAGGCAGCACTCGGTCATCAGCCCGAGGCTTTGCAGGCAGCACCACATCACTTTTAGGCAAGGGGGGTTCATGAGCAGCTCTCCACCCACCAGACCAACCATAAGGTGGGGGTGGCTTTTTAATGGCTGCGGTGTGAGGGCTTACTTGGGGAAGGAGGGGAAGTGGCCTCAGGCTGTACTTGGGAGGTGGGGATCCCAGGGCATGCATGGAGACACAAGTTGATCTGTTCAAGTGGCCTCAAGATGGTCAGGGCTGAGGAGGTGGTCTCCAGAGATGAGGCCATATGGAGATGCGAGGGTGTGTGAGAGTGAGTGGTGATGTTCCTTGAGCTGGCAGTGAATGAGATGCCAGTGAATGTTGATGGCCTTGTGAGTGTGTGAGTTTGGAGTAATGAGACAGTTGCCTTACCCTGGTGGCACGGATGAGATCATTCATCCTCTTTCTGCATTGGATGGCCAATATCTTCTGTGTAGCGTTGCACTGACCACTACTGCCACCAGCTCCCAAGCTGGAGTGTTGAGATTGCTGGACCTCCTGCAGCCAGAGTGGAGGTGGGGGACATCAAGGCGGGCCTCCAAAAAGCATTCCAGTGATGGGTCAATGAACTCTTCTTGGCTTTCAGGGCCATGCCTTTACTGGAGCAGTCTTGGGCTGCATGCATTGAGAACTGTGTGCACGGCTGCAGTTTAGATATGGCACCTGGAATGAGGACACGGTGAGGGTGATTCAGAGGCTGCCAGCCATTGAGACGTCGTGTTTCCTGTGGCTGCATAGTTAATGAGGTGGGAATGGGACAACATGGCGCAAAAACATTGTTTTTCACTTAGTACAATTCTGGGACAATTCCTCCCTAAGTCTTCTACCATGAAGGTGGGCACAAAATACCTGTTCAACCTGCACCATTTCTTTGTTTTCCATTATCAATTCCCCAGACTCACTCTCTAGAGGGCCAACACTAGCTTTAGTTACTCTTTTCCTATTCAAATACTTCTAGAAACCCTTACTATCTGTTTTTATATTACTAACTAGTTTTCTCTTATACTCTGCTCTCTGCCTTTTTATTATCTTTTTAGTCATTATTTGCTGGTTCTTAAAATAAGACATAGGAGCAGAAATTAGGCCATTCGGCCCATTGAGTCTGCTCTGCCATTCAATCATGGCTGATAACTTTCTCAACCCCATTCTCCCACCTTCTCCCCGTAACCTTTGATCCCCTTACCAATAAAGAACCTATCTATCTCGGTCTTAAATACACGCAATAACCTGGCCTCCACAGCCTTCTGTGGCAATGAATTCCATTGATTCACCACACTCTGGCTAAAGAAGTTTCTTCTCATCTCTGTTCTAAAAGGTCTTCCCTTTACTCTGAGGCTGTGCCCTCGGGTCCTAGTCTGTCCTACTAATGGAAACATCTTCCCTACATCCACTCTATCCAGGCCTTTCAGTATTCTGTAAGTTTCAATCAGATCCCCCCTCATCCTTCTAAACTCCATCAAGTATAGACCCAGTGTCCTCAAATGTTCCTCATATGTTAAGCCTTTCATTCCTGGGATCATTCTCGTGAACCTCCTCTGGACCCTCTCCAGGGCCAGAACATCCTTCCTGAGATACGGGGCCCAAAATTGCTCACAATATTCTAAATGTGGTCTGACCAGAGCCTTATAAAACCTCAGCAGCAGATCCCTGCTTTTTTATTCTAGTCCTCTCGAAATAAATGCCAACATTGCATTTGCCTTCCTAACTACCGCGTCAACCTGCAAGTTAACCTTAAGAGAATCCTGGACTAGGACTCCCAAGTTCCTTTGCACTTCAGATTTCTGAATTCTCTCCCCGTTTAGAAAATAGTTTATGCCTCTATTCTTCCTACCAAAGTGCATGACCTCACACTTCCCCACGTTGTATTCCATCTGCCACTTCTTTGCCCATTCTCCTCACCTGTCCAAATTCTTCTGCGGTCTCCCCGCCTCCTCAATACTACCTGTCCCTCCACCTATCTTAGTATCATCTGCAAACTTAGCCAGGATGCCCTCAGTTCCTTCATCTAGATCATTAATGTATAAAGTGAAAAGTTGTGGTCCCAACACTGACCCCTGCGGAACTCCACTAGTCACCAGCTGCCATCCTGAGAAGGACCCCCTTATCCCCACTCTCTGCTTCCTGCCAGACAGCCAATCTTCTATCCATGCTAGTACCTTGCCTCTAACACCATGGGCTCTTATTTTACTGAACAGCCTCCTGTGCGGCACTTGTCAAAGGCCTTCTGGAAGTCCAAGTAGATAACATCCATTGGCTGTCCTTTGTCTAACCTACTTGTTACCTCCTCAAAGAATTCTAAGAGATTTGTCAGGCATGACTTCGCCTTGATGAAACCATGCTGACTTTGCCCTATTTTGTCATGCACTTCCAAGTATTCTGAAATCTCATCCTTAATAATGGACTCTAAAATCTTACCAATGACCAAGGTCAGGTTAATCGACCTGTAATTTCCTGTCTTTTGCCTCACTCCCTTCTTAAACAGGGTGGTTACATTAGCGATTTTCCAGTCCTCTGGGACCCTCCCTGACTCCAGTGATTCCTGAAAGATCACCACTAATGCCTCCACTATCTCTTCAGCTATCTCCTTCAGAACTCTGGGGTGTAATCCATTTGGTCCAGGTGATTTATCCACCTTCAGACCTTTCAGTTTTCCTAGCACCTTCTCCTTGGTAATGGCCACCATACTCATTCTGCCCCCCGACTCTCTTGAACTTTGGGGATGTTACCCGTGTCTTCCACCATGAAGACTGATGTAAAGTACCTATTCAGTTCCTCCGCCATTTCTTTGTTCCCCACTACTACTTCTCCAGCGTCATTTTCCAGCGGCCCAATGTCCACTTTTGCCTCTCTCTTACCCTTTATATATCTAAAAAAACTCTTGCAATCTTCTTTTATATTACTGGCTAGTTTACCCTCATATTTAATCTTCTCCCTCCTTATTTCTGTCTTTTCTAAAATCTAATTTCTAAAATCTGTCCAATCCTTTGATCTACCACTAATCTTTGCAGATTTGTACAGTGTTTCTTTCAATTTAATACCATCATAACCTTCCTTATTTAGCCATGGATGATGCAGAGTTTTTCTTTCTCACTGGGATAAATCTTTGCTGAGTTATTAAATATCTCCTTAAAAGTCTGCCACTGCAACTCTACTATCTACCTTTCAACTGAGTTTCCCGGTTTACCTTAGCCAGCCCTGCCTCCATACCATCATAATTACCTTTATTTAGGTTTGAAACACTATTCATGGACCCACACTTCTCGCTTTCAAAATGAACATGAAATTCTATCATGTGATCGCTGTCACTTAGAGGCTCCTTTACCTTGAGGTTATTGATTAATCCTGTTTCGTTGCACATTACCAGGTTTAGGATAGCCTGCTCCCTGGTTAGCTCTCAAATGTACTGCTCTAAGAAATTGTCCCGAAAACACTCTATGAACTCATTTTCCAGGCCACCAATCCTCCCAATCTACATGTAGATTAAAGTCACCCAGGATTGTTGCAGTACCTTTCTTACATACCTCATTTAGTAATTCCTGTATGCTCTGTCCTGTGACCATGAGAGCAGGTTAGAGGCCGAGATGGTGAGCAACTCATTATATTACACCCCTAAGCCTTTCCTCCCCTCACAAGGCTCAAGTCAGGAGTATTAGAAAATACTCTTCACTTGCCTGGATGAGTGCAGTTCCAAAATACTCAAGAATCTCGAAGCAACTTATTTTGATGGCACTCCATCCACCACCTTAAGCATTCATTCTCTCCACTACTGCTGCACTACTGCTGGATACAATGCAGCAACTTGCCAAGGCTCTTCTGATAGCAACTTCCAAACATGTGACCTCTACTTCCCAGAAGAACAGGAACAGCATCACCTACAAGTTCCCCTCCAAATCATATTGCCTTCGAATTATATCACTACCCCTTCATCAATATCCTGGAACTCCCACCCTAACAGCACCGCACGTGTACCTACACCACATGCATTACAGCAGTTCACGAAGGCAGCTCACCACCACCTTCTCCAGGGCAATTAGAGATGGGCAATAAATGTGACACTCCCGTCCCATGAACAATGTTTTAAAATGTATTATATGACTCAAAATACTTGCTAGATAAGCATCAAGTTTGAAGTTACAAGATTTATTGTTGTACTACATGGTGTTTTTCACAGTTCATGTGGACATAATCTCAGAATTTCACATTATGCTGTTTTATAACAGATTCACTAATTCAAGAAACTATTTCATGGCTCTTCTTTCTCTTTCAAGAATCAAGTTGTTATGGTGAATTATGATTTTGCACCTTTTTAAATTAATAATATTGTTTAAGGGGAGCTAAATGTTGTTGATAACAAAATTAGGACAACTAGCTTGGAGTTACTAAACCTAGCAGTATAGGTATGCACAGATACAGCTGTATTGACAGGGCTTCTTTGTTTTCTGGGGTTTTGTTTGAAGTATCATAGGGTGTACAGCTTTTAAAACCATTGTCAATTGTGAAGTTACATCATGCAGAGCAGTAAGATCCTGAAAACAATACCCAATCTGTATTCAATTAGCTGATCTCAGCTGAGACAGATTTGAACCGCTGCATAGCACTTTTGGACTGGGGAATGAAAATCAATTAGGATTCTGGTTCCTTCTCAGTATCATCGTGGATATTGGGCAAGAGTCTGTATAACCCAGAAGTTATTTAAAAAATGAATTTAGGGGTGAGTTAGCCATTTTAATTCCCTCAATATTCAAACTTGACTCAATGACAAGAAGGCCATGGCAGTGATTTATAATTGCTGTCATGCTTTGTTTCTGGAGTGAGAGGAAGAAACCACCACGAGTTGCAGTCCCATCCTCCAGAGGCACCTCATTGATATAAAGGCTCTATAATGCAAATGGGGTATGAGAGAGATTTGGAAATCAGAGCAGATAATCACCTTTCCTTGTTTGTCCAACCACAACTGTGACTGTGGCTACGCTCAACATAAAGAGCTGGAAGGGGCCAAGGGCATCTTTTGCTTCCTCTCTCATTGGTAGAAGGTTGTCTAAAGTAGGTTCTGAGTCTGAAACAGTCACTGAGACAGGGAGATTTTATTTCCTAAAGAAATATAAAAATACCTGGAAAAACTCAGCAGGTCTGACAGCATCTGTGGAGAAGAACACAGTTAATGTTTCGAGTCCGTATGACTCTTCAACAAAACTAAGGAAAAATTGAAAAGAGGTGAAATATAAGCTGGTTTAAGGGAGAGGTGGGACAAGTCAAGCTGGATAGAGGGCCACTGATAGGTGGAGATAGCCAAATGATGTCATAGACAAAAGGACAAATGGGTGTTGAAAGTGGTGATATTATCTAAGGAACGTGCTAATAGGTGACATTAAGGGTAGAAAGCAGGATGAGCAAAGTACAGATAGCCCTAGTGGGGATAGGGTGGGGGGAAGGGATCGAAATAGGCTCAAAGGTAGAGATAAAACAATGGATGGAAATACATTTTAAAATAATGGAAATAGGTAGGAAAAGAAAAATCGATATAAATTATTGGAAAAAAGGGGGATCGGAAGGGAGGTGGGGATGGAGGAGAGAGTTCATGATCTAAAATTGTTGAACTCAATATTCAGTCCAGTAGGCTGTAAAGTGCCTGGTCAGAAGATGAGGCGCTGTTCCTCCAGTTGCGTTGAGCTTCACTGGAACATTGCAGCATACCAAGGATGGACATGTGGGCATGAGAGCAGGTTGGAGTATTGAAATGGTAGGCCCGGGTCATGCTTGCGGACAGACCGAAGGTGTTCCGCAAAGCGGTCACCCAGTCTGTGTTTAGTCTCTCCAATGTAGAGGAAACTGCATTGGGAGCAGCAAATGCAGTAGACTAAATTGAGGGAAGTGCAAGTGAAATGCTGCTTCACTTGAAAGGAGTGTTTGTGCCCTTGGATGGTGAGAATAGGGGAAGTAAAGGGGCAGGTGTTGCACCTTCTGTGGTTGCATGGGAAGATGCCGTGGGAGGGGGTTCTCCAGCATGATGCCACCACCAAAAGGCATATCTTCCTTCTTCCTTAACCGAGGTTTTCCACCCACGGTGGTTGACAGGGCCCTCAAACATGTCCAGCCCATCTCCCGCGCATCCGTCCTCACAACTTCCTCTCCCTCCCAGAACAATGATATGGTCCCCCTTGACCTCACTTATCACCCCATCAGCCTCCGCATTCAAAGGATCATCCTCGCTATTTCCACCAACTCCAGCATGATGCCACCACCAAACACATCTTCCCTTCACCCCCCCGGCGGCATTCCGCAGGGATCGTTCCCTCTGGGACATCCTGGTCCACTCCTCCTTCACCCCCTACACCTCAACCCCCTCCCACGGCACCTTCCCATGCAACCACAGAAGGTGCAACACCTGTCCCTTTACTTCCCCTCTCCTCACCGTCCAAGGACCCAAACACTCCTTTCAAGTGAAGCAGCATTTCACTTGCACTTCCCTCAATTTAGTCTACTGCATTCGCTGCTTCCAATGCGGTTTCCACTACATTGGAGAGACGAAACGCAGACTGGGTGACCGCTTTGCAGAATACCTTCTTCTGTCCACAAGCATAACCCAAACCTCCCTGTCGCTTGCCATTTCAACACTCCACCCTGCTCTGATGCCCACGTGACCGTCCTTAGCCTGCTGCAATGTTCCAGTGAAGCTCAAGGGAAACTGGAGGAACAGCACCTCATCTTCCGACAAGGCACTTTACAGCCTTCCGGACTGAATATTGAGTTCACCAGTTTTAGATCGTGAACTCTCTCCTCCATCCCCATCCCCTTTCCGATCCCCCTTTTTTCCAATAATTTATATAGATTTTTCTTTTCCCACCTATTTTCCTTAGATAATATCACCAACCTCAACACCTCGTTGTCCTTTTGTCTATGGCATCTTTTGGCTATCTCCACCTATCACTGGCCCTCTATCCAGCTCTACTTGTCCCACCCCACCCCCCCTTAAACCAGCTTAAATTTCACCTCTTTTCTATTTTTCCTTAGTTCTGTTGAAGAGTCATATGGACTCGAAATGTTAACTGTGTTCCTCTCCGCAGATGCAGTCAGACCTGCTGAGTTTTTCCAGGTATTTTTATTTTTGTATTGGATTTCCACCATCCGCAGTTTTTTGCTTTTATTTCCTAATGCTTGTGTTGACCTGTAACATGAGGTGTCCCCTTCTCAAAAGCCATTGCTATTTATTGTTGGTGCCACACATATGTGTCAGTTACAAAAATGAAACAGAAATACCTGGAAAAACTCAGCAGGTCTGGCAGCATCGGCGAAGGAGAGCACAGTTGAAGTTTCAAGTCCTCATGACCCTTCAATAGAACTAAGTGAAAATAGGAAAGGGATGAAATATAAGCTGGTTTGGGGGGGGGGGGGGCGGTTTATTTAGCCTTAATTCATTGCTAACATACTTGACTCTGAATCAGACAGGAAGGTCCATTTACTGATCACCCAATAGGTAGGAGTCATGAGTACAGATATGCTGGTTGCTTTTATAAAGAGGCAGATACTGCATCAACAGATTATAAAATGGAGGAAAGAGCGGTAAAGGGCAGCACTTTGTCAAATCACAGTGCAACAGTGCACTTTGACCTCCATCCATTGTCCACTTCAACCACTGGTAGGATATCCCATCCCTGAACATCAACAACGTTGTGACTATCTTTCAATAAATGTAATGTGGGTGGGTAAATGAAATTTTCTTGCCCTTCTTCCATTCTTTGGGGTGTGGCTGGAAAGAGCATTTTGATCAGTGTAAGACTGATCTGAAATGCCAGTGGTTACAGGGCTGCCACATCAGGTAGCAACGAATTAAGAGTATCACACATTACATTAAAGCTGTGTTGATTGGAACAATGTAGATAGGACTGAAGGAGGAAATTGGAAGTGGCAAGCACAGAAATGTCAGTTTATCTTGAACAAAGCAATTGGAGATGTTTGGCAGAGTGATTATCCATTCTGTGATCCCAACTCTACATCATAAAGGGGCCTGCACTTTGACCAGCAAATATGTTAGAGGATGTAAATTGTTATCATGCATAAAGCGTTTGTAGTAATCACAGGTGCAAACTCCTATCTCCATTGTGTGATGGCACACTGCCTCATTTTAGTTTTGCCATATTCCACTGAAAGAACATAGTCACAGCATGTTGATAGAGTAAGTGTGACTTTAATGATGTAGGTGACTGGATCCTTCTGACTTGATTTTGTATCTCTTATGTAAACTAACAAAATGGATCCAGTCTCCGGAAGCTCCCCAGAAAAAAGAACTTGGAATTGGACATGGTGTTTTGTAAACTTATGTAATACGATGTATACACATACCATTAAAATCCTGAAATTTACTTTGAATCTAATAAGCTTTTTTGTTGTACTTTATTTTCCTGTATTTTTCTGAAAATTATATTCCTGCAAATTGCATGTTATTACTTTATAAAGACAAAATTTGATTATCTTCGCACAGTTTTGCACTTCTGGTGTCAGATGTTCAAACGTGAAATTGCATATCTCATTCAAGCTGTTCTTCAATACCAATGAGTCTTTTGTGTCTGTACTGGTACATTGCTGTATGATATGCTCATTTTACTAGACAAGGAGCCAAAATGGAAAGGAACCTGGTATATGCTACAGCCTTGAAAGGTAGTGAGGAGAGAGACTCAATGAATTATGGGTACGTATATGTAAGCAATGATTTCTCATTGGGATTTTGATCTGGGATGAGCATGTGACTAACCCAGAACTGACTTCTGCATAAATGCTTACAATTCCCATCGCACCATCTACATCAATCATTTAATTTATTTGGAATAAGCTTACTATGACATTCCACCCTGCCCCATTTCACCATGCCCAGGCCTGTCCACCTCTGTCAATCTGACTATGTTAGTCCAGCCCTGTCAATCTTACAGTGACGGTCCAGCCCTGTCAATCTTACAGTGACGGTCCAGTGCTGTCAATCTCACAGTGATGGTCCAGCCTTGTCAATCAAACTGTGACGGTCCAGCCTTGTCAGTCACACTGTGATGGTCCAGCTCTCTGTTGATCTCACTGTGACAGTCCAGCCCTGTCAATCTCACTGTGATGCCCAGCCCTGTCAATCTCTCTGTGATGGTCCAGCCCCGTTCAGTCTCACTGTGACGGTCCAGCCCCGTTCAATCTCACTGTGACAGTCCAGCCCCGTTCAATCTCACTGTGACGGTCCAGCCCTGTCAATCTCACTGTGACGGTCCAGCCCGGTCAATCTCACTGTGACAGTCCAGTCCCGTTCAATCTCACTGTGACGGTCCAGCCCCGTTCAATCTCACTGTGACGGTCCAGCCCCGTCAATCTCACTGTGACGGTCCAGCCTGGTCAATCTCACTGTGACAGTCCAAATCTGTCAATCTTACTGTGACAGTCCAACCCGTTCAATCTCACCGTGACGGTCCAGCCCTGATATATGAACATACGAGGAGTAGACCACTTGGCCCCTCAAGCCTGCTTCGCTATTCAATAAGATCATGGCTGATCTGATTGTAACCTCAAATCCACATTCCTGATTAACCCTAATAACCTTTCACCCCTTTGGTTATCAAGAATTGATCTACCTCTGCCTTAAAAATATTTAAAATCTCTGCTTCCACTGTTCTTTGAGGAAGAGAGTTCCAAAGACTCAGCCCTCTGTGAGAAAAAAAATTATCCTTTTCACAGTCTTAAATTTGCAACCCCTTACTTTTAAACATTGACCCCTAGTTCTAGATTCTCCCACAAGAGGAAACATCCTTTCCACATCCACCCTGTCAAGACCGCTCAAGATCTTTTATATTTCAATCAAGTCGCCTCTTACTCTTCTAAACTCCAGAGGATTCAAGCCTAGCCTGTCCATCATTTCCTCATAAGGCAACCTGCCCATTACAGGTATTAGTCTTGTAAACCTTATTCTGAACTGTTTCCAATGCATTTACATCCTTCCTTGAATATGGAGATTATTATGGTACACAGTACTTCTGATGTATTCGCACCAGTGCCATGTGTAACTGAAACATAACCTCTCCACTTTTGTATTCAATTCCTCTTGCAATAAACAATAACATTCTCTTAGCTTTCCTAATTACTTGCTATACCTGCATACATCCTTTTGCGATTCATGCTCTAGGACACCCAGATCCCTCCGCATCTCAGAGCTCTGCAATCTCTCACCATTTATATAATATGCTTCTTTTTTATTCTTCCTACCAAAATGGACAATTTCACATTTTCCCACATTATACTCTATTTGCCAGTTCTTTGCCCACTCACCTAACCAATCTATATCCCTTTGTAGACTCGTTATGTCTTTTTCTTTCTCGCTGGAATGTATATATTCTGTGTATTCTGAAATATCCCCTTAAATGTCTGCCACTGCATCTCTTTGACCTATCCCTTAACCTAAACTGCCAGTTCACTTTAGCTAGCTCTGCTTTCATGTCATCGTAATTGCCCTGATTTAAGTTTAAAATACGAGTCTTAGACCCACTCTTCTCTCTTGCAAACTGAATGTAAACTTCAATCATATTATGATCACTGCTATCTAGGGGCGCCTTCACTACAAGGTCATTAATTATTCCTATCTCCTTGCACAATACCAGATCTTGTATAGCTTGCTTTCTGGTTGGCGCCAAGAAACTATCCAAAAAACATTCTGAGATTCCTCATCTAGGCTACGTTTCCCCATCTGATTTTTCCAGTCTATATTTAGATTAAAGATCCCCATGATTATTGCCGTGCCTTTCTGACAAGCTCCCATTATTTCTTCCTTTATACCCCATCCTATCATGTGGTTACTCTTAGGGGGCCTGCACACCACTCCCATAAGTGACTTCTTGTCTTTATCATTTCTCATCACTACCCAAACTGCTTCTATATCCTGGTTTCCTAAACTTAGGTTATCCCTCTTTATTGTGCTAATACCATCATTAATTAAGAGAGCCACCCCTCTATCTTTTCCTAGCTTCTTGTCCTTTCTAAATATCATGTACCCTTCAATATTCAGGACCCAATCTATGTCATCCTGCAGCAATGTCTCTGTAATGGCTATAGGATCATACTCATTTATTTCTATTTGCGCTGTTTTAATTCGAACGCTACATGCATTCAGATACAGAGCCTTTTGTTTTGTCCTTTTATTATTTTTGTAACCTCGTGCCTTATCTGCTGATTTACTATTAGATTTGTACACTTTCCCTTCTTGTCATGGTCTGTGTATCCTTTCCCATATTAGTACCTTTCTCTCTTGCCTCGTCTCTACTCCTTGATTTACCACATCTTCACAAATTTGATCCCCTGCCCCCATATTTAGTTTAGAACCTTCTCCACTTCCTAAGTTATGTGGCTCACTAGAATACTGGTCCCAGCATGGTTCAGGTGTAGCCTGTCTCAACAGTATAGCCCCCACTTTCCCCTGGTTCCAGTGCCCCACGAACTGGAACCCACTTCTTCCACAGCAGTCTTTGAGCCACACATTCATCTCTCTAATTTTATTCACCCTTTGCCAATTTGCATATGGCTCAGGTAATAACCCAGAGATTATTACCTTTTGAGGTTCTGCTTTTTTAAAAGTTAGTGCCTAGCTCCTCATTCTCTTTATGCGGAACCTCTTTCTCGTCTTACCTATGTCACCGATACCTCCATGGACCACAACCACTGTATCCTCCCCCTCCCACTGCAATTCTTCTCCAGCCCTGAGCTCCAGGCAAGCAACATAACTGTTTGGACTCACACTCTTGATTGCAGTATCTATCCCCTGACTAGACTGTCTTCTATCAATATCACATTCTTCTTTGTTCGCCCCACTTGAATGGCATCCTTTACCATGGTGCATGGTCAGCCCACTCATGCACCGTGAAGTCCATCTCCTCATTCACACAGTTAGCAAGCATCTCATACCTGCTGGACAAAGACAGGGGCTGAAGTTCCACTGTCACTACATGCTGGTTCCCCTTACCTGCCTGACTTCAGTCACATCCTCCTGTCCTGACCATTGACTAACTGTAAAGTTCTGCCTAACCTAAGATGAATGACTGTCTCCTGGAAAAAAGTGCAAAGGTATCTCTCCCCCTTCCTGATGCCCCGCTATGTTCGCAACTCAGACTCCAGCTCAGCAACTCAGAGCCGCAGTTGCCTAAGCTGCAGACACTTTCAGCAGATATGGTTCTACGGGATTGCAGTGCATCCCTCAGGTTCCCATATACTGTAGTCACAGCACATCACCAGGCCTGCCATTTCTGTCCAACCTTATTTATTTAATTAATCCACTAGTTAACAATTTAATAAAGCAATAGAAAGCTGCACTCACCTAGCTTGGAGGCAAGGAAGGAAATTCACCAACCACTGGAGGCTGAAAAAAAGTAGCATAAGGAGTGCCTCTTTCCCATCTATCCCTAATTCCCACCTGAACCAAATTCCCAACTCCTCACTCAATCTATGTCTCACTCAGGTGTAATCTCACGTGCACACACCCCTTTCTGCCTGTCAATCTCACTGTGACACTTTGAGAAATATTGATTGCTAGTAACTAACAGCATCAAAACAGAATCACGAAAGATTGCAACAAGTATCATCAAATCCTGTTCAATTCAGCAGGTCAGGATGGAACGTGGTGGCATCTTCATGCTATTAATCTTTTTGCGGGGCAGGGGAGGTGGAACGAGGGAGAGAAAAGGAATTCAGATGTGACTATCTTTTGGAAGACAGTTCTATATATGTTACTGAGTTAAAAAAGAGCTTTGACTGCTAAAATCTTTGAAATATTACCTATTTAATGTCCATATGCCCCCTAGATAATATGTTTCTTTTTAACTTATAAGATTTTTGTTTCTAATTTTCTGCCTTTTTTGAAGATGGTAACTCATTAGAATATGGTTACCCACAACTGCTCAAGTGAATCTACCTGCTACCCATCCCTAATTCTCCCCACTGTTTTGAAAGTGCTTCATTATGATGAGATACTGTTCCAACTTCCTAGGCTGCCATAACACACAGGATAATTGGCATGGGCTGCCTGACAATGTACCACAAACCATTGTTCCGTGGGCTGTTGGATTCAGTACAGTTCTTGCTTTGGATGTTTTGTTATGTTAAAGGTATTATAAACGCAAGTTGTTTCCATGCATGGCTCAGTACCACAGTATACATCACATTTACCCAGAACAATCTCATGAAAGGAAACTTATTGAAATGATCACTCCTCAACATTGCCAGGTCCACAACCAAGGCACCCAATTCTGATCCCAAACCTCAGAAAACAGTTTTATGATGAAAGATTGAAGAAACTAGAGTTTTCAGCTGTGGAAGGGTGCAACTGAGATTACCTTACATAGAATGTAAAATAACAAATAGTGTGGAAAAGATAGATGGAATCATAGAGCCATGCAACACAGAAGGCTGCTGTGTCTGTGCCAGCTTGCTGCAAGAGCAACTCAGCTAGTCCCACTCCCCCACACTTTCCCCATCGCCCTGAATTTTTTTCTCTTCAGATGCTTATCCTATTTCCTTTTGAAATCTGCACTATATATCTTACTCCAGTCCAAAAAAAACCATTCACCACTACTTTCACTTAGCCAACTTCATATCCATGCTGCCAATGTCCCTTTTAATCATGGGCTTCCACATTGCTGGAAAGCCTATTATGTGGCACCTATCAAACGTCTTTCAAAAGTCCATATACTCCACATCAATTGCATTACCCCATCTCTGCTACCTCATCAAAAACACTCAATCATGTCAGTTAAACACAATTTGTCTTTAACAAATCCATGCTGAATTTTCTTAATTAATTCACAGTCACCCAAGTGACTGATAATTTTGTTCTGGATTATTGTTTCTAAAAACTTTCCCATCACCAAGGTTGAATTGACTGGCTTGTATTGGCTAGGCTTAGCCTTACCTCCCCTTTTTTGAAGAAAGGTGTAACATTTTCAGTTCTCCAAGTCTAAGGCACCACTCCCATATATCAGGAGGATTGAAGGATTATGGCCAGTACCTCCACAAGTAGTGCAACTTAAGTTCTAGGAATAGAAGTACATCTTGAGCTTTGACACAAAATGGGTGACATTGGATCAGCCACCCATTTTACGCTGTGACTGATATTCAGTCCCATTGCATTCAATAGGGGCAAGGCAGCTGAAAGCACAGCCAGCAATGGTGAAACACTTACAATCAGGAAGTTCTAGAGGGCCAGAATTAGACAAGTGCAGAGATCTCAAAGACTTGTGGGGCTGGAGGACATTACAGAAAAAGAGAGGAGACAAGGCCATGGAGATTTGAAAATAAGGATGAGAATTTTAAAACTGAGACGTTACTCAGCTAGGAGCCAATGAGCACGGGGTAATGGATAAATGTGAAGGCAAGTCTTCGAATTTCATATTATATATATATATATACATAATCTAGAAACTTACATTTTTAATTGGCAGTAAAAGTAATAAACACCAAACACCAATTTGAAGTACATCACTTGTTCCAATTGTAGCATGAATAGCTTGGAAAATAAACTGTTAAGTTCTTCTATTACTGGTAGGTTGTTGAAATGGCATTGTGCATACTTGACTGTAAACTTAGTCAAGTGTGTAAGCTGGACCTAAAAGATACAGATTCAGTGAACTTGTGATTAAAATTATTCTATTTTATGGCTGTGAAACCAGATGGGTGTTATCAGGGCTACAAACTTTTACTTTCCACTCCCTTGACAGGAAATTTATGTAAGTGGAGTTGACTGATAAACTAAACAATAGGAAATGATTGCTAGTTTAACCCACTGTACGCAGGCACTGAGAATTACAACAATTCGCATTTACATGGTACTCCGACATAGACAACCATCTCAGAGATTCTCAAGGAGGGAGAAGTGGATACCTAGTGGGAAGTGATGCAGTTTATTGTGGGGAAGGTGGGGGAAGGGGGATAGGGGTAGGGGGAGGAAGGAGGTGTGGTGTGGTGGGGAGGGGAGGAGAGAGACCAACAAAGTATCAATAAGGTTTTTTTAGGCTTTTGAACCTGTGAGAGATAGCAAGGAAGAATATTTTTGGAAGAGAGTTCCAGAGGGAAAAGCATATTGTAACAGAAATGAAAATCTGGATGCAGCAGTCACAATTGATAAGGTGCTGCACAAAAGATTAATACACAAGATAAGATAAGATCACACAGAGTTAGGGCTAATATATTAGCTTGGATAGAGGATTGGCTAACCAACAGAAAGCAGAGAGTCGGGATAAATGGGTCTTTTTCTGGCTGGCAAAATGTAACCAGTGAGGTGCCACAGGATTCGGTCCTTGGGCCCCAAATATTTACAATCTATATCAATGACTTGGATTCAGGGAAAGAAGATACTATAGCTAAACTTGCAGATGACACCAAAATAGGTGGGAAAGTGAGTTGCAATGAAGAAATAAGAAATTTACAAATGGATATGGACAAGTTAGGTGAATAGACCAAAATTTGGCAGATGGAGTTTAACATGGATAAGTGTGAGGTTATCCATTTTAGTCGGAAGAATAAAAAGGCAACTTATTATTTAAATGGAGAGAAACTTCAGAATAATTCAATGCAGAGGGATCTGGGTGTCCTTGTGCATGAATCGCTGAAAGCTAGTATGCAGGTACAGCAGGTAATAAGGAAGGCAAATGGAATTTTGGCATTTATTGCTAAAGGAATAGAGTATAAAAATAGGGAAGTGTTGTTGCAACTGTACAAGGCATTAGTGAGACCACATCTGGAGTACTGTGCACAGTTTTGGTCCCCTTACTTGAGGAAGGATGTAGTTGCACTGGAGACGGTTCAGAGGAGGTTCACTAGATTGATTCCAGAGATGCGGGGCTTGTTTTATGAGGAGCGATTGAGCAGTTTAGGCCTATACTCGCTAGAGTTTAGAAGGATGAGAGGTGATCTAATTGAGCTATATAAGATGCTAAAGGGGATAAACAAAGTAGACATGGAGCAGATGTTTTCCCTTGTGGGGCTTTCTAGAATGAGAGGCCATCGTTTTAGGCTAAGGGATGGATTTAAATCAGAGATGAGGAGGAATCACTTTTCTCAAAGGATCGTGAATCTGTGGAATCTACTACTTCAGAGTGCAGTAGATGCCGGAATGCTGAATAAATTTAAGGAGGAGATAGATTTTTAATTAGTAATGGGTTGAAAGGTTATGGGGAGAGGGCAGGAAATTGGAGTTGAGGCCAAAATGAGATCAGCCATGATCGTAATGAATGGCAGGGCAGGCTCGAGGGGCTGAATTGCCTACTCCTGCTCCTAGTTCTTATGTTATGTTCTGAACTGCATTCTGAGAGCAGTAACTTTGTTGAATCTTTTCAGCTGAGGCTACAGGAAACACTGTAAACTCTACACTCAGGCTTCTCAAACAGACACATTTCCCTGATAGAGGAAGCTGGAGGCATTTCAGATGCATGATTCTATTGTAGGCATGTTTTAATCAAATTATTGTAAAGTTTATCTTTTTTATATCTTTGTTACAAAGTTGCAGATGCTGTAAATAAACTTAAAATACATTACAGCATTTAAAGATTCCATTTTGAAAATTTAGTGTTGTTGAAAATTTGTTTCTAATGCTGTAAATCACTGCTTGAGTATAGTTTCTTCAGAAAAATTACCTGAGCTCATTCTTTAATTTGTGTTTGATATTTTGCATAAAAGCAAACTCCAGTTTATTTCATTATTCCAAAAATGGCTTTCCACGACCCACACCATAAAATAGTGGGGGGGGGTTCAGTCTCAGTAATTTCGTTGCTCCGTGTCGTTTCCATTTTCAGGTCGACGGGGGCGCAGCCGAGTCAGCTGTGCGCCCGCCGACCTGTCAACGGCCTATTGAAGCCATTAATAAAACAATTTAGGTCATTGACAGGGCTGCCCGTCCAACCTGGTGGGCAGGCTGGGAGTCCTGGTGAGATGAGGTTTCATGAGGGTTTTTACAAAGTTGGTTTGAGTTAAATTGATGGACATGTCCCAACTCATGTGATAGTGTCACATGAGGGGACATGTCAGGGAAATTTTTTGTTTTAATTTCGAGCCGATCTCTCTGAGACAGCACTTAGCCTCAGGGCGATCAGTGTGCTCTTTCATGTGCATGCGTGAAAGAGTGCACTCCCAGCTGAGGAAATTATTTAATTGGCCCGCCCACTTAAATTGGCGGTGCACCCCTGATCAGCGTGCCTGCCCACACCCGCTCCTGCACTTTCCTCCTGATGAGGGGAGCAGTCTTCCCTTAGTGTTGAGTTCAAACAGATCCCATTTTGGCTGTTCCAAGGGTCTTAACTCTCAGTGTGAGAGTCAGGAATTGATAGAGTAGACATAAGCAGTCTTGAAGAGTGAATGTCTATTTACGTGTCATGACCTGAAGATTTTTTAAGCTCCTTCTCTTTAAATGTGAATAAACACAGGCTGAAGCTGTCAGGGAAAGTTGAAATAACACTTTCTGCTGGACTGCTTTAATTGATATGCCATCTACAGTAGATTAGAAAAAAAAATTGCCATATGTTCGTGCAGTTTCAATTAGAGCTCTTTGTTGACATTTCCCAAGGGCTATTATTCTAAGATTATAAATGCTTGACTGAGTTTTAAAGTGATTATTACCTCATCGGGGGTTCTGAGCTCATAGCTTGATTGACAGTTTAAAAGAGACTATTAAAGGATTAGCTGTATTTGATGTAAGGAGTCTGAATACAAGTTTGTTTGTTTTTATGAGAGATTAACCACTTGAGGGTACTTAAAATCTTTTAATGGGTTTCATGAATGGAATTGTTTTCACTATCAGTGTGCATGAGTGACAGCAGTATTAGATGTTAGAGGTTTTTTTAATCCATCTCCACATGGCTGCTGAGGTTTGCCCATGGTGGACCCTGTGTGAATGGCTATGGAAATAGCATGGGGATATGAGCAGCCATAGGGAGTAAGGGGGGACATGGGAGAGGTCATGATTTGGCATGGAGGGGTCATAAAGATATGAGGGGGAATAGGAGTGGGTGAGAGGCATGAACTGGTATGGAGGGTCCATGGGGGGCTATGAGGGTCATGGGAGATAGGGGCATATGTTGGCATAGAGATTCCATAAGGGTATGAGGGTGCCTGAGGGATGGAAGGCATGAGTTGGCGTCAGGGTACAATAGAGAATGGGATTGTAAATTTAAAATTAATGGTGAAGCTAATAGTACTAACTATTGTTTATTTGCAAACTGGCCAGCAACTTTACAGTGACTGCGCATGCACAGTTAAGTGTGGAATTACAGATATTAGTGTCCAAGATTGTCCTCCTTCAAAACTACATGTAGATGGTATTTCTCCTTCTGACCATTCAAATGTATTGAACAATGTGAAGTTGTTCTGTGGACTGCTTGCCAAAAATGTTTGGGCTATTCCAGTCTAGGCTAAGTACACCTGTAATAGTATGTGGGTACTACTGTCAAATAACCTTTCTGGCACGAAAAATTAACTTTACAAGAGTTCAACCTTCCTTCAACTTTTAATTATTGTTTGAGATTTTTTTAACAACTTTATAACTTTTTTCTGTTTCGTTGATTTCTCTTAATCCAAACTTCCTTTCCCTCTTTTTATTTCACTTTCTATACTTGGTTTGATATTGAATTCAATATTCTAACTGATAATTCCCGGTTCAGGTTCTGCATTGCTCATTAACGATTCTTCAGTGATTTGTTGAGGTGATGCACAGTTCCTTGCCATGTTCACACAGGTTCTGGATACCCTGCAGAGGATGCTGAGTTTTTAGACATTTGGCTGACAGCAACCTGCCACGCCAGAGCCAATTGAAAGTCTAATGGACAGCTGGTGCTACACTTTCATTGCTCAGAGCAAAATGAAGTCCATTTTCTTGTAAATGTTGTAAATGTTTAAACGTTACTGGCCTTACTTCAGTAGTACACTTAGCTTAATTGAGAACCTAAGATGATAGCTAAATGTACGTTTTTGCTAGCTGTTGCTGACTTCCCATTTTTGATTTGTACTGTTTTGAATGTCATGATTGCTGGACTTCATTCTGGCCTAGCAGTTGGTATGCTGGCTGTCAGTTATGATTTGTTGTTTTGTGAATATAAACTTTGAGCCAATCAAGTATAACTGTGGCACAGGCATTTGCAAATAGGGTTCTACACAGATGTAACAGACAAACACATACTACATGTGCTGTTTTTGTTTTTAACTTATAGTGTCACTCACAGGTAGTTTGATGGTAGCCAGCTTTATAAGGTAAGTGGTACATCATGAAATGCACAATGTATCATTCCGCTAATAAGGTGTGTGATTGTCCTTCTAAGGCCATAAAATTTAACTATCCTCAAACCTGTATAGAACTTATGGTCATTCGGAGTTTAACTGTTGCTTTGGTCATGGAATTTTACAAATGGACTTGCTTGTGAGTTTGAGACTCCAGCTCAAAAATACATAGGCCGGGATTTTCCAAAGAGATAAAAACAAAAAGATAAAAACAAAAATACTGCGGATGCTGGAAATCCAAAACAAAAACAGAATTACCTGGAAAAACTCAGCAGGTCTGGCAGCATCGGCGGAGAAGAAAAGAGTTGAAGTTTCGAGTCCTCATGACCCTTCAGCAGAACTAGGTGAATCCAAGGAGAGGGGTGAAATATAAGGTGGGGGGGGTGGGGGGGGCTGGGAAGAGAAGTGGAGGGGGGTGGTGTGGTTGTAGGGACAAGCAAGCAGTAATAGGAGCAGATAATCAAAAGATGTCACAGACAAAAGAACAAAAGAACACAGAGGTGTTGAAGTTGGTGATATTATCTAAACAAATGTGCTAATTAAGAATGGAGGGTAGGGCACTCAAGGTATAGCTCTAGTGGGGGTGGGGAGCATAAAATATTTAAAAATAATGGAAATAGGTGGGAAAAGAAAAATCTATATAAATTATTGGAAAAAACAAAAGGAAGGGGGAAGAAACAGAAAGGGGGTGGGGATGGAGGAGGGAGGTCAAGATCTAAAGTTGTTGAATTCAATATTCAGTCCAGAAGGCTGTAAGGTCGGAAGATGAGGTGCTGTTCCTCCAGTTTGCGTTGGGCTTCACTGGAACAATGCAGCCAGCCAAGGACAGACATGTGGGCAAGATAGCAGGGTGGAGTGTTAAAATGGCAAGCGACAGGGAGGTTTGGGTCATTCTTGCGGACAGACCGCAGGTGTTCTGCAAAGCGGTCGCCCAGTTTACGTTTGGTCTCTCCAATGTAGAGGAGACCACATTGGGAGCAACGAATGCAGTAGACTAAGTTGGGGGAAATGCAATTGAAATGCTGCTTCACTTGAAAGGAGTGTTTGGGCCCTTGGACAGTGAGTAGAGAGGAAGTGAAGGGGCAGGTGTTACATCTTTTGCGTGGGCATGTGGAGGTGCCATAGGTGGGGGTTGATGAGTAGGGGGTGATGGAGGGGTGGACCAGGGTGTCGCGGAGGGAACGATCCCTACAGAATGCCGCCGGGGAGGGATGGAGGGGGAAGGGAAGATGTGTTTGGTGGTGGCATCATGCTGGTGTTGGTGGAAATGGCGGAGGATGATCCTTTGAATGTGGAGGCTGGTGGGGTGATAAGTGAGGACAAGGGGGATCCTATCATGTTTCTGGGAGGGAGGAGAAGGCGTGAGGGCACCCTTTCGTGGCAGGACCCGCTGTGGGGGATTCAGTGGTCCAGCCAAATGTCCTTTGACTTTCACAGGACAGGATGATCCCAGTGGCAGGCGGGGCCGGAAAATCCAACCCATAATATTTTAAGATCTGTATCTTTGGGCACATGGGCAGGATATCTTTCTCCAGTAAGATGTGCCTCCTCTTTTTCTGCTTTTCTCCTTCTTATTATGTGGAAATATTGGGAATGAGACATCATAAATCACTCTCTAACCTGTTTATCAGCTTATCAGGCCTGCCAACAATAGCACAGACAATGAAACTACTGGGGAATGCACTTATACAAAGCAATGCTTCAGCCATAATTGTGTGACATTATGGATGCCCCATTATAAAAAAGAGAGTAAAGCCATTTTTACAACAGGTTGATAGCAGGAAAGAAAAGCTGCCAATCTGAAGAGAGACTTCATTGAGATAATGAGACTGTTTCCATTGCAGCACTGGAGGCTAAGGTGAGATTTTTTAAATTAGTCAATAGTTCGACTAGGTAAAGACTCTGGTTGTAAAATTATCAAGACAGAGAGCACTGCCCCGTTTAAGGGAAAAGGGGATAAATACTTGAAACATGACAATTGGAAAAGAGCAGGGCAGTGGGATTAGTTTTGGATTGATACAGCAAAGAGCTGGCACCGACTTGATGGATAAAATGGCCTTCTGTGTTGTGAACATCTGTGGATCCAAAAAGCTACGATTGGCTCAGCTTTGGGGGCCACTTGGAGAAATGTATTTGATATTCTAATAACCCTTTACACGAAAAATTTCACCCAGACATCTTTTTGCTTTTATCGCTGGATTTTTGTCCCTAATCATCTATTTATTGTGAGAATAATGTTTCACTATTACCTCTCAAATTGTTACAGTATTTAGCACTTCTACCAGATCCATGCTTAACATTCTGTGCTGTAATATGTTCTATTTTTACCAAGTCTCTTATCATAACTTATCCTTTTATTCTGGAATAACCCTAATAAATCCACAATGCATCTTTTCCATTGTTTCAATATTTCTAAAATGGAATGTCCCAAAGTGAAAAAAATGTTCCAACTGTGATCTCATCCATATCTTGCACAGATTTAATCATCACCTTCTTGCTGATGTTTTTAGTGTCCCCTAAATATAAAACTTATTATCCGTTTTGCCCTTCATATAACCTTCTCCGTCTACAAAAATACTTTCAAACATCTGTAACTTGAGATATTTTTAATCTTTCACTCCTTTGATAATGTTATCATTAATTTCTATTCTCTGATTTTTCCCCCAACATGTAATACAGTGAAATCTGCTTGTAGTGATGGCTATGTCACGCAGATATAATCTTATCTTAAATCCTGTTTCCCAAAATTCATGAGAATTAAACCTGCAGGTTATCCAGGAGTTGTGGTTGATTAACATCTATTGGACTTCTACGGTATTGACCAGCTATACATTGACCAGCATTTCAAACAGCACTTTGACAGGCTGTTGTTTTGGGGATGGCATTATTGATGATAAGCCCAACCTTCCTGTTCTGATCTGATGTCCACATGTGTTCACTTCCCTGATGGAATCAGTGGATCATGATCAGGAACTCTGACTTATCTTTTCCCCTACCCAACTAGTCCAGAGGCATTGAAGTTAATGTTTGTCCCGACTGAGGTCAGATAAATTTAGTGTGTCAGCCATGGCTCAGTGGGTAGCACTCTCACGTCTGAGTCACGAGGTTCCGGGGCTCCAGTCCCACTCCAGGTCTTAAGTACAAAAATCAAATCTGGCACTCCAGTGAGGTACTGAGGGAATGCTGCACTGTCAGAGTTATTGTCTTTTGGATGTGATGTTAAACCGAGGCCCAATCTGCCTGCTCATTGAATGTTAAAGATCCCATGGTACTATTTAGGTTATCCTGGCCGATGTTTATCCCTCAATCAAAATCACAAAAAGCAGATTATCTGGTTATTATCACATTGCTGTTTGTTGGAGGTTTCTGTGTGTGTATTGGCTGCCACATTTCCAGTAATATAACCGTGACTACACTTTAAAAAATACTCATTGGTAGTATAGCACTTTGAGCTGTCTGGTGGTAATGAACTATGCTATCTAAATGCAAGTCTTTCTTTTTAAATTAACACATCCCAGGAATTGAGATGAGTTCTTATGGTTAGTAGGTTTCAGTACTGCCATGCAATTTGTGTAATATTGAGTATTTAAATCATTGCTGACTATCTTTTCTGTACTGCAAAGGTACAGCAAATATACAGGGTAGTTTTTCTTTTCTTCGGCACACTGCAGTTTGTCTTATTGCAAATATTCCTATTCTTCCTCCTTAGGAAAAGGAGTCCGACACGGAGTGGTAGTTTGACAGTACAGATGGAAGAAGTGTCACTTTTTTAAGGAGGTGCTGACAGCAATTTTGAAAGAGAAGGGATAAGGAAAGGTTATCGGTGTCCGCAAACATAGAGTCATAGAGTAATTTACTAGAAACAAGGAAAGGTAATCAAATTAATGTGAGCATTCTATTTGACACTGGGTTACACTCTTTTTGATCAATATAGCTCTACTGCATCAGGTAGTACCTCTGCTGAATATACATTGGAAAGAGAGGGCACCTTTATTTCAATGCAGGGGACTTGCTATTAAATTGGCACCAATAGCTTTTTGGGAACCCCTTGTCCCAGCTAGGAGGAATTATTTTTTTTTTAAATAGTAAGAAAACATAGCCAGTTTATTGTTTTCACATTTGTGTAATACAACACAAGCATCAAGAAAATGGATGGAGAAATCTGTACACCTAAGCAAGAGCTAGCCATGGAAACATATTGCCATTGAATTGATAAATAAAGATGGTACATTGGAGCCCCGTGTGTTTATAGTGGGATATGTTCTCATAATCTTTGACTGTGTTCTTGATCCCAATTGTGCTGCCACAAAGAGTTGCTGGATGACCAATCATTTTCTCACAATCATGGAAAATTAGCAGTGTGCTAGAAAGTGACATGGAGACCACAGTCTAACAGTGAGTGAAAGAATAATGCATCAGGGTTGTGATGGCAAAACTATAGTGGAAATATCACGGTTTACCAATTTGCTTCCAACTACAAAACAAGTGACTACGTTGCAACATATTGGGAATTCAGATTTCATACAAGATTTAAACATTTACATATACAAATTGGCTGTGTGGCTTAAAGTGTAGGACTGCAGTAAGATGTCAATAAAATAGTGAAATATCCCAAGGAAATAATTTCTCCCTATCTATTCTATCTAGGCCCCTCTTAATTCTATGCACCTCAATTAAAACTTTATTCAGCCTCTTCTGTTGATTTGGAATTGTGGGGGAATATTCATAACCCATGACTGAGGTATTCTGATAACTCAAATAACAACAACTTGCATTTATATTATGCCTTTAAGATAGTAAAATATCCCAAGGTGCTTTAACAAGAGCGTTATCAAATGAAATTTGACTTAAAGCCACAGAGACAAATATTGGGACAGGTGACAAAAAGCCTGACCAAGAAGGTAGATTTTAAGGAGCATCTTAAAGGAGAAGAGAAAGACAGAGAGAGAGAGAGCTTTAGAATCATAGAAACTTAGTGTACAGAAGGAAGCCATTCAGCTCATGGTGTCTGTGCTGGCCAAAAAAATCTATCCAGCCAAATCCCACTTTCCAGTTCTTGACCTGAGCTTTATAGGCACTTTAAATACATATCAAAGTACTTTTTAAATGTGATAAATTTTTCTGCCTCTACCACCTTTTCAGACTAATCGTGCCAAACTTGCACAAAGAAGGCGGGGAAAAATGTTGTTTTATCCACCGGCTGCAATGGCAGGTTTTCACGCCGTTTCGTCCCATTCCAGCCTCGTTAATTATGCAGCCACAGGAAACATACCGTCTCGCTGGCAGACGGCCTCTGATTTCCCCACCACACCGTTATCTCACCGCTTCCTCACGCAGGGCGCCATACTTAAATTGCAGCCACACACACACTTCTCAATGCTTGCAGCCCAGGACTGCTCCGGTGAAGACACGGCCCCAAAAGCCAATAAGAGTGCAGCCCTCTGATTCAGTGACGCATTCCTGGCACGCCTTCCGGATGCCGTGGAGGCCCACCTCGATGTCCTCTACCCCCACTCTGGCTACTGGAGGCCTATCAGTCTCACCACTTCAGGTTGGGAGGTGGTGGCAGAGGTGGCCAGTGCCAATGCTGCATACAAAAAGTCGGTCATCCAGTGCAGAATGAGGATGAATGATCTCCTCCATGCCACCAGGGTAAGGCAAACTTCTCATCACTCTAAACTCACGGACTCACAAGGCCATCACACATTCACTGGCATCTCACTCACTGCCAGCTCAAGGGACATCATCACTCACTCTCTCATACAGACCCTCTCATGTCCACCTGGCCTCATCTCCTCTGGAGACTACCTCCTCAGCCCTCACCATCTTGAGGCCACTTGCACAGACCAACATGTGCCCCCATACTCACCCTTGGATACCCCACTTCCCCAGTACAACACTCGTCCTGCAGCCTCAGGACACTTCCCTCCTCCATTCCCCAAGCAAGCCCTCACCCTGCAGCTGTGGAAAAGCCACCCCCAACTTACGGCTGGTCTGGTAGGTAGAGACCTGCCTGTGCGCCCCCTAAAAGTGATGTGGTGCTATCAGTGAAGCCTGGCGCTGCTGACTGTGAGTGCTACCCGAAGCATGGTAGGCAAATAAGGTTCAAAGTCCTGAGCGAAGTGCAGGTTGCTAGGTGCACGTTGTTTATGTACAGTTTTGATACAAGTCAGTGTGCAATTACGCCGACGTGCCCAAATGATCCAGCATGGGGGTATGATTCCGATGAGCAGGACTTATAATGAGATACTAAAGTATTGAAATTAGGTTCCCAACGTGTGGTGGCAGGAAAGGCAGCCTGCCATTGATGGATGGAGCAGATGATCGTAAACTGGCTTCACGATGGCATGAAACTGATTTTTTGCCTGCTCGCCATATTGCCCTTCCCCCCTTCCACCGCCTTCCATGATGCCCAACGCCAACTGGGCTGGAAAATTCCGGCCTAAGTTCCATGCCTCCACCACCCTCTGGGTGAAAATATTTCTCCACAATTCCACCCTCATCCTTCTACTAATTAGTGTAAATCTATAAATACTGGTTATTGACCTCTCTGCTAAAGGAAATAAGTCCTTCCTATCCATTCTACCAAGGCCCCTCATAATTTTATACTCCTCAATTGAAACTTCTTTCAGCATCCTCTGTTCCAAAGAAAACAACCCCAGCATATCCAATCTTTCTTCTTAGCAAGAATCTCCAGTCCTGGCAACATGATTTTAAATCCCCCCTCTACCTTCTCTGGTACAATCACATCCTTCCTGTAATGCGACTACCAGAACTGTACTCAGTGCTCTAGCTGTGTCCTAGTGCTCTATACAGTTCAAACATAACCTCTCTGCTCTTGTATTCTATGCCTCGACTAATATAGGAAAGTATCTTGTATGCCTTTTTAATCACCTTTACCTACCTGTCCTGCTACCTACAGAGATCTGTGGACATAAGCTCCAAGGTCCTTCTGTTCCTCTACATTTTTCATTATCCTACCATTTATTGTGTATTCCCTTGCCTTGTTTCCCTTGCCAAATGCATTACCAAAAACGACCCCAGATTAAATTCCATTTGCCACTTTTTTGCCCACCTGACCAGCCCATTGATATGCTACTGCAGTCTTACATCTTTCTTCTTCGCTATAAGCCACATAGCCAATTTGTAAATTGCCTGCAAATGTTTTAATCGTATCTCTTACGTTTAAGTCTAAATCATTGATATACATCATGAAAAGCAAGCTAAGGTCTTAGAACTGAGCTCTGCGGAACTCTGCTGGAAACAGTCTTCCATCACAAAACATCCATTGACCAATACCCTTTGCTTCATGCTATAAAACCAATTTTGGATCCAACTTGTCACTATTTCTTGGATCCCATGCGCTTTTACAACTCTGACTAGGCTGCCATGTAGGGACCTCTCTTGTCAAAAGCCTTGCTTTTTTTTCATTCTTTCATGGGATGTGTGTGTCTCTGGCAAGACTAGTATTTGTTACCCAACCCTATTTGCTCTAGAGAAGGCGGTGGTGATCTGTTGTCTTGAATGGCTGCAGTCCATCTGGCGTAGGTACATCCAGAGTGCTGTTAGGGAGGAAGTACCAGGTTTTTGACCCAGCAATTGTGAAGAGACGGTGACATAGTTCCAAGTTCAAATGGTGAGTTACTTGGAGGGGAACTTGCAGGTAGTGGTGTTCCCATGCATTTGCTGCCCTGGTTCTTCTAGGTTGTAGAGGTCGTGGGTTCAGAATGTGCTGTTGAAGGGGACTTGGTGAGTTGCTGCAGTGTATCTTGTAAACGGTACACACTGTTGCCACTATGCACTGGAGGTGGAGAGAATGTATGTTTAAGGTGGTGGATGGGTACCAATCAAATGGGATATCAAGCTTTTTGAGTGTTGTTGGAGCTGCACACAGCCAGGCAATTTGGGAATATTCCATCACACTCCTGACTTGTGCCTTGTAGGTGCCGGACAGGCTTTGGGGAGTCAGGAGGTGAGTTACTCGCCACAGAACTCTCAGCCTCTGAGTTGCTCTTGTAGCCACAGTATTTAGATAGGTAGTTCAGTTAAGTTCCTGGTCAATGGGAACCCCCCAGGATATTGTTGTGGTGATTCAATGATAGTAATGTTGGTGAATATCAAGCGGAGATGGTTGGATTCTCTATTGTTGGAGATGGTTGTGTGCCATGGGAATAGGTCATTCGGCCCATCAAGTTGCTCCACCATTCAAACAGATCATGGCTGACAATCCATTTCTTATGCCATTTTTCCCACTATCGCCATATCCCTTGGTGTCATTAGTATCCAGAAATTTATCATTTTCTGTCTTGAATATGCTCAATGATTGAGCTTCCACAGTCCTCTGGGATAGAGAATTCCAAAGATTCACCATCCGCTGACTGAAGAAATTCCTCCTTCACCTCGGTCTAAAATGGCCTGCCCCTTATTCTGAGACTGAGTCCCCTGGTTGTAGACTCACCAGCCAGGAGAAACATCCTATCCACCTCTACCCTGTCACACCCTGTAAGAACTTTGTAAGTTTCGATGAGATCACCCCTCACCCTTCGAAACTCTAGAGAATACAGGCCCAGTTTCCTCAATCTGTCCTCATAAGACAATCTCACCATCCCAGGGATTAGTCTGGTGAACCTCCATTGCACCCCCTCTATGGCAAGTACATCCTTCCTTAGATAAGGAGGCCAAAACTGTACGCAGTACTCCAGATGCAGTCTTTGCCATGGTTCTATACAACTACAGCAAGGCATCTTTACTCCTGTCCTCAAATCCTCTTGCAATAAAGGCCAATGTACCATATGCCTTCCTAATTGCCTGCTGCACCTGCATGCTAACCTTTAATGACTCATGAAAAAAGACAGCCAGGTCCCTTTGGACATCAGCACTTCCCAACTTCTCACCATTTAAGAAGTACCTTGCCTTTCTGTTTTTCTACCTAAGTGGATAACATCACACTTATTCACATTATATTCCATCTGCCATGTTCTTGCCCATTCACTGAGCCTGTCCAAACCCCTTTCATCCTTGTCGTAACTCACGTTCCCACCTATGTTTGTGTCATCAGCAAATTTGGAAAAATTACATTTGGTCCTCACATCCAAATCATTTATATAGATTTTGAACAGCTGTGGCCCAGGCACTGATCCTTGCAGTACCCCACTAGTAACAGCCTGCCATTCTGAGAATGACCCATTTATTCCTACTCTGTTTTATGTCTGTTAACCAATCCTCAATCCATAGTAGTATATTACCCCCAATTCCATGGGCTTTAATTTTTGTTTAGTAACCCCCTGTGTGGGGCCTTATGGAAAACCTTTTGACAATCCAAATACACCATATGTACTGGTTCTCCTTTATTTATGCTACAAGTAACATCCTCAAAAAACTCCTAACAGGTTTGTCAAACATGACTTCCCTTTGTCAGGGGGCTGAGACCTTACACTCTATATTTTTATAAAATATATATATAATATATGTATACATCCTCACGGCTAATTTCTAAAATTTTAAAAACTGGACAATGACTTTTTAAAATGACTGAAATTATCTGTAGTCTATCTGTGACCCTGAACAAAAGGGGCATTTTGGCAGCATCGAAGAAATTTTCACTTCGCTATCTCTGAAGAGATCCTATCTAGCCTGTGGGCTGCAAAGACCAAATTCAAAGGGAGCTATACAAAGACAATCTACATTTCATAAGCCAGGAGCCAATTTGTCTGCTAGGACAAAGGACCCCGCAACCTCCCTTTAAGACTTAATGGTTGGAACAATAACACTCTCAAAAGCCAAAGTGAAGAGATGGGAGTCATGTGACATGACCCACCCTAGCTTGTGCAACTAATAACATTGTCTATTGGAGCTGCAAAGCTTAGTCTGCCATCTTTCCATCTTCCAAGCAGCAACACAGAAACGGGGCTCTGTCCAAGTTTAAATGCCTGGCCTCACCTACACTGTTTCTATTGGAACTTCTGTACCATCGCTACAAGACTGATTCATCTCCATGTGCCTGTCTTATCGTGGAAGTTAACTCAACTGGAAAAGTGAATTATCTAGCATCAGTTCAGCTTGCTGACCTTTGTGAAGTAATACACCATTGGACTTTGATTCTGGACTCTGGACACGTGTGAAACAATAATTCTTTTCTCTGTTGTCTTTGCCCTGTAAATCTTTCTTTCCCTATCCCCCTTATCTTGCATGAGCTTACAGGGGGCTACGTGGCAACACTCCTCCTGCATCTTGTGTGTGCAAATAAACTAACTCTTTTAGTTCACCCTGTCACAAGTTTGCTGTGGGGTTATTAATAGGAATTGGATCTCACCAAAACTGAGGGGATGGGAAATATGCTGTCACTTATAAAGGGGGAAATCAAAAACAAAACACCTTTCTGTTTATGAACAGGTGGTGAGAGAAGAAATCAGGGCGGTTTAAATTAAACCCCCTCCAGTCCATAACACCTTTCATAAATCCTTGTTGACTCTGCTCAATCATATCATTATTTTCTAAGTGTCCAGTTATCACATCCTTTATAATAGATTCTAACATTTTCCCTATTACTGACATCAATCTAACAGGTCTGTAGTTCTCAGTTTTCTCTCTCTCTCTCCCTTCTTAAATAGTGGGGTTACATTTGCTACTTTACAGTCTAAAGGAACATTTCCAGAGTCTACAGAATTTTGAAAGATAACCACCAATGCATCCACTATCTCCATAGCCACCTCCTTCAACACTCTGGGGTGCAGCTCATCTGGTCCAGGGGGTTTATCAGCCTTTAATCCAATTAATTTTTCAAGAACTAGCCCTTTGGTTCCCAAGTATTTCTGAGAGATTTTCTGTGTCTTCCTCCATGAAGACAGACACAAAGTAATTGTTTTGTTTCTCTGCCATTTCCATATTCTTCATTATAAATTCTCCTGTCTCCACCTGTAATAGACCCACATTTGCTAATTTTTTCCTTTTCACATACCTAAAGAAGCTCTTGCATATGTTACTCACTAGCTTGCATTCATATTCTCTTTTCACTTTCTTTTCCAGTTTCTTGGTCATCCTTTGCTGGATTCTGAATTGCTCCCAATCCTCGGGCTTACCATTTTTTTTGGCAACCTTATAAGCCACTTCCTTTGATCTAATGCAATCTTTAACTTCTTTTGTTGGCTGCTGTTGATTCATCTTTCCTGTTGGGTTTTTGTGTCTTAGAGAAACGCATATTGTTGTAGACCATGTAACACTTTAAATACTAGCCATTGTCTGTTAACCATCAAATCTTTTCATGTATTTCCCCAATCCACCATACCAACTTTCTCCTCATACCCATAATTTCCTTTGTTCAGATTTAGTTTCCCAGTTTCAGAATGAACTATATCACCTTTACAGCAAGGTTATTATTTCACCTTTTTTACTAGATAATACTAAATCCAAAATAGCCTGATCCGTAGTTGGTTCTTCAACGTACTGCTCCAGAACCCCATCTCTTACACACGCTCCAGGAATTCATCCTCCACAGCATTACTGCTGATTAGATTTACCCAGTTTATATGTAAATTGAAGTCGCCCATTATGACTGTGATACCTGTTATGATATGGAAGGTGGTATTTGTCAAGCTGACCAAATCCACAAGGGAAACTTGTCCACGCTATCACAACGATTTTGCAATGCGACAAGGCTTGTGCACTGAAGTGGAAACTAATGAGTCCGCTAACACCTTTAGAGATTTTAAAGATTAAATTAAAACATTTATTAACAAAAGAAGAATGAACTTAAACACATATAAGATTACAGTTACACAGTTGTAACTGTTCTCAAAATTTCTACCTAACCAGACACCTAACTACACACCCCCTTTAAGGTTTAAGGCAACAGTCCAAATAGATTCCCAATTTATAAAGTCATCGAGCAATTTTACTACAAGCACCCACTGAACAATGGACTTGCAAAGGCTTTTAATACAACTTTGGTTACTGGAACAGCAAACTTCTGCAGGGTGGCTAGAGGCTTTTCCCCCCAAGTCTGTTTCACACAGTCACCTTTCAAGATCCCACACAGCCACACCTCACAAGCCTTCCACCCTTCTTTGAACATATTTTATCCCTTTTGATTTGTAAATCCCATTGTTTCCACTTATCTTTGGAAGTTACTTTTCCTAGAAAATAAAAATCTTTTTATGCTTTCATTATGGACAGCACTTTTGGGAAAAATCAACGTAATAACTTTGCCTAATTTATCTTGCAGTTTTAAAAATCCTGCCATGTCCCTTTGAAAATCAAACACCTTTCCCACTTATCTAAAAATACAAATTTCATTCACACCGTATCTGGTGACCTCACCTTAGCTCTACTCCTCTTCCTTTCAAACGTCTGTTTTACACCTCACTTCTTTGATAATTTAAACCTTGCAGTCTAATCGTCGCGAGTTTAATTAAATTAGCCCCCCCCCCACCCCACACACACACACACACACACACACAAGCCTGCTTTCAAATATCCCACAATAATATCAGGAAAAGTACGATAGTTTCTTGACACACCCTTATTATTTTATAACCCATTGGGTGTTGGTGGTGTAGTTTTAATGTCACTGGACCAAGAATCCAGAGGCTAACTTTCTGGGGATAAGGGTTCAAATCCCACCATTGTCAGTTGACAGAATTTAAATTCAATAAATAACAATAATGGTGACCATGAAACTACCATCAATTGTTGTAAAAAAAAGCCCATCTGGTTCATTAATGTCCTTTAGGGAAGGATATCTGCCATCCTTAGCTGGTCTTGCCTACCTGTGACTCCGGAAACACAGGAATGTGGTTGACCCTTAACTGCCCTCTGAAATGGCGCAGCAAGTTCAAGGGTAATTAGGAATGGGCAACAAATACTGGCCTTGCCAATGACACCTACATTCCATGAAAGAATAAAGAAAAATCTTACATGCAGTTCTAATTTCCTGATTTATACCATGCCCAACATTACTCCTACAGTTTGGTGGCTGGAAACAACTCCCACCAATGTTTGCTGCCCCTTGCTGTTTCGTAGCTCTACCCAAACTGATTCTACATCTTGATCCCTATCTCACTAATGTACTGATCTCATCCCTTATTAACTATGCTACATCACCTCCTTTTCCCCTCCACCTATCCTTCCTAAATGACAAACATCCTTGAATATTCATTTCCCTGTCCTGGTCTCCCTGTAACCACATCTCTGCAATGGCAATTAAATCATAACCATTTACCTCTATTTGCACCTTCAAATCATCTACCTTGTTGCGAATGCTGCATGCATTTAGATAGTGTGCACTTAACTTTGTCTTTTTAATATTGTTTCACATCCTGATCCTATTTGATGCTTACCTTTGTTTTGTCTGTCTTCTAATTTTGCATACTATTTTTCGTCTTCCTGTTACCAATTTTGCTTCCCTCCAATCTGAGCTCCTTCTGAGGTTCCCAACCCCCTGCCAATCTAGTTTAAACCCTCCCAAGAGCACTAGCAAACCTCCCTGTGAGCATGTTAGACCAGGTGCTGCTAAGATGCAACCTGTCCATCTTGAACCTGCCCCAGAACCAGTCCCAATGCCTCAGAAATTTGATGCCCTCCCTACTACAACAATTCTTAAGCCACCTGTGCAATCGCTTAGTGCTCCTATTCCTAAGCTCACTAGTACATTGCACTGGGAGGAATCCTGAGATTACTACTTTTGAGGCTGCTTTTCAACTTCTTTGCTACCTCCCTAAAATCTGCTTTCAGGACCTCGTCCCTCTTCCTACCTATGTCATTGGTACCACTGTGGACAATGACCTCTGGCTGTTTACCCTCCCCCAGAAGAATGTTCTGCAGCTTCTCTGTGACATCCTTGACCCTGGCACCAGAAAGGCAACAAACCACCCTACAGTGCAGAGGAACAGTGGGGGGCGTTCAAAAAGGAAATGGGGAGGGTACAGGCTCAACATGTTCCCTCTAGGATGATAGGAAGGAGTAACAAGCCCAGAGAACTATGGATGACCAGAGATATTCAGGTTACGATGAAAAGGAAAAGAGAGGCTTTTAGCAGGTACAAGGGAAGCAAATCAGCGGAGGCATTAGTGGAGTATAGGAAGTGCAGGGTGGAGCTTAAGAAAGCAATTAGGAGAGCATAGAGCGGTAATGAGAAAGCTCTGGCTGGTAAAAGTAGGAGAAATCCCAAGGTATTCTATAAGTATATCAATGGGAAGAGGATAACCAGGGAAAGAGTTGGGCCCATAAGGGACCAAGGGGGCAATCTATGGGTGGAGCCAGATTTCATCGCTAGAGTGTTGAATGAATACTTCACATCCGTCTTCACCCAAGAGAATGAGGATGAAGGTATCGAACTCAGGGAGAGAGACTGCGAGGTTCTTAAGCAAATTGATATAGGGAGTGGCAAGGTATTGGAGATGTTGGCGGGCTTAAAAGTGGATAAATCTTCAGGTCCAGATGATTTGTGTCCCAGACTGCTGAGGGAGGCAGGGGAGGAGATCTCAGGGGCTCTGACCCAAATTTTTAATTCCTCTCTGGCAACGGGGGAGGTGCCAGAGGACTGGAGAACAGCTAATGTGGTTCTGCTATTTAGGAAGGGTTGTAGAGATAAGCCAGGGAACCATAGACCAGTGAGTCTCATGTCAGTGGTAGGGAAATTATTGGAGAAAATTCTGAACGGGAGAATCTATCTCCACTTGGAGAGGCAAGGTTTGATTAGGGATAGTCTGCATAGCTTTGTCAGAGGGAGGTCATGCCTAACAAATTTGATTGAATTTTTTGAGGAGGTGACTAGTTGTGTAGCTGAGGGTAGTGCAGTTGATGTAGTTTATATGGATTTAAGCAAAGCCTTTGACAAGGTCCCACATGGGAGACTTATAAAGAAGGCAATTGCACATGGGATACAGGGTAATTTGATAAGGTGGATTCAAAATTGGCTTAGTTGTAGGAGACAGAGGGTGATGACAGAGGGATGCTTTAGTGACTGGAAGCCAGTATCCAGTGGCGTACCACAGGGATCTGTGCTGGGTCCCCTATTATTTGTCATTTATATAAACAACATAGATGACTATGTCGGAGGTAGGGTTAGTAAGTTTGCGGATGACACAAAGATTGGCCGGATGGTTAACAGCGAGGTTGAGTGTCTTGGGCTACAGGAAGATATAGACGGGATGGTCAAATGGGCAGATAAGTGGCAGATGGAATTTAACCCTGAAAAGTGTGAGGTGATATACTTTGGAAGGAGTAATTTGACAAGGAACTATTTAATGAACGGCATAACAATAGGAAGTTCTGAGGAACAAAGGGACCTTAGCGTGTGTGTCCATAGATCTCTGAAGGCAGAGGGGCATGTTAATGGCGTGGTGAAAAAGGCATATGGGACACTTGCCTTTATCAATCGAGGCATAGAATACAAAAGTAGGAAGGTCATATTGGAGTTGTATAGAACCTTGGTGAGGGCACAGCTGGACTACTGTGTGCAGTTCTGGTCACCACATTATAGGAAAGATGTGATTGCACTGGAGGGGGTGCAGAGGAGATTCATCAGGATGTTGCCTGGGATGAAACATTTAAGTTATGAAGCGAGGTTAGATAGGCTTGAGTTGTTTTTGTTAGAGCAAGAAGACTGAGGGGCAACCTGATTGAGGTGTACAAGATTATGAGAGGCGTGGACAGGGTGGATAGGGAGCAGCTGTTCCCCTTAGTTGAAGGGTCAGTCACAAGGGGACATAAGTTCAAGGTGAGGGGCAGGAGGTTTGGTGGGGGCGTGAGGAAAAACTTTATTACCTAGAGGGTGGTGACAGTCTGGAATGCACTGCCTGGAAGGGTGGTGGAGGTGGATTGATCCTTTAAAAAGTACCTGGATGAGCACTTGGCACATCATAACATTGAAGGCTATGGGCCAAGTGCTGGTAAATGGGATTAGCTAGGTAGTCCAGGTGTTTCTCACGTGTCGGTGCAGACTCAGTGAGCCAAAGGGCCTCTTCTGCACTGTGAGATTCTGTGATCCCGGAGTCATGTGTATGACCGCAGAAATGCCTGTCTCTTCTCCTAATGAATGTACCCCCTATAACTATTGCTCTTGCACTCTTCTTTCTCCCTTCCTGTGCAGCTGAGCCACCCATGGCAATATGGACTTGGCTTTTAGTGCACTCCTCTGAGGAACCAAAATGGAAAAGCAGTTACCGATAAGAAAGACTCAAGGGACTCCGACAGTACCTGTCTGGTTCTCGTAGACTGCCTGGCGGTCATCCATTCCCTTCCTGCCTGCATACCCCCAACCTGCGATTCGCCGAGCTGTCCTGCCTTACCTTTACTTTACAAATTATTTAATATAAGTAGAATAACTTGCCAATTACACACTAATCATCTTCTTCTGCTGCATGAAGAAAGAATCAAATACTGGAGGGTAAAAAAGTGTAGAAAAAGAAAGAAACACCTCCTTCCCCCCTCACTGAACTTCCTTACTCACCAAACTCCTAATTTCACATTCAGTTCAAGTCACATTCAACCAGGTGTTGTCCAGGCCTTGTTAGATAAGGACACAGACTGCTTCAGTATCTGAGGAGTTGTGAATGATACTGAATACTGTGCAATAATCAGGAAACGCTTCTGATCTTGTGAAGGAGTGAAGACCATTGATGAAGCAGCTGGAGATGGTTGGATCTTGGACACTACTCTGAGGAACTCCTGCAATGATGTCCTGGGGATGAGATGATTGACTTTCAATCACCATAAGGATCTTCCCTTGTGGTAGATATGACTCCAACCTGTGAATAATTTTCCCCATGATTCCCATTGACTTCAATTTTGCTAGGGTTCCTTGAATGCCACATTCAGTCAAATGTTGCCTTGATGTCAAGGGCAGTCACTCTCACCTCACCACTTTAATTCAGCTCTTTTGTCCATGTTTGAACCGAGATTGTAACCAGGTCATGAACCAAGTGGCCCTGGTGGAACCCATACTTGGCATTGGTCAATAGGTTATAGCTATGTAATGGCCACTTGATAGCATTGTCATTTTGCTGATGAGCAATAGTAGATTGATGGGGCAGTAATTGACCAGATAGGGTTGTCCTGCTTTTTGTGGAGTGAACATACCTGGGTAATTTTCCACATTGTCAGGTAGATGCCAGTGTTGTAGCTGTACTGAAACAGCTTAGCTAGGGAGTGACTAGTTCCGGAGCACAAATCTTTTGTACGAATGCCAGGATGTTATTCATAGACTTTACTGTATCCAGTGCCTTCAGCCATTTATTGGTATCATGTGAATCAGACTGGCTTAAAACTGGCATCTATGATTTAGGGGATCTCAGGAAGAGGGCAAGAGGATGACCCACTCGGCACTTTTGGCTGAAGATAGTTGAAAATGCTTCAGCTTTGTCTTTTGCATTTGTGTGCTTGGCTGCGCTACCATTGAGCTTGGGGATGTTTTTAGAGCCTCCTCCTCTGGTTAGTTGTTTAATTTTCCACCACCATTCACAACTGGATGTGACAGGACTTCAGGGCTTTGATCTGATCCATTGGCTTAGCTCTATCTATTTTCTGCTGTTAAAATTCATGTAGACTATGGGTGGAATCGTTTGCACCCATTTGCACCAAGTGTGGTAGCGGACAGGAAAAAGAACATTTTACCCGCCAGCTGCAATGGCAGTTTTTCACACTGTATTATCCCATTCCCACCTCATTAATCATGCATTCCTGGGAAGTACGCAATTTTGATGTTTGGCGGGCTCTCATATGCCCACCACGCTGTCACCTTGCCGCTTCTTCACGCTGGGTGCCATATTTAAAGTGCAGCCAAACTCACACCTCTCAGTGCTTGCAGCCCAGGACTGCTACACAGAAGACATGTCCCTGAAAGGCAAGAACACTACAGCCCCCGATTCAGTGGTGCATCCCTGGAACGTCTTTTGGATGCCATGGAGGCCTGCTGTGATGTCCTCTACCCCCTCTCTGGCTGCAAGAGGTCCAGCAATCTCACCACTCCAGCTTTGTAGGCGATGGCAGTGCCAATGCTGCACTGTAGAGGTTGGTCATCCAATGCACAAAGAGGATAGATGATCTCATCTGTGCTACCAGGGTAAGGCAATCATCCCATCACTCTAAATTTCACACGCTCAAGCCCATCACACATTCACTGGCATCTCACTCACTGCTAACTCACTACGCACTCTCTCACACATGCCTTCACACCACTGTCTGGCCTTATCTCCTCTGGAGACTGCCTCCTCAGCCCTCACCGTCTCGAGACCACTTGCACAGATCAACTTGTGCCCACACACACACCCTGGGATACCCCCTTCTCCAGTACAGCCTTTGCCCTGCAGCATCTTCCCTTGCCTGGGGCCACTTCTTTGCCTTCCCCAAGCAAACCCTAGCCTTGCAGCCATTGAAAAGCCACCCCCACCTTATGGCTGGTCTGGTAGGTAGAGACCTGCCCATGTGCCCCCCTAAAAGTGCTGTGGTGCTGTCTGTGAAGCCTGGAACTGATGACTGTGAGTGCTGCCCGAAGCAAGGTAGGCAAACAAACCCCGAAGTCCCAAGTGAAGTGCAGCTTACCAGGTACACGTTGCTTATGTACAGCCGACATGCTCAGATGATCCAGCGTGGGGGTGGGGTGGGGGGCAATTCCAGTTAGCTAGGCATATAATGATATGCAGATGTATTACAATGAAGTTCCTGATGTCCGGGGAACGCGGCCCACCATTGACGGGCAGAGCAGACAATTGCAAACTTGTTTCATGACGTTGTGAAACCGAGTTATGGCCTTCTCGCCATATTGTCTGCTCACACTGCCAAAGACACCTGCCACCAATGGGCATGGAAAATTCCGCCCTATATCAAACATGCCACCTTCTTTGACCCTTCTTGCCAGCTCCTCAAAAAATTGAATCAAGTTAGTCAGATACAACCTCCCCTTAACAAATCCATGTTGACTGTCCTTGATCAATTGATGCCTTTCTACTTGAAAATCAACACTGTCCCTCAGAATTTTTTTTCAATAATTTGCCCACCTCTGAAGTTAGACTGTCTAGCTTGGAATCATTTAGTCTTTCCTTTTCCCCCTTTTTAAGCAATAGTTCAATGTTAACAGCCCCCTAGTCCTCTAGCTCCATGCTTGTAGTCAGAGAGGATTCGAAAATGATGATCAGAGCCTCCACTATTTACTAGGAGGAAATTCCACAACTTAGGGCCTAAGCAGTTGAAGGCAATGGTGGAGCAATGAAAATTGGGAGCATACAAGAGGCCAGAATTAGAAGAGCACAGAGATCCTGGAGGGCTGTAGATCTGGAGGAGCTTGCAGAGAAAGGAAGAGTTGGGGCCAATGAATGAAAACAAAGATAACATTTTTTTACATTGAGGCATTACCAGACTGGGAGCCAATGTAGGTCAGCATGATGGATGAACAGGACTTACTGGCAGTTAGAATATAAGAAGTAAGAGTTTTGGATGAGCTTAAGCTTACAGTGAATTCAAAATTCAGTGTTAGCTTTAAGGATTAATTGCGACTGAATTGCCATCAAGTGACATCACTGTAAAACATTTTTTCCCAACAAGAACCATCTGTTCCCAGTTGTGGTGAAATATTTCTTGGTGGCCCTGTGTAATTTATATGTACAAGTGGAACTGGGGGAGAAGGAAGTGGACACCATTACCCCATCTTTGGCAAGCTTTTGCTTTCGCTGACAGAAAGCAGCATGGTGAAAAGTGAAGAAATTGTGGTTGATCGTGTCAATACAGTGTACAAATTCCATAACATTCAAAGTATCCATCAGGTAAATTTCAATATATTGCTTGTTATATCAAACAAATTTAAATGCAGGAACCACAAGCAAAAAAAGTATGGAAACATGTTACAAAATTCTCCTCTTTTCATATATCAGGAATATCTCGCTCTTGAATGTATCCTCAAGCACCAGCTTGGGGTTCAGTCACATTGTTAAATTGTGCATAAGGAATTTCTGGGATTAATGTTGATGCTTGGCGGAACTTCTGCACTTGTGCAGCCACTTTTAGTGCTTTCATAATCCTAATCCTGAAAATATTATTACCCTGAAGGCTGTGTGCTGTGTAATGTTCATTTCACTATGTGTGCCAGTAGCATATTAACTCCTTTGTACCTTTGAAAAGTGCAATAAGTGTGATTTTTCTTGGTTTGTCAGTGAGTTTGGCTCTTTGTTGTCAATTTTCCTCCTCTCTTCAGCTGAAGAGGCTGAGTCTTGTTGAAGTTTAGCTTCACCGATGCCATCCCCACTCTCTGGTATCTCACCCATAATATGTACCTGTTGCTGGTTGAAACAAAACCTCTGTTTTGGAGACACTGATTTGGAGACCAAAGTTTTTGGCAGCACTCAAGAATTTCTCATACTTTGGTAGTGTGCCCTCTAAGGATGCCACTATTGATTAAGATATCTGAAGGTGAATCCAGAAAGCAAGTTTTGCCTATGGCGAACACCACGATCATATCTGGAAGCAGGATGGCATTAAGATGAAGACTACAATCAAACCCTACCAGGCTATTGTCCTTACCATCCTGCTGTATGCTGCTGAAACCTGGGTTTGCTGTAGAAGCCACATCAAAGCTCTGGAAAGTTTCTACCAAAGACACCCGAGGTCCATCATTAGAATTCAACGGCAGGACAAAATTACAAACAACAAGGTCCTCCATCGTGCTGGGCTCAACAACGAGGAGACCATTCTCCAGATAATTCAACTTAGATGTGGAGGCCATGTCTCTTGCATGGATGATTGCAGAATCCCCAAGCAGATCTTCTACTGGAACTGTCTCAGTGCAAATAGTGGTTTGCACACATGATATAAAGACACCCTAAAAAGAACCTTACAAACTACTGCATTGCAGACTCTCTTGGGAAAACATGCAGCCAACCAGCCCACGTTGAGGCAAGCACTAAAATTTGGTTTAGTATGTTTGAGGACCATCCATACCAAGCTTGCAACATTTGACATGGCCAGAGGTGGCACAGCTGCAGAAGTTCCCCCAAGCACCAACATTGAAGATATAAACTGCCAGTTCCCTGGAAGTCTATCTTGCTCCTGCATCAGACTCTGTAATCATGAAAGGACCCACAGAAGATGATGAAATCATTTACTGGATACTCAAACAACAAGGAATCTCACCTAACTGGCCATTCTTTAAGTGCAAGATGGACGGTGAGTGTCAATCATTTTAGTGTTAGGCATCACTGTTCCTTTCTGGCTTTCATTCTTTTTTACAAGACTTCAATGTAAGCAATGTTTGGCAATGTAAGCAAAGAACTGGTGCTATGTCAGTGCTGCCAGTTCTTGATGCATGAATCTTACACAGCAGGTGGCAGCAGTAGGGTAAACTTGCCAGGAGGACCCAATAAAAAAAGACTTTTCCTGGTTTTTGGCCTTGGTGAGTCCAGCATACGTTCCTAAGTGTCAACAATCTTTCCAACGATTGTTGCTATGTCGCCTGTGGGCAATGCAATCTTCTGCATGTTGTGCATAAAAATGACTCAAACAATGCGTAAACCTGTATAAAATTTGCAGTCCATTCAGTTCTCCAATATTTCCAATAAACTTCATTTTCTTTTTATTTTGTGAAAATAATTACCTCACCATGAAAAAGAAACCTGCCAACTTGATATGTTTCAATATGATTACTTGCACAACCATTTTCTTAAAAAAGAGATTGGTCCAGAATTTGTGGTAGTAGGGGGAGACAGTGGCGTGGTGGTCATGTCACCAGACTAGTAACCCAGAGGCCCAGGCTAATGTTTTGGGGACATGGCTTAGAATCGCAGCACGGCAGCTGGTGGGATTTAATTTCAGTTAATAAATCTGAAATTGAAAGACTAGTCTCGATAATAGTGATTATGAAACCATTATTGATTGTTGTAAAAACCCACCTAGTATACTAATAACCTTTAGCCCTGATGTCCTTACCTGGTCTGGCCTACATGTGACTCCAGACCCTCAGCAATATGGTTGACTCTTAAATGCCCTCTGAAATGACCTAGAAGCTACTCAGTTGTATGAAATGGTTACGAAATCTACAAAAAGGAATGAAACCTGATGGATCACCCGGCATCGACCAAGACACCAGAGACTGGGTTTGTGGCAGGTAGTGAAGGAGCCAACAAGGGGGCAAAACCTACTTGACCTCTTCCTCACCAATCTACCTGTTGCAGATGCATCTGTCCATGACAGTATTGGTAGGAGTGACCACCGCACTATCCTTATGGAGACGGTCAGCATGGCTTTATGAAAGGAAATCATGCCTGACAAATTTATTAGAATTCTTTGAGGAGGTAACAAGCAGGATAGATTAAGGGGAACTAGTATAATATATTTGGATTTCCAAAAGGCGTTCGATAAGGTACCACACATAAGACTACTTAATAAGATAAGAGCCCATAGTGTTGGGGGTAGTATATTAGCATAGATAGAGGACTGGCTATCTAATAGAAGACAGTTAGGTTACGAGTGGGCATTTTCAGGATGGCAACCTGTAAGTAGTGGAGTGCCACAGTGATCAGTGCTGGGACTGCAATTTACAATATATATTAATGACTTGGATGAGGGAAATGGATGTACTATCGCCAAGTTTGCGGATGACACAAAAATAGGTGGGAAGGCAAGCGGTGAGGATGACACAAAGAGTCTACAGAGGGATATAGACAGGTTAAGTGAGTGGGCAAAAACATGACAGATAGAATATAAGGTGGGAAAATGTGAGGTTATGCACTTTGGCAGGAAGAATAGAGGAGCGGAATATTATTTAAATGGAGAAAGACTGAAGAAAGCTGCAGCACAGGGGGATTTGAGTGTGCTTGTGCATGAATCGCAAAAAAACTAGCATACGTGTTCAACAGGTAATAGGGAAGGGAAATGGAATGTTGGCCTTTATTTCAAAGGGTATAGAGTACAAGAACAGGGAAGTCTTGTCTAAACTATACAAGCCACTAGTTAGACCACACCTAGAATACAGTGAACAGTTTTGGCCCCCTTATCTAAGGGAAGATATGCAGGCACTGGAGGCAGTCCAGAGATGGTTCACTAGGTTGATCCTGGTTATGGAGGGATTTTCTTATGAGGAGAGGTTGAGTAGGTTGGGCCTGTACTCATTGGAGTTTAGAAGAATGAGAGGTGACCTTATTGAAACATATAAGATTCTTAGGGGGCTTGACATGGTAGACACTGAGAAGTTGTTTCCCCTTGTGGGAGAGTTTAGGACCAGAGGGCCTAATCTCAGAGTGAGGGGTCACCCATTTAAGACAGAGATGAGAAGGAATTTCTTCCCTCAGAGGGCTGAGGTATCTGTGGAATTCTTTACCGCAGAGGGCTGTAGAGGCTGGGTCATTAAGCATATTCAAGGCTGAGATAGAGAGATTTTTAATCAGTAAGGGAATCAAGGGCTGTGGGGAAAAGGCAGGAAAGTGGAGTTGAGGATTACCAGATCAGCCATGATCTCATTATTGGCGGAGCAGTCTCAATGGCCTGAATGGACTACTTCTGCTCCTACATCTTATGGCCTTATGAAGATCCGCCCTCACATTGAGGATACCCTCCATCATGTTGTGTGGCATTAATACCATTCTAAATGGGATTGATTTCGAACAGATCTAGCAGCTCAAAACTGGGCATCCATCAGGAGCTGTGAGCTATCAGCAGCATCAGAATTGTGTACAACCACAATCTGAAAACTTATGGCCCAGCATATCCCCCACTCTACTGTTACCATCAACCCGAGGGATCAACCCTGGTTCAATGAAGAGTGCAGGAGGGCATGCTAGGAACAGCACCAGGCATAGCTTTTTTTTAAAAACAAAAAAACTGCGGATGCTGGAAATCCAAAACAAAAACAGAATTACCTGGAAAAACTCAGCAGGTCTGGCAGCATCGGCGGAGAAGAAAAGAGTTGACGTTTCGAGTCCTCATGACCCTTCGACAGAACTTGAGTTCGAGTCCAGGAAAGAGCTGAAATATAAGCTGGTTTAAGGTGTGTGTGTGGGGGGCGGAGAGATAGAGAGACAGAGAGGTGGAGGGGGTTGGTGTGGTTGTAGCGACAAACAAGCAGTGATAGAAGCAGATCATCAAAAGATGTCAACAACAATAGTACAATAGAACACATAGGTGTTAAAGTTAAAGTTGGTGATATTATCTAAACGAATGTGCTAATTAAGAATGGATGGACTGAATATTGAATTCCGGACTGAATATTGAATTCAACAACTTTAGGTCGTGAGTCCCCTCCCCCATCCCCACCCCCTTTCTGTTTCCCCCTTCTTTTTTTTCCCAATAAATTATAAAGATTTTCCTTTTCCCACCTATTTCCATTATATAAAATAAAAAAAAAACCCACTAGAGCTATACCTTGAGTGCCCTACCATCCATTCTTAATTAGCACATTCGTTTAGATAATATCACCAACTTTAACTTTAACACCTATGTGTTCTATTGTACTATTGTTGTTGACATCTTTTGATGATCTGCTTCTATCACTGCTTGTTTGTCGCTACAACCACACCAACCCCCTCCACCTCTCTGTCTCTCTATCTCTCCGCCCCCCACACACACACCTTAAACCAGCTTATATTTCAGCTCTTTCCTGGACTCGAACTCAAGTTCTGTCGAAGGGTCATGAGGCCTCGAAACGTCAACTCTTTTCTTCTCCGCCGATGCTGCCAGACCTGCTGAGTTTTTCCAGGTAATTCTGTTTTTGTTATAGCTTTTTTTTAATTCATTCATTGGATGTGGGCATCACTGGCCAGGCTAGCATTTATTGTCCATTCTTAATTGCCCTTGAGAAGTCAATGGTGAGCTGCCTTCTTGAATCACCGCAGTCTCTGTGCTGTAGGTACACTCACAGTGCTGTTAGGGAGTGAGTTCCAGGATTTTGACCCAGCAACAGTGAAGGAGCAGCAATATCTTTCCAAGTCAGGATGGTGAGTGGCTTGGAGGGGAAGTTTCAGGTGGTACTGTTCCATTGTATTTGCTGCTCTTGCACTTCTAGATGATAGCAGTCTGGGATGTCGAGGACATCACTGCAGGAGTTCCTCAGGGCAGTGTTCTCAGCCCAACCATCTTCAGCTGCTTCATCAATGACATTCCTTCCATCATAAGGTCAGAAGTGGGGATGTTCGCTGATGATTGCACAATGTTCAGCACCATTCATGACTCCTCAGATACTGAAGCAGTCCATGCCCAAATGCAGCTACACCGGGACAAATCCAGTCTTGGGCTGACAAGTGGCAAGTAACATATGTGCCACACGAGTGCAAGGCAATGTCCACCTCCAACAAGAGAGAATCCAACCATCGCCTCTTCACATTCAATGGCCTTACCATTGCTGAATTCCCCCACTGTCAACATCCTAGGGCATACCATTGACCAGAAACTGAACTGGACTAGCCATATAAATACTGTGGCTGCAAGAGCAGGTCAGAGGCTAGGAATCCTGTAGTGAGTAACTCACCTCCTGACTCCCCAAAGCCTGTCCACCATCTACAAGGCACAAGTCAGGAGTGATGGAATACTCCACTTGCCTGGATGAATGCAGCTCCAACAACACTCAAGAAGCTTGACATCATCCAGGAAAAAGCAGCCCACTTGATTGGCACCCCATCCGTAAATATTCACTCCTTCCAATACCAACACACAATAGTAACAGTGTGTACATCTACAAGATGCACTCCAGCAACTCACCACGTCTCCTTAGACAGCACCATCCAAATCCACGACCGCTATTACCTAGAAGGACAAGGGCAGTGGATGCATGGGAAAAGCACCACCTTGAAGTTTCCCTCCAAGCCAGACACCATCCTGACTTGGAAATATATCGCCATTCCTTCACTGTCGCTGGGTCAAAATTCTGGAACTCCCTCCCAAACAACACTATGGGTGTACCTACAGCACAGGGACTGTAGCAGTTCAAGAAGGTAACTCACCACCACCTTCCCAAGGACAATTAGGGATAGGCAATAAATGCTGACCTAGCCAGCAATGCCCACATCCCATAAATGAATATAAAAACTCCTACCTAATCTGTCCTTTTTGAGCTCTGCTGATGATTTATTGAACAAGGTACTTGTTTGCATGGAGCTGACAAATCGGAATTCTCATAATTCGATCTTCCATATTTCGAGCACTCCCACTTATTCCTTCCTGCTCTTGACTAAGGACTGCTCCCTTGACTAGCTTTCACTCTCTGTAAACAGATGTTTGACCTTGATGTGCACGATATCTGGTCAATGTGACATTAACCAAAGCTCTTATGCCATCTCACATTAACACAGGCTTGTCTATTCTTCAACTGGCAGAAGGATAATCATTCTATTGATCACTTAGCTTGAGTTGTCATCTATGAATCAGGTTTATTAAAGATCAAACGACAAATTTCGTAAGATTACAACATTTAGCTCATAGAGCAGAATCATAGGATGGTTACCACAGAAGGAAGCCATTCAGCCCATTGTGTCTGTGCTGGCTCTCAGAGCAACTCACCTAGTCCCATTTCCCTGTCTTTACTCAGTAGCATTCCGTTCATAAAATAATGAAAGGCACAACTGTGCACCAACTCTCTCAGTAACATTGAACCTCGAATCCAGTATCCATAACAAATTTGAATCTACCTCCATGAAGCTTTCAGGTATTCACTTTTACATCCATGGAACAAGAACAACACCCAGGCTGCTGTAAATATTTGCACATCTGCTAGCTCCACTTAGCACCATTCTGTGAATCAAAACTCTGCAATTCAGTGCCATTCCCAGGGGCAATTGCAGCGGCCAACACACATGCTGAAGGTGAAATGGCACTTGAATGGCCTGGTCTAAGCCAAGAGTGGATGATGGAAGTAAGTCTATTTTAAAAACTATTTGAAAACCTCTGTTGTTTCAATTGACTATGCACAGAATAAAATGATCAGAACATAATCATATAAGAAGGATGCTCTGTCTTTATAAACCAGCTTACAAGCAAAGGCAATTTCCTGGCCTGAATGAGGATTGAAGGCTGTGGATGCTGGTGAATGGTGTTTTTTTATTTCCGTTGTTGAAGCAATCTATGTAAAGTGACTTATTGTCATTGTGGCAATACTAAAGTGACTACCAAAATACAACAGATAGAAGGACATGAAACAATGACAAACATCTCACCTATCATTGTCACTGAATTCCTCCCTTTTGGGTCTCTTTGTGGCTCAGTGAGAAAATGTACTGTCCAATGTAGAATGAGCAAGATAAACCAACAATGTATCTTACTACCTTTAATGTGGAGATTCCAGGTGAATGTGGCAAATTGAACTGACATTCTGCTCTAGAACATGTTGATTATAAATGGCAATCTTCACAAGGTGGGAAGTTGAGTGCAAATATTGCTTGAGTTTACTGACTTTAGGCTTGTGAGGTTAACAGTGAGCTACCTCAGATCAATCATAAATCTTTAAGGAAAGGATGTGACTATTTGACAAAAAAAAATTTGGTCTGTGATATTTCTTCATCTTCCTGTATGTCATTTTCCTTACTAATTTGATATTTGCCATCCTGTTGTTTTTGTTATCATAAATGCAAGCTTTTAATCACTTGATGACAGCAGCAATTAATGATTTATTGCTGAATTTATTATATATGCTTGAAACCAGAGTAAGAATATTGGGCTAAATAAAGAAGGTGCTGGAAATCATCTGCATGTCTCGTGGCACTCTGTGCACAAACAGTTTATGCTTCAGGTCATTATCTCTGTCTCTAACTTTACAGATGCTACCAGACCTGCTGAGCATATCCAACATTTTATGCTTTTATTTCAGATTCCCAACATCCATAATAGAATCATAGAATGGTTATGGCACAGAAGGAGGCTATTTAACCCCTCGTCTTCATGTCCATCTTTCTGCAGGAGCAACATAGTTAGTCCCACAGCCCCACCTTTTTCCCCATCAAGTGCTCATCCAATTCCTCATTATGAAAGCCACCAGGCACTCAGGCATAGCATTCCAGTTCCTAACCACTCGTTGTGTAAGAAAGTTTTCTTCATCTCACCATTAGCTCTTTAAAAGTAGAAGAAATAGGAGCAGGAAAAAACATATGTCCTGTCAAGCCTGCTCTGCCATTCAATATGATTATGGCTGATGTTGGGTGTCAACTCCACTTTCCCGTTCACGCCCCATATCCCTTGATTCCCTGAGAGACCAAAGATCTCTCTATCCCAGCCTTAAACATGTTTAATAATACAGCATCCATGACCCTATGAGGTAGAGAATTCCAAAGATTCACAACCCTTTGAGTGAAATAATTTCTCTTCTTCATCTTGCCATGACCTTGAGGAGACAGGGTTAACAATGAGCTAGAACAGGCAGTTTTAAATTTATACAATGTGTTTTAAATTAAGCTGCAGAAACTTGGTATGTTTTGGAAATCTTCCATTGTCCCTCCCAGCGTTTTTACAGATTTGGATGTTCCAGTGTTCCCTAAATGGTTTATTTTTCGGATGAAACCCACAGATTACTTAAGTGCTGCATTGCTGTGTTTTAGGTTCATGTCCAATGTAAGAACAAAAAGCAAATAAAAATGAGAGCCAAAACACGCAAGTCTCCCATTGCTGACATCAATGATTGTAACTGTGCTACAATTACACACTAGAATAATTTTGGATAAATGGTGGTGAAAGTATTGAAGAAAGTATGTAAGCAGTTAGAAGGCTGATAATTTTTAATGCCTTTACAATAAATAATATAATATCCTCTTTCAGGTGTAAGAATTGTGTAAACTGTAATACACAGATGGGGACAAAATAACTTTAAACTAAGATTATTGCAAGACAGTTTAAGGCTCAACAAGTTACAACCATGTTGGGTCAATGCATACATCTAAGAGCACTGGTATCCTCTCAGTTGGACTCTGCAGAAAATGTATTAAGTACTATTCAACAGAAAAAGGACTGGGATCCAGATGACCAGAAACCTGCAGCTAGCAAGTCTGGAAGTAATGTTCTGTAGCCAATTTTGCAAAACTCATGTATGAAATTCTATGGACCTAATGTATTTGATATATTCATATTTCAGCAAGGTTATGCCAAATATGTGATAGCCTAAATAGTAGGAAGGCATGGAATAGGGGACAAACTTGGATTAAATGTTGATTAAACTTGTCATCCCCTATTTCCTCCACCCCCACCATTAACAACTGTGCCTTCAATTGTCTGGGCCATAAGGATCACTATTAAGTGCTACAGACTTCATCGATGAGGTTATTGTACTTAGGTGGAGGCAGAAATGAGCATGTGTAAGTTTGCAGATGACCCAGTACGGAAGAAACAAACACAGGAAAGTTTGGAAATGTTGGCTGATAAGTGGAAAATATTATTTAATTAGAAATGGGAAATTATCAGTGTGAATATGACACTGACACAATACAGATTGATTGGGGTTATGGGCGGAGAGTACAGTACAACATGTGACAGCAGTAAGGAAAGCTAGACAAATACTGGGAAATGTAGCCACAGGAATAGAAGGAAAATCCCTGAAGAATACAGCAGTGTACACTGTTTGTTGCTATGCTACAGAAAGAATATTTTGGCATTGGAGTTGCAGATTCTTACTGTTGTGAAATTCCACAGGCCCTGTTACTGTTCTGTTATTTCATCAGAATGGTTATTTTTCATTTTCAATCAAGGCCATAAATAATGACAAAGTGTTTGACTGTGAAGTGCTGGTACTCATCCACAGTTCACATGTGCACTTTCCTTCATATGTGACTGTAAAGTGAATAGCCATGAACTAGTATCACTGAGGCCATTTGTACCACTTTTATTGCTGCCTCTATTAAGATCGGCTAACTCACAACAGTCCAAGAACTGAACCTGGATCCTCCTGGTCTGTGTGGCTCTCTGTTGCACCTGGTGGTGCCTTACTGGCCACCAGGGAAGAGACTAAGCAAACTATATCCTAAGTCCCAACCAGAAAGCAATGACCATCCTTGCATATGCTGATATCATTTACCCTGGTAGATGAAGGGAGCAGATAGGGTCCATGAAGTGAAAGAAGGTATGGCCCAAGTCCAAGTCCTTTACTTGATCCACGATTGGGAGCAAAACTCCACTCAATTAATCAGTGTCCGTTCCAACCATCTGTGTTTTCAGGACAGTGCATTTATCAATCAAACTTAGAGTTGCTCCAGGCTCAACTCCAAAACATCATGAACCAGATGTGAAAATGGTGGGTGGAGGTGGGGAGGAGATGATACTAGAACAGTGCCACTTTGAACTGAAGCAGAAAAGTTCCACTCTGAACTGGGAAGAGTGGGGGAGAACTAAGTGGTGACTAAATTAGGCCAAAAACGTGCAGGGGGAATCATGATGCACAATTAACTCATGCCCATTGATTGATGTACAAGCACACCAATCTCATACTGCTTGTTCATTTCAAGGATTTCAGCACTGAACTAGTGCTAATTGTGCTGCTAATTGTCCATACACCTCAATAGGGGGGTCAATATCATGGATGGCTAGCACCATTTAAAACTAATCTGCACATGTTAAAGGGAAAGTGCAATGTGGCTGGGGTAGTTGCTGACTGTCACGCAGGATGTGACTCTGATCTGGGAAATATTGAAGAATGGCATAGCATGGGGGAGTGTGGGCTCCAAAGTTTACAGATGCTGCATTAGAGACCTTGATAGAGGAGATGAAGAGGAAGAGAGATGTCCTCTATCTGCAGGGGGCCAGCGGCCTTCCAGACAAACATTTAGAAGGCACTGGAAGCAACTGACCATGGAGATCAACGCCAGGAGAAGCCCCGCGGACCTGGATGCAGTGGCACGAGAAGTTCAATGACCTGACACAAGTGGTTATGTTCAGTGAATGCATGTGCAATTGCCATATCCTTTCAACCACCACATCACTGCACCACCACCCCTCCCCCCCAATCCTATCACCTACCAACAATCTCTTTCAATCAGGACTCATACATGACATTCATATGCTTGACTGCACCCTCACATACTTAGCACTTCTAGAAGCCAGCCTCACACTCCCATTTTACAGGGTACTCACAATGCTAGCTATCTATCTATGCTGACCACATCACCTAAATGAATTGCACGGCATTCACTGACTTACTTGCCTCTCTCTTGCTGGCCAAGTGGTGTACAACCAGAGGCAACTGGAGCTAACCGGAGGGAGTAGGTTAGTTTGCATGTCCTCACTCCCATGGAGGAGATGGTCTGACCATTATTGTGACAGCCATTGCTAAGGCTGTGGCTAGCAGTGGGGTTTAAATCATTGAAGTTGACAGTATTCTCCTAATCCCCATCCTGATGTAAGCCCCCCCCAACACCCCACCACGCCACCTTAGCACAAACTTATCCTTGTGCCTTTCTCCTTTCAATGCTTGGTGAATCGGGAAGTCTGCCAGGAAGCTTGTGCACAATGTCAAGGAGCATGGTGGAGTATGGCAGCAACTTGTCACATTATTTTTTACAAAGCTTGGAACCTATCCTTTCCAGCAAGGGTATGGCGTCCAACTCCATCATCACATTTGTGGGCCCATCCATGATGCAAAGCCTGACGGTGCAGCTTCAATTGCAGCACAAGCAATAGGCACCCAACATCTGAGTGCTATAGCGAAAGCTCAGACTATTGTCAGGGAAGGGCAGCTTGCTGCCATACAAGGTGAGACTGTGTGCTGTCATGGCTGTGGATTACAGTGTGCAGAGGACCTTGCAGGCTATCGAGGCAGTGCAGAAATCTGTCCTCCCACAGATTAGTGGGATTGCTGATGAGTTGCCTCTGGGGTGTGGGAGCTGCAGTGGCTCCATGGAACATGAGCCTGTTATTCTTTCTCAGAAAAACAGATTGGATCCACCCACTCCTGCCACTCTGTCAGTACCCTTTCTGATGTCTGTTAGCCAGCCCAGACTACTGTTGTTATGCCAAGATGGTGCAGTCCAAAATAGGGCCTTGTTAGCCCAGAGCTGCTCAAGGTCATTCCCCAAGGCCATCTGCAGTCTCCCCCACTGAAAGTCAACAGCCTTCCCCTAGCCATAGGGCAGTCACTGGAATAGCACTCGGACAGGTAAAGACACTTGCAAGACAGACACTAAGGAAAAGCACAAGGGGAATTACTTGACTTTTTGCATACAATAAGGCATGCTTTCATTTATAAATTTGGTCCAGAATGTTAATTTTGTGGTGACTTTTATTTTTGCATTTGGCCAAGCAGGTGCTGTGATGGTCAATGACAGTGAGATTGTGACGTCTGGGGCTGTTGGTGAATGGGAAATTGGTATTGCACTCGAATGAGTTCTTCAAGGTTCCCTGGTCCAAAAGGCCTGTCCAGGTTGCCTCCACTACCTTCTCTGCCTCTTCCTCTTCCTCCTCCTGCTTCTGCTCCTCAGCTGCTCGCCGTAACAAGAAGTCTGCCAGAAAGCATGTGCACAATGTCAAGGAGCATGGTGGAAGTTATGCAGCATACAGCAGACCACTATAAATCTTGACATCCATTCTGTTGAGTATCGTAGAGCTCCCCCAGCTTGGTGCTGGCAGTAGAAGTGTTTTTTTTAGCATGCCAGTGGTCTGCTCTATCACATTTCATATGGCAGTATGGCTTACATTGTTTGCATGCTGCACATGTGCATAGGTTGCACACTGAATTCATCAGTTATATGTTCAACTGCTGGCCCTTATTGCCTAGTAACCACTTGAGTGTGTAATGGTGACTCAAATGCAGCTGGTACAGTGGAGTGCCAGGGAACGAAGGCATCAGGACTGCAGCCAGGATACCGTGCATTGATCGGCATGATTTCTGTGTCACACAGCAGCTGGACATCAAGGGTCTGGAATCCCTTTCAGTTTCACTATAGGGAAGAATAGACCTGCAGCACCCACAAAGTGTTGTGCATTGAGTCAATGGCATCCTGCACCACATTGTCATTCCGACTGCTACTCTCTGACAGGAGAGAACAGGAGAGAATAACATATAGTTAGCTCTCAAAGAATAGAAAGCTTCAGGGACCTGCCTTTCATGACAGTGAATGCCAAACTAAGATGTTGCAACACAAGTTGTTGGAGTTACATGTTCTGTATCAATCCTAAAACGCGGTACTACATACTGGGGGCAAATACTATGTCTGCATTTTAACTTTGGGGTGTAAAAGGCAAAGTTTGAAACAATAACTGGGAGAGAGCTGAAAAAAACTTGCCCACCTCCTGCTAAATCAGGGTTGTTGGAGCATGAAGTGGGACAGCCATGCTCCCTAGCCTCCGATTGAGGAACAAAAGTGTTTGTTACACTTTATTCAAAGAATATTAGTAGGTACTGACATAATGCTAATTTATTGTCTGGAACACTCCTATGTACTTTCAGAGATCAGAGCAGTGCTGTCTCTGACTGTGAGATGTTCACCTCATGTGTGAGCTGTTCTTCTAAGGATTGTGCTTCCCAGGAATATGCTATCCTTCAGAGGATTGTGGGCTTGTCAGGGAATAATGTACCTGTAGGATTGCAAGCCTGTAGGAGTATGATGTACCTGCAGGGATTATGAATCTGCAGGAATGTGAGGTACCTACAAAGATTGTGAGTCATAAGGACATAAGAAGTGGGAGCAGGAGGAGGCTATTTGGCTCTTTAAGCCTGCTCTGTTGCTCATGGCTGATCATCTACCTCAACTGCACCTTCCTACACTATCTCCATATCCTTAAATTTTCCTAATACTCAAAAATCTATTGATCTCTGTCTTGAATATACTTAATTGAGCATCTACAGCTTTCTGGGGTGCAGAATTCCAAAGATTCACAACCCTTTAAGTGAGGAAATTTATCCTCTTCTCAGTGTCAAATGGCCAACCCCTTATTCTGTATGACTACTTAACCCTTGGTTTTCAACTCCTTAGCCAGGGGAAACATCCTCCTAGCATCAACCTTGTCAAACCATTGAAGAATTTTACATGTTCCAATTAGACCACCTCTCATTCTTCTGAATTCTAGAGCTTGTAGGCCTAGTCTACTCAATCTCTCCTAATAGGATAATCCCCTCATTCCAGGAATCAGTCAAGTGAATCTTCACTGCACTCCTTCTAAGTTATCTGTAGATTTCCTGAACTGGAGACCAAACTGCACACAGTATTCCATGTGAGTTCCACCAAGACACTATATAATTGTACTAAGACTTCTTTACACTGATACTTCAGTCCCTTTGTAGACTAACACTCAATTTCCCTTCCTAAATGTGTGCTACATCTGCCTACTAACTTTTTGAGATCCATGTACAAGGGTGCTCAGGACCCTGTGAATAACATTTCCCAGTCTCTCATCATTTACAAAATACTCTGTCTTCTATTTTTCCTACTAAAGTGGATAACTCCATGCTCCCCCTCATTTTGTTCCATCTGCCATTTTCTTGCCCACTCATTCAACCTTTACAACCTCTTTGTGTCCTCCCCATGGCTTACTTTCTCACCATATTGTCAACAAATCCTGTTACAATACACTCACTCCACTCATCTAAGCCATTTACACAGATTGTAAATAGCTGAGGCCCAAGCATTGACCCTTGTGGTACCCCACTGTTACAGCCTGCCAACCTGAAAATGACCTTTTTCTGCCTACACTGTTTTCTGTCCATTAACCAATCCTCAATCATGCTAATATATAACCCCCAATTCCATGAGCCCTATTTTTGTATAATAACCTCTTGTGAGGCACCATATTGAATGCTTTATGAAAATCCACGTGTACGTTATGTCCACTGGCTCCTCCTCATCTACCCTGCTGGTTACAACCTCGAAGAATTCTGAACAAATTTTCCAGCACTATTTCCCTTTTATAAATGCATGTTCACTCTGTCTAACCATGTTATGATTTTTTAAGTGTCCTGCTAACACATCCCTAATAATAGATTTCTCTTCCACAGATGTCAGGCTAACTGGCCTATAATTCCCTGTTTTCCCTCTGTCTTCTTTCTTGTATAACAATGTTGCAATAGCTGCCTTCCAATTCATGGAGACTGTTCTGGAATCTAGGCAATTCTGGAAAATCAGAACTAAAGCATCCACTATCACTGTAGCTACTTATTTTAAAACCTTACAATTAGACCACCAGATCCAGGGGCTTTGTCAACTTTAAGGGCAAATTTTTACACCGGCGCGATTTTACAGTCCCGCTGAAGTCCATGGACTTTTGAATGGCTCGCTGCATTTTACGGCCCCGCCCCCACCACGGCGGGGCTATAAGATTCTGCCCTAAGTTCCATTAATTTCCCCAGCACTATTTCTTTAACAATCCTAATATCAATAGATTCCCCCTTATCACTAAACATTAATTCCCTGCTATTTGTGGAATTTTTTTGTGTCTTTTGTTTTAATCATGAAAGCCAGGTGGTGAAGAATAGAACTGGAACCAATCTTTACACACATTTACAAAAAATATTACAGAGACACGCATTACAAACATGCAATGTCTAACCCAATAATACAATTTCAGTCTGTTCTTATTTATATGTAAAGTGAATTCTCAGTTATTGCCCACCACCTGCATAAAAATAATCACAACTAATGAACAGTTAACAGATTTCCTTATCTCTTGAAATAAAAATTGGAGTTTACAAGTACAATCAAAATTTCAGAACAGATGAAATCAAATACCTCCATATTCAGTGCAAAGCATTACATTGCCCCTTGACTAAGATCCCTAACAGTATCTTCATGCTCGTATTTGTTTCACAAAACAGTCCAAGGTATATGCCACCCATTTATTCTAAAGACTTCCTTTCTTTTCCACATTTGTTTCAAGCCAGCAAAATCAATCCGTTAAACTCATCTCACTCACACTTTTCGTAGAGCGTAGATTATCCCACAATGAATGATTAACTACATAACATTCAATGGGTATACTATCTTCAGTTTGCCCATTGTTACAGAATCTTACTTAAAATAATTGACAAATGAAATCTTTAAACCGTTACCTCAACAAAAGCTAGAGTGCTTTTAATAACCTATTTTATTTCCTCAGCTTCTCAATCTAAAGAACAACACTTCCCATTCTTGCCTATCAGAAATATAATGAAATCAATTGCACTAGATGAGTCGATGAGTGCAGCTCCAACAACACTCAAGAAACGTGACATCATCCAGGACAAAGCAGCCCGCTTGATTAGCACCCCATTCACACACATTAACTCCCTCCACCTCCAACGCACAGTGATAGCAGTGTGTACCATCTACAGAACACACTGCAGAAACTCACCAAAGCACCTTCCAAACCCACGACCACTACCATCTAGAAGGACGAGGGCAGCAGACACATGGGAATACCACCACCTGGAACTTCCCCTCCAAGCCACTCACCATCCTACTTGGAAATATATCATCGTTTGTTCACTATCTCTGGGTGAAAACCCTGGAACTTCATCCCTAACAGCACAGTGGGTGCACCTGCACTACATGGACTGCAGTGGTTCAAGAAGGCAGCTCATCACCACCTTCTCAAGGGCAATTAGGGTTGGGCAATAAATGGCCTAGCTAGTGATGCTCACATCCCATGAATGAGTAAAAAAAATCTAGAATACTATCAGGAAGATTAGCATGTGAAGCATCACTAAAAATTACTAGCTTCATGTTCTTTGGGTTACATAAAGCTGTGAGCTTAAGTATGTATTTATCCAGATTTAATTTTTTTGATATTTATTTGCCCATGAAACATTCTCTAAAGTGTTTCATCATAGCACTTAACTCCAAAACATCACAACTAGTTTATCGGCAGCCACTTCAAAATCATGAGGACTTCAGCTTTTAGTTCTGTTTAGAGTTTGTTCTGTGGCTCTTATTTCATTGTACAATCTACTCAAGCTGTGGCCTCTACTTGCACTTTTATGTCTGTCAGGACTACAACTGCAACATCACCCCCTCTCACTATTGGAGGCACTTCCTCCAGTACATAATAGTTTTCTGACGCAAAAGTTACTTTCGCGTCACTAACATTGCTTGCACTGCACTTTCTTTCAGCACATTTTGCATGTCCCTGGACCTTATTCTTGACCATCATCCTAAACATTCAACCAATATTTAAACTTGCCAATGTTTTTTCTGGCACCTCCCATAATGGTTGCAGCCATTCTTTCACTGGGCACTTCTGAACCATATGTCACCCCAGCACCCACTCTGTGCAATTAGCCTGTGAATGAAATTGCTCTGTCATAACCACTCAATTTATCACTATCCAGCCCTTGGTCTATTCGCATTCTGTTTCTCATGACCTTCACCCGAAAACACATGAGCATTTGAGATACAAGGTGCTTCATTTACTTCTATTGCGTGCTCAGAGTTTGAGATTTTGTCATTAATTCTGATTAATCGTGAAGAATGAAACTTAACAGTTTGATTGCTATGTTTGATAAATCCTGCCTTACTATCACAATGTTAAACCTTTCCAGGGCCTTTCCATTCCCTATGATCCTTTCTTTTATGGTTTACTAAATCTCCTGAATTAAAGTTTATCTCTCAGATGGCCTTACATGATGGCCTCAGTGCTCTCAGCCTTGATGAAAACCTGTCTCCCTACAAGTAAAGCATTGAAATGTGCAGAAAAAATTGAACTAGTTGTAGCACCTTCCAGCACAGGATGACTATCACAAAGAACAGAAGACAATTTTGGATATTGCCCATGTAATAATTGATAGGAACTATAACCTTCAACCATCTGAACTGAATTTTTTTGCATGAGCAGGCCATGTCAGGATGGTGTTAACTTATATCTGGTTGATCAGCTAAAATTTCATGCAGCATTTCATTGATCACCTTATGATTCCTTTCACAGAGTCCATTGCTGAAAGGACTTTCTGCTGTAGTATTTATGACCATGATGTTCATGTTTTCACATGTGTCATGAAATCCATTGATTTGTGTGTCCCTTTGTGTTAAGTTAGCAGTCTGTGAAGATTGTGACATTTAAGGTTCAGGATGTTCCAATACATGTTACATTGGTTCCTGCCTAGTAAAAAGGGTGGGACCCTCTAAGTGTGTTTTGATAGGTCACCAGAGCAGTTCAAGAGTCAGTAAGCAGCTCTTCTTGAGGCAGTCAGTTTCGGGGAGTCTGACAGCCAACAAGTCAGGGACAGGCAGAGGTCCCAGTTAAGTTGAGTTAAAAAATTTAGAGAAAGGGCTGTGGGGAGCAGACTTTAAATAAAGAGGGCCTTTAGGTCAAAGGTACCCCTTTAGAGCAGTGGTGTTCTGCTTGGCACAGCCTTAGATCTGAAAGTGTGTTTGTGAGCTAGTGTTAGAGTGCACCTGGGAATCCACAGAAGGCAAGATTGAAACCCTGTGAGGTGGGTCATTGTTAAAGCCATCCGAGTGCAAGTGACTTTTGGAGAGAATTCCAAGGAGAGATCTTCAAAGGTAGAGATTGGAAACCCTCGTGAGAAAGACGACGTTTTAGCAAGCTTGGTGGACTCACAGTGGGACTAATGTTAAGTGGTGTTGAGAAATCCATGTAATTGGATTTCATACTTACCCTGAATGTTAGAGGAAAAGACAGTTTTGTAAATTGTTTAATTTTTCTGAACTTGTACAAACTTTTGTTTGTTCAAAACTGTGGAATTTTGTGGCTTTATCCCAAAAGCAGGTGTCTTGAATCTCAACCTTTATCTACTTTAAAAAAAACATTATTGGTCCCTAACCAGATCTCCTCCCATGTCCTGGGGTCCGGCCAAGGATCGTAATACTCATCTTTGAAGTCGACACTGCCAAATTTTCCTTCATTATCTATGATAACCCTTTTGCTCTTACTTTGTAGAAAGACCAAGGGTGGAATTTTATGGCCCCTCCCATCGGCGGAATTTTCTAGAATCACTGAAGTCAATGGACTTCTAAATGGCTCGCTGCAGTTCATGGTCCCACCCCGGCTGTGACGGGAGCCATAAGATTCCACCCTGTGTCTGGTTGCTAAGTTACTATGGTGGTGTAGTGATAATGCCATTGGACTAGTAATCCAGAAATGCTCTGGGAGCATGGATTCAAATCCCACCATGGCAGCTGGTGGAATTTAAGATTCAGTTAATAAATCTGGAATATAAAGCTAGAATCAGTAATGGTGACCATGAAACTAGCATTGATTGTTGTAAAAACCCATCTTGTTCATAAATGTGCTTGAAGGAAATCTGCCATCCTTACCCAGTCTGGCCTGAAATAGCCTAGCAAGGTCAGTTCAAGGACAATTAGGGATGGGTGACAAATGCTGGCCTTACCACATCCCATGAAAGAATAAAGAAAAAATAAATAAAATGTAGAATGATATGCCCCATATCTTTAGATCCATGACAATTGCCTTGTTAAAGTCACATGCCAATGGATGGCTTACAACAGAACATGGCAGCATACTTCATTACTTCTGGCAGATTTCACACTTCTCACTAATCTCTTCTAATAGCCTTGTATACTCTTCATCAACCACACCTATATCTTTGAGCAGAATTTTTAACCTTTGTCAAGTAGGATGATCAAATTTTCTATATGACTTGAAGACAATTTATTTCCCTCTGATTCATATCACCTAATGCTGTTAATACTTCTCTAACACCCTGAAACATCAGTTTTGTTGAGGAGATACAGGAATGCCTTGACAGTATAAACTACAGATTAACTAACTTCCCAAAAATAATTGCCTTTTCATGCTCTGTGTCTAGTGGTCATTTGTGTCTTTTTTCAGAGAAGATTTACCCAACAGCAAAGGTATCTCACTAGAGAGTATATTAGTATTTATAAAATGGCTTACTCCAGCTATTTTACTTGGAATTACAACTCTCTTAAGTGAACTCAATTTGTTGTCATCTCAAAACTTAAAAGTAATACTTTCATATTCCTTAGCCTTGCATCGATCCTTACTATTTTTTGAATCAAGGTAATACTTTAACCAATCTGTCCCACATACCATTAAAGTACAAGCTTTAAAGTACCATTAAAGTTAGTACTGCACTGTTAAAGGAGTTTGTGACTAACAGTCAGCACAGGACTAAAGCTGCATGTCATCAGTACAATTTGTTCAGATTTATCATTGTTTTCATCCTCTTCCTCAGAATCCCCTGCATCATGTGTCATTTTGAGGACCCTGCCTCTTCGCTTGGGACAGTTCACTGCACAAAGACACTTGAGTCACAACTGAAGCACCCATTTACTCTTCCTTCGGCATTTCTCGGATTCATTCACATATTATTGCTGATCCAGTTCTGTTTTCCACTGTAATAGCCAGACCTGCTAAAAGTGCTTTTTTCCTCATTCTGCTTATCTTTAATTCTTCCATTATATTGACTGCCACGTCCAGTATATGGATTACTTTGAAATCTGGCAATCATTGAGTCTTTTATTCTTTGTGTCACTGCAGAATTTATTCCATGAAGGCTAAATGAAATGATTGTTTCCCCAGGAATACTTTTAAGTCAGTAGACATTTGATCCATTAGGGTCTCAACCAAGAACAGAACACCACCTAGAACCAGTTGCCTGTCCACATGAGACAACTTGGTACAATCCAGTAATTTAAAAGCTAGTACTGTCCAAGTGATCCCCAAATTGAATTTTGTCAATCTTTAATACAATCTGTTAAATTCCATGATATATTCGTGCATGGAATGACCATATGTTTTCTGAAATGTATCAAGATATCAAATTCTGACAATGCCTCATTGGCTTTTAACAGGTTATCTTTCTTACTGATTTCATCCAAAAATGTTAAATGAAAAAAGAAAAGAAAAACTTGCATTTATATAGCATCTTGCTCAACCCCTGGATGTCTCAAAGAGTTTTACAGCCAAATGTAGTATTTTTGAAGTGAAGTCACTGTTGTAATGTAGGAAACACAGCAGCCAATTTTCACACCACCAGCTCCCACAAAAACAATTGGGGACATTTCCGTGCCCGCTGGGATTGGGCGTGTCCAGAAGCGTGAGTGGACAATATAGGGAGAAGGCCAAAATTCAATTTCACGACATCGTGAAACCAGTTTGCAGTTGTCCGCTCCGCCGGTGAATGGTGGGCTGCGCTTCCGCTGTCAGGCGTCGGGAACCTAGAAGTAAATCATCTGTATATCATTATAAGCCCAGCCTGCCGGAATCATCTCCCCACTCTGGATCATCCGAGCAATCATGCCGACGTGTTTCACAACAGCATATATAAGGCATGCACTTGGCAGGCTGCAATATGAGGGGAACTAAGAGGCCAGTGCATTGTAAGGTTACACAGCGCTCACCAGGGTCGTCTGTTGGGCTTCAAGATGGAGGCAACTTGGAGGGGGTAAGGGCTGCACTGCAGTTGATAGTAGAACACAAGTACGCGCAGGGTGGGGAGAAGGGAAGTGGCCACGTATTACGGAAGCCTTGTATAACGTGACCATTCCTCTGCAGCTGAGACAGTTCAGATGCAGCCACATTGACATGCATGGAGATAAAAACAAAAAAACTGCGGATGCTGGAAATCCAAAACAAAAACAGAATTACCTGGAAAAACTCAGCAGGTGGGTCTGTCGAAGGGTCATGAGGACTCGAAACGTCAACTCTTTTCTTCTCCGCCCAGTTCTGTCGAAGGGTCATGAGGACTCGAAACGTCAACTCTTTTCTTCTCCGCCGATGCTGCCAGACCTGCTGAGTTTTTCCAGGTAATTCTGTTTTTGTTTTGACATGCATGGAGTTGGGTCTCTAGCATACCTGCTCATTCAAGCAATACAGAGGCATGAAAGTGTCACCAAATGCTTGTGAATTTTTCACCCCTCGGTCACAGACTGCAAACTAATGAACTTTTTAGTGGACAGTACAACAATTGGACAACTGGCCATGGAGCAGTCACTGGTGGAGATGTTTACAGCGCCTTGCAAAGTCATCATTTAGGGTTGGACCAGTCTCCCCCATGCTTCAAGCTAACAGTGCAGCCTTGCAGTGCAGTTTTGGAGAATGCCTGCACCTGAGCTGAGAGCACAGTGCAGTCCAGTGGCTGAAGCTGCCGCCAATTGGTCAGGTAGAGTGGGGTGGAGGTGGGGTGGGGTTTCAGGCGGCCATGCAGGGCACTAACTCTGGCCAACTGTCTGGTGGCCAGCAATCTCCAGCATGCATTAAGGGGTCTTCAGACTTAACCAAGAGAGGTTCATAGTACACCCAAGGTAACACACAAGTCTCTCTCTTTCATCCTGCAGGAGGAGCACATCAGCAGCATGGAGCCTGGTGACCTAGCTGCATGCCTTGTGGTGTACAGAGAGCGGAGACGAAGAAGAAGAGAGCGACAGAGGTGCCTGCTGGGCAGAGGGAGGAGCAGCACCCTCAGTAAGAAGGGGTGGCTAGGACTCCAACACATGCTACTGAAGAGCCACAGTGAGTCATCGCAGGTTGGCGCCTAGCTTGCCCCAGAGTCTATAGATGACACCTTTCATTCCTGCTGATGACTGAGAACCAGTGTTACCTAAGGCTGCGCATGTCTAGGGAACTGGTCAGTCACAGCTGCCGCCTGCTGCAAGATTTTGCATCACAGGGACACGGAGGGCATCCACTGCATAATTTTTATGCCAGTGGCTCCTTTCACGGCTCCACCCACAAATGCATCAATGAAGTCACAGATGCCAACTTCGCGAAGGCACACAAGTTTGTGCATTTCACCCGGGACCGGAAAACCAGGATACAAGAGCGATGGAAATTGCCCAGATCTCAGGTTTCCCAGAGGTGCAGGGTGCCATCAACTGCACTCACACTCAGGTCTCTATGGCAGCAAGCAGTCAACTATGTCACCACAAGGGCTTCCACTCACTGAATGTTCAGCGGGTGCACAGCTGCCACAAATGCATCCTGCAGGTCTGTGCACGGCTCCCAGGGAGTGTCCACGGCTCCTACATCCTTAGCACGTCTCAGGTTCCTGATGTCTATCAGGGTCCACAGAGGCTGCAGGGTTGGCTCCGCGGTGACAAGGGCTACCCACAGAGGGCGTGGCTGATGACAACAGATGGCAGCTGAGTGAAGGTATAACGAGGCTCATGCTGCAACTTGCACCTTGGTAGAGCAAACCAACCGAAAATGAAGTTCCAGTGCCTGGACTGGTCTGATGGAGCTCTAGAATATAGTCCACAGAGGGTGTCACGCATCATCATTGCCTGCTGTGCCCTTAACAACCTGCTGCTGCAAAGGGGAGAGGAGCTGTCCGAGGAGATAGAAGAGATGCATGTCTTCTCTGATGCTGAAGACGTTGACAGGAATGAGGGTGAGGAGTTCCTTGAAGGTAACGATGAAGGTGATGAGGCCATTGCACTGGCCAGATGAGGCAGGCACACTCGGGAGGCCCTCATAGCTGCTAGATTTGTGGAGAATGATGACAACATGGAGTGAGGAGACACCATAGATCCTCACATTGCATCTGGGAATGTTTGACTCCAGCCTGGCCGGCAGCGTACACATCCTCTGTGATAAGGCTCCTGTCATGGAGATGCTGTAGAGACCCTAATAGTCGCTTGATTCCACAGGGAATGATGATGATGTGCAGTGAGAACACTCCATAGATTTTCACATAGCCTCTGTGAATGCCTGACACCTGTCTGACCAAGGACAGCTCACTTGCGCTTTGTGATCAGGGTCATATCATGGAGACGCAGCCATGAAATTTTAAATGCACCTGATCCTTTGTCAGCGTTCAGCACCTGACCCCTTCAGGAGCACAGCATCACTGGTCACAGATGCTGATGAGATGGGTGCCAGCCCCACCTTAAAGGTGCTGAGAGCACACAGAGAGAATGATGGAACACTATGACACCTGCCCGCGACATTCTAGCAGCAAGGACAAGCACTACCTAGGTGCAGGCATCAGTAATGTGTTCAGTGAGTATAAAGCAGTCTGAAGGCTGCACAGAACACAGGGAAGAGGCCCTGGAATGAGACATCTGTCTTTATCTTGTGCAGGAACCAAGGTTTCACATCTGAGTGACATGAATACTGCTCATCAGAACAAGGAGCCATAGGTAGGGAGATGTTCTTGAGAGCTTATTTACAATAGTGAATGTTATGTACAAGCGATTAACAGCCGTGCCCAGGCTGCGCAACTACATCTTCTTAACGTTCTTAACCCTGCTGCTATGTCTTGGTGCTCCCCCGACACCCACAGCAGAGGTGGAGACAGCCTGCTGACTACCATGCCCTATTTGTGATGACCTTGGTGGGCGTCCTCTGGAAGGCCAAGAGCTGGAGGGCCCCACCCTGCTTTTGGTGTCCTGCTGTGTGGCAGTGGCACCCTTGTTGGCCTGTAAAGTTGGAGCTGCTGGGGTCACAGGAAGAGGGGATTTGGATGGGCCTGACACTCCTGGAGTCACTTGGTTTGATGGCCCTGGGGTGTCGAGCTGCTGGTCCTCCTCCCAATGGGAGCCTGAGGGCCCCTGGCGGACTCCTTGAGGAGAAAGGGAAGCTGGAGTGAGATTGAGCTGCCCTGCACCCCTCTCGTGTACACACTATTGGAGGCCAACTATGGTGCTAGTGATGAAGTTCAGCCTGGGCAGGACCGATGTCCAAGACCAAGGTCTCTATGGCGACTGCCATCCTACCAGTGTTGACCTCGGTGCATTGGCATGCCAGTGCTATCACCTCAGCCTGAAGGTGGATGGACTCCATTGTACATTGCAATCTGAGGAGTGCAGCTGATCTTCCCCCAGCTTACCTTTGCAGCTGCAGCAACTGAGGTATAATCAAGTCAAGAGGCACATCATCTGATTTGGCTTCAGCAGATTTCTGGTGTCCAGCAGTCTTCCAAGTGCTGGAGACCTGGGAATTCCCTGCTGCCGTCTGCTGTGGATCAGACAGTGCGATGTGCTCACCAGATTGTGATCCCAAGGCTACTCTAAAGCTAGCTCCCACTAAGGTATGTGCCTCTGCACTGTTGGAGGGTGTTGGTGAGCGCTGTGATGGGTCTTCAATCAAGGTGCCTTCAGATTCCTCTTCAGAGGTTTCTTCAGAGCTTGATTGGAGTCTCTGGGCCATGGACTCTGTTGGCTGTCTCCCAGATGTACCTGCGAAACAAGGAAAGATAAATAGTGTATGGCAGAGGACTGCAGAACAGGGGAAATGACTCACGGCATGGTTGTCTGATGTTGTACTGCTGGATCCTCACTTGGTATAGCACCGGCGACCTCACCGTCAGAGCAGCAACGGCCCAGATCTTCGCCGGTCAGCTGGATGACTCTATTTTCAAAGCCTGTGAGGACCTGGATTTGAGGCATTCCTCCACCAGTCTGCAACCCCTCCTTGTGCGCCAGCTTGTCCTGCATGAATAGAAATGGGGGGAGTTAGCGGGATGCCTACTAGATGATAAGTATGCCTGGCATGTGTGGGTGGTGAGTGGTCCCATGGATGGGATGAGGACAATGAAGATATGTGTGAGAGATTGAATGGTGATGTCCTTGAACTGGCAGTGAGTGAGATCCCTGTGGATGTGTGATGGGTTTGTGAGTGTGTGAGTTGGAAGTGATGAGAGGAGTGACTTACCCTGGCGGAATGGAGAATATCATTCATCGTCTTGCGTCACTGGGTGGCTGTCCTCTTTGGCAGGCTGTTGGCACTGACCACCACTGGCAACGCCTCCCGAGTTGGATTGGTGATGTTTCTGACCCTCCTGCAGCCAGCCGGGGGTAGAGGACATCACAGCGGGGCTCCACTGTATCCAAAAGGCGCTCGGGGGATGTGTCATTAAACCGGGGTACTGCACTCTTCTTGCCTTTCAGGGCCATGTCTACTGTACAGCAGACCTGGGCTGGAAGCACTGAGAGGTGTGCGTGTGGCTACACTTTAAATATGGTGCCCACTGTGAGGAAGCGGCGAAGTGATGGTGTGGTGGGCAAATGAGAGCCCGCCTGCCATTGAAAAGGTGTGTTTCCTGGGAATGCATGATTAGCGAGGCGGGATTGGGACAATATAGCGCAAAAACCGGCCATTGCGGCCGGCAGGAAAAACATTCTTTTTCCATCTGGTACCGCACTTAGTGCAAATCTGGGACGATTCCACCCAATGTGACCAGGACCAGATGATCTGTTTTATTTGTAATATTGATTGAGGAATGAATATTCCCTCCAATGTTGTCAAAGTCTGAACCAAATGGACACTAGAAGAATGAAGTGGCTATGTGGACACAAATTATGTCCCTACCAAAGAAACAATGTTATGAGATCTTTAAGTTCTTGTAGCCTTGCTTAAGAGAGTGAACAGAACCTCAGTTTAACATCTCACCAAAAATCAGCACTTCTGACAGCGCAGGACTCCCTTAGTACTACACTAGACCATCAACCTTGATTTTTGTGTTCAAGTCCAGGAGTTGGACATGAACCCAGAACCTTCTGATTCAGAGCTGAGAGCACTACCAACTGAGCCATGGCTGACATTGTCCAAGCCTTCATCACTGTCCAACTGACTGGCATCTATCTCCAAAAATATTTTACTTCCGATTTACCCCTTATAGTAAGGGACAACACCAAGCCCATGTTTTGTTTTCTCTATGGTAGGACATAATCTGTGTCCACATATCCACTTGATTTCTAGTGTTCAATTGGATCAGGCTTTGACAACATCGGAGGGAAATCTACCCCACCAGTTTAATAATGGGGAATAAATAAAAGTAATGGGGAATCTGGAAATGGCAGAGGAGTTGAATAAATACATTGCATCAGTCTTCACAGGAGAAGACATGAATAGCATTTCAAAAATACTAAATAATTAAGGAGCAAAAGGGGGGGAGGAAATAAATACAATAATTATTAATAGAGAGAAAATACCAGGGAAACTAATGCGGCTAAAGGTGAATAAGAACCCTGGACCTAATGGGTTGCATCTTAGGATATTAAATGAAGTAGCTATTGAGATAGTGGATGTACTGGTAGTAATCTTCCAAGAATCCTTAGATTCTGGAAAAGTCCAGAGGATTGGAAAACTGCTAGTGTAACAACTGTATTCAAAAAGGGAGGGAGACAAAAAACAGGTAACTATAGGCCAGTTAACTTAACATCAGACCTTGGGAAAATGTTAGAGTCTGGTATAAAGGATGTAATAGCAGAGCTTTTAGAAGTGCAAAATATAATCAAGCAGAATCAGCATGGCTTCATGAAGGGGAAATCATGCCTGACAAATTTATTAGCATTCTTTGAGGAGGTAACAAACAAGATAGATAAAGGGGAACCAGTAGACGTAATATATTTGGATTTCCAAAAGGTGTTCGATAAGGTACTGCACATAAGGCTACTTAATAAGACAAGAGCCCATGGTATTGGAGGTTGTATATTAGCATGTATAGAGGATTGGCTAACTAATAGAAGACAGAGAGTTGGGATAGGGGGGCATTTTCAGCATGGCAACCTGTAGTGGAGTGCCACAGGGATCAGTGCTGGGGCCACAATTATTTACAATATATATTAATGACTTGGATGAGGAAAGTGAATGTACTATTGCCAAGTTTGTGGATGGCACAAAAACAGGTGGGAAGACAAGTAATGAGGATGACACAAAGGGTCTATGGAGGGATGTAGACAGGTTAAGTGAGTGGGCAAAAACTTGGCAGATGGAATATAGTGTGGGAAAATGTGAGGTCATGTACTTTGGCAGGAAGAAAAGAGGAGCTGAATATTATTTAAATGGAGCAAGACTGCAGAAAGCTGCAGCACGGAGGGATTTTGGGGTCCTTGTGCATAAGTCACAATACTGCGAGGGTAATAGGGAAGGCAAATGGTATGTTGGCCTTTATTTCAAAGGGAATGGATTATAAGAATAGGGAAGCCTTGCTAAAACTACACAAGGCACTAGTTAGACCACACCTAGAATACTGTGAACAGTTTTGGTCCCCTTATCTAAGGAAAGATATACTGGCATTGGAGGCAGCCCAGAGAAGGTTCACTAGGTTGATCCTGGGTATGGAGGGATTTTCTTATGAGGAGAGGTTGAGTAGGTTGGGCCTGTACTCATTGGAATTTAGAAGAATGAGGGGTGACTTTATTGAAACATTTGAGATTCTTAAGGGGCTTGACATGGTAGATGCTGAGAGGTTATTTCCCCTTGTGGGAGAGTCTAGGACTAGAGGGCATAATCTCAGAGAAAGGCGTCACCCATTTAAGACAGAGGTGAGGAGGAATTTCTTCTCTCAGAGGGTAGTGAATCTGTGGAATTCTTTACCCCAGAGGGTTGTAGAGGCTGGGTTGTTAAGTATATTCAAGGCTGATATAGAGAGATTTTTAATCAGTAAGGGAATCAAGGGTTATGGGGAAAGGACAGGAAAGCGGAGTTGAGGATTATTAGTTCAGCCATGATCTCATAGAATGGCGGAGCAGACGTGAATGGCCTACTTCTGCTCCTACGTATTATGGCCTTATTTAAACTTACTTTCCGCCATTTTCCTAAATAGCCTCTAGGATTTTAGTGTTTTATCCTTTTTTTTCATAATTTCTAACCTTCACCTTTAGTCGACTATTCTCTGCTATCTTGTTCTAATCCAGAAAGCCAGATGGTGAACGAGAACTGCAGCCAATCTTTATGCAATCTTATAAACATTTATTTATAGAGTCAAGCATTACAAACATGTACTTCCTAACCTAACAATCACAGCTTTAGGAGAAACTCAGCAGGTCTGGCAGCATCTGCGGAGAGGAGCGCAGTTAACGTTTCGAGTCCGAATGACCCTTCAACAGAAGGGTCTGTTCTGTTGAAGGGTCATTTGGACTCGAAACATTAACTGCTCCTCTCCGCAGATGCTGCTAGACCTGCTGAGTTTTTCCAGGTATTTTTGTTTTTGTTTTGGATTTCCAGCATCTGTAGTTTTTTGCTTTAATCACAGTTTCTGTCTGTTCATATTTATAGGAACACAGTGAAGTCTGGTTAACGTTCATTATCTGCATACTAAGGATTAGATTTAACAGTGCACCGGTGTCCCTGCCCCACTGGTGAAAAAGTGGTGGAGGGTGGGGGGGTGGGGGGTGGTGGTGGTGTGGTGTTGAGTTTCCCCTCCATCTGGCAGGTTGCACCCCAGCTGTTGGGTCATTCATTGGTTTAAGGCAGGACTTCTAACCCATCTTGGAATGAAGCCCCACCCCTGAGAGCAGTTGGCCAATGAAATGGCCGCCTGCTGTCTGGTCCCAGAAATACTACCAGGAGTGACGGCTACTGCTGGGACTGCAACTAGCCCCCGATTGTGAGGAGCTATGGAGCTGAAGTGAAAGGTAAAGGTGGGGGTTAGCTTAGAAGTGCCTGGTGAGCGATGTGGAGAGTCTAGGGTAAACATGTCAGTGGGGGAGGAGAACTAGGGATGGAGGGGATGGTGGGGAATCCACTCCTGCCGTGGGTGGGGTTTGGGGAGGCGAATAAAATACAGCTCTAAGTATTAATTTAAAAAGTCTCTGCCATTTCCTTATTCTCCATTTATAATTTCACTTGTCTGTGCCTCTAATGGGTCATGTTTACTTTCGCTAATCCATATCCATAGAAACTCTGCTTTACGTCTCTTGGAAAATTATTCTCATATTCTTTTTTCTCTTCCCTTATTAATTTCTTGCTTATTCTTTGTTCAATTCTAAAATCCTCCCAACCCTCAGGCTTACTATTCTTTTTGGCAACATTAGCCCAATATTAGATTTAAGTCCTCTTGTTAGCCATAGTTGGATCACTTTTTCTCAGGCTTTTTATTACTTAAGGGAATGAATATTCATTGCAAGTTATTAATTAACTTAAATGTTTCTCTTTGCTTACCTTCCACCACATCTCTTCATGTAGTTTCCCAATCTACTTTGGCCAACGTGCCTCTCATACCTACATGGTTTGCTTTGTTTGGATTCAAAACTGTAGTTTTAAACTTGACTAAATCACCTTCTGCAGGGATTGCGAATCTGCAGGAGTGAGAGTCTGTAGGAGTATGATGTGCCTGCAGGGATTGAAAGTCAGTAGGACTGTGCTGTATCTGCGGGGATTGCAAACCTGTAGGTGCGTGATGTACCTGCAGGAATTGTGATTCTGCTCAGACTGTGATGTACCTGGAGGGATTGTGAGGCTGTAGGAGTGCAATATACTTACAAGGATTGTGAGCCTGCATGAATGTGCTCTGACCCAGCTTTTAAAGACACACACATGATGCCACATCAATGGCGCAATGTATCAGAGTTCCTGGAGAAGCTGTTAAGATCATTTCTGTTTATATTCAAGAACTTCAATGAAACATTCAACATGCATGGACTATAATTCAACTTAAATACTAAATGAGAATGAATATTTATTATATGAGATTCTAACAGTAATATTTAGCATAATATTCATGCAATATTACAGTGCAATAGACTGGGTGGCGATGTAGAAAGGGCAGGTGAGGCTTTTTGGGTTGTTTAGCAGCTCACCTAGCAGAAGGACCACTCCAAAATTAAAACTTGCATCCTTTCAACTGCTGTGCTTGTGACATATGCTACACCAGTGCAGCATTAGCTGTCTCGGTTGAAAGTGTGGCACGGCTCTGTACAAACCTCATGCACTTAAATGTACACAATGTGCAGATTGTTCAGCAGAATCAACATATCATACTACCAAGCCCTGTGGCAGTGAGAAAGTTCTGATGGAGCTATGTAGCGAATGCTACTGGCAGTCTTTAATCATAACCCTGCTCACAGACAGCCTTAGGGTGATGGTTGCTCTCCACAGACTGGGGCAGATGTGGAACTCGTATCCTTCTAAGGCGAAGAGCAGACCCTTTTAGGCACAGTCTCGCTGTCCCCAGTTCAGGAAACAGGAAAAAAAGAACCCTACATACAGCCTGCCCTCCTTGCACCTGCCGGGTCACCAATCATTTTGGTCGTAACATAAAGATAACTCGAACTCAAAGGATAGCTAACTACCAGATGATATTCACTCATAGGATGTCAGATCACTTCTAGACAATAATACAAGATCAGAGCACAGAACGGCCTGCATAGCCAGGATGCTGAGCGGGTACAATATTGATGTATCCGCTCTAAGTGAAACAAGGTTTGCAGGGCAGTCTCACCTTGAGGAAGTAGACACAAGCTACATATTCTACTGGATTGGTAAGTCCAAGGACCAGCCTTGACATTGAGGTGTGGGCTTTGCCATTCAATCTGAATTGGCATGTAAGCTTGATTCACTTCCCAAGGCTATCAATGACTGCCTCACAGTATTTCAAATGAGTCTCGCTAGAAGCCAGTGTGCAATACTACTCTGGACCTATGCACCAACAATGACATGTGTAGATGGGGTCAAAGATGCATTTTATAATGATCTCAGCCAGATCGGCAGAAAAATACCACACCAGGATAAACTCATCATCCTTGGTTATTTCGATGCCTGTGTTGGTACAGACTAATCCATGGAGGGGACTACTGACACACCATGTCCTTGGTAGAGTAAACTCTAAAGGCTAGCTTCTTCTCTCTAAGTATAGTGAATTGATGGCGCTGTGGTAATATCACTGGACTGGTAATCCAAAGGTCCAGGCTAATGCCCTGGGCACACGGGTTCAAATTCCACCACAGTAGCCTGTGGAATTTAAATTCAATTAATAAATCTGAAATATAAAGCTAGTCTCAGTAATGATGACCATGAGAAGTTCATTGATTGTTGTAAATACCCATCAAATTCACTAATGCCCTTTAGGGGAAGAAATCTGTTATCCTTACCCGGTCTGCTCTACGTGTGACTCCAGACATATAGCAATGTGGTTGACCTGTAACTGTCCTCTGAAATGCCCTAGCAGGCCACTCAGTTCAAGAGCAATTAGGGATGGGCAAATGCTGGCCTTGTCAGCGATGCCCACATCCTATGAAAAAATAAAGAAAAATATTTGACCTCATCAGACCAAACACAATCTTCCAACAAGCTGATAAACTGAAAACAACATGGATGCATTCCCGATCTAAACATTGACACATGTTGGACTACATTTTTGCAAGACAGAGGGACCTCAAAGGTGAACGCTCTTCCCACTTCTTTAGACTTGCTGAATAGTAGTTAGACTGTTGACTTGTCAAGAGCATCAGATCCTTGAAAACAACACCTAAAGCACTACGACACAGAGTCAAAACACACAGGAAACTTGACATAACTGTAGTAAAAGAATCAGCCAAGTGACAAGAACTGGAACAAAAATTAGCTGTATAGCTTGCTGGTTTTCCAGAAGGTAACATAGACATTGAAGATATTTGGAAGAAGTTAAGAAATGTCATGCTGAGGTTCCTGGATTTGTCAAATGGAAGCAACAAGATTGGTTTGACAGGAAAGACCAAAATACAGCCAAGCTATTGGATGATGTGCATGATGCTTACAAGTCCAATACATCTGACAAAAAAAATCACCAGCAACATAACCAGGAAGCAAAACATACTACATGCCAAACTAGAGAGATGAAAACCAATGGTGGGAGTATAAGGCTACAGAACTTCAGGAAGCTGTCTATAGGCATGACCTAAAGACTTTCCATGAAGGTCTCCAATTTGCCTATGGCCCCAAAGCCAATGATTTGACACCTGTCCTCTCAGCAGATGGCAATCAGCTCCTAATGAAAAGGCAAGAGATTCTTGTTGGGCAGAACACTTAAACAATCTCCCAAACCAAGAACCTACAGTGTGCAACAATTCCATTGAATCCAAAATCAATTTGGCTTTCATGCTGGACTAGGAATGGTCAACATGGCCTTTGTGGTGTGTCAAATTCAGGAAAAGTCTTGCCAACAGAACAAGGACCCCTACATGGTGTTCTTCAACCTTACCAAGGCCTACAATACAGGTGCTGTACAAATATGGCTGCCCTGAAAAGATGATTCGGGTCATCCACTCATTTCATGATGGCCAGTTTGATGTAGGATGCCTCATCAGTTGCCTTTCCTGTCACCAGTGGCACCAAGCAATGATGCGTAAAGGCACCAGTTCTTTTACCATCTACGTTCTAGCCATGCTCTTGTATGCATTGAAAGATTTCGACATTGAAATACACATTAAGTTCAGCACAGATGGCAATCTCTTCAATCTGCAAAGACTCAATGCTTGTGCAAAAATCACAGAACAACTGTTAAGTGAGCCCTTGTTTGTTGACAACTGTGCTCTCAAAGCACACACTCCAGAGGGCATCCAGCTTTTTGTTGACTGCTTTGCCCAAGCCTCCGAATGCTTCAGCCTTACAATAAGTCTGAAAAAGAGAGGATTTGTAACAACTTGCCTCTGGCCACAAATCCCTATAGTCACAGTCAACAATACACCCCTCAATTCAGTTCAGAAGTTCTGCTATCTTGGGAGTTTCGTCTGCAACAAATACAATGTTGGATGATGAAATTGCCCATTGCCTGGCAAAAGTAAGCTTGACATTCAGTGGGTTTATCCACAAGCTTTTCAGAGAGCATGGAGAGCATTTGTCTCAAAACAAAGATCAAAGTCCACTTGGCAGTGTATCTCACATCACTTCTCTCTGGCTGTGAGGCATGGACAACCTACTGGCATCACATAAAGCTATGAAAAGCATTCCACCTTTGTTGCTTAAGTTCTATCAGCAGCATCAAGTGGCAGGACAAAACCCCTAACACTGAAGTTCTTGCATGCTTCCTTGGGTTGGACATATGGTTCGTATGGAAGATTCCCACATACCAAAGATGGTATTCTACAGCTGAACATGGGAACACACACCATAGGACATCTCAAACTCAGATACAAAGACATTCTGAAAGTCAATCTGAGTCTGTAAGTTGGAGCCCACCACATAGGAAAAAAAAACAACCCTGGACAGATCCAAATGGAGAAGTCCCTGTCATCAAGCAATTCCAACATTTGAGAAAAGTCAGGTCCCTACAGGACTAGTGAACATTCCACAACGCCAGTGTCTTCACCCACCCCTCCAACAGTGACTTCATATGTAATATTTGCAATTGGACCTGCAAATCAAGATTTGTTTTAACTTCAGACATAACAAAACACCAAACTAGATGGTGAACAACTGATCTTTTTGGTGAAATCTCATCCATCAAAGTGACAGAAGAATCCATCATCACAGTTGTACAGTCAAGTTTTTCATCTAACAATCTGTGTTTGGAAACTAAACAAATTGATAGTTACAAAAGCTGAAATGCACCAGAATGTGTTCCACCTTAACTGTAACTGTCAGCTATCTATAACCTGTGGAGCAGACTCTTAAGTAAACTACAAGCTGCCCTTCTATTTAAACCCTGAAAAATGCAGCCTATGTGATTATTGATACATCTGTCTATTATATCATTATGCTGTAGCAAAGTTGCAGAACAAACACTCTGAAATGGTGAAATTAATGGATCTTTATCCAACTGGAACAAGTATTATTTCGTTATCACCTAGGCAGATTATTTTTACAGATGTGGCATTGTCAGATTGCTTTTGTAACTGATGATTCCTTTGTATACTTTCTTCCCATAATTGGTCATTATCTTTCAGGAATTCATTGGAACTATAAACTTCTTAAATTGATAGTTTAGACATATGACCAACCAGTTAACAGGAGAGTGGAGTTATGCTTATTTCCTTCCAGAATATCAGCTTGTTGTCTCATTACCCAGGGTTGACATCTAGCCACTTAAAAATGCACACATCTCCTGCATCACAGTTGGTTGGAAGGATGGAAAGGGTGGGAGCAGCCATGCTGTCTCACACGCACACACCCCTGTACTGGATGTCAGGGGATTGTTTATTTAAAGAGATCATTAAACCCTGTTGCTGAAGATATGGGCCGTGTTCTCAGTGAGTACTTTGTCTCTGTCTTCACTAAGCAGATATTCTAGTTAAAGAGGAGGATCGTGAAATATTAGATACAATAAACATAGTGAGAGCAGATGTACTGGAGGGACTGACATCCTTGAAGGCGGATAAGTCACCAGGGCCAATGGATTGTATCCCAGGCTGTTAAAGGAAGCCAGGGAGGAAATAGTGAATGCTCCGATGATCATTTTCCAATCTTCATTAGATACAGGTGAGGTACCAGAGGATTGGAAGTCTACGAATGTTGTACCATTTTTTTAAAAGGGCTGAGTGGTACAGACCAAATAATTATAGGCCTGTCAGTCTGACTTCTGTGGCGGGCAAATTATTAGAATCAATTCTGAGAGACAGGATAAACTGTCACTTAGAAGGGAATAGATTAATCAGGGATAGTCAGCATGGTTTTGTTAGGGGAAGGTTGTGTCTTACTAATTCTATTGAATTTTTTGAGAAAGTAACAAGGAGGATTGATGACAGTAGTGCAGTGGATTTTGTCCACATGGATTTTAGTAAGGCATTTGACAAGGTCCCACATCACAGACTGGTCAGAAAAGTAAAAGCCCATGGGATACAGGGGAATGTGGTGAGTTGGATTCAAAATTGGCTCAGCGACAGGAACTAAAGGTTAATGGTTGATAAATGTTTTTGTAAATGGAAAACAGTTTCCAGTGGCGTGCCACAGGGCTCAGTGTTGGGTCCCTTGCTGTTTGTTGTATATAATAATGATTTGAACTTAAATGTGGGAGGCATGATTGAGAAATTTGCAGATGACACAAAATTTGGCTGTGTAGTTGATAGTGAAAAGGATAGTTGTTGTCTCCAGAATGATATCAATGGTTTGGTTGACTGGGTGGAAAAGTGGCAGCTGAAATTCAATTCTGAGAAGTGTGAGATAATGCATTTGGGGAGGGAAAAAAAGCTCGGGAATGCACAATAAATGGAAGGATATTGAGATGTGTATAGGAAGTGAGAGACCTTGGTGTGTATGTCCACCGGTCCCTGAATGTGGCAGGACAGGTGGATAAGGTGGTAAAGAAAGGATATGAAATGCTTTCCTTTATTGGGCAAGGTATAGACTAAAAAAGCAGGGGTGTAATGATGGAGCTGTATAAAATGCTGGTTAGGCCACAGCTGGACTTTTGTGTGCAGTTCCGGTCGCCACATTACAGGAAGAACATAATTGCTCCGAAGGGAGTACAGAGAAGATTTACAAGAATGTATGAATGTTGCCAGGGCTTGAAAATTGCAGCTATAAGGAAAGATTGGATAGGCTGGTGTTGTATTCCTTGGAACTGAGGAGACAGAGGGTTGACCTGATTGAGATGTACAAGATTATGAGGGGCCGAGATAGAGTAGACAGGGATGCCCTGTTTCCCCTAGCAGAGATGTCAATTACCAGGGGGCACAGATTTAAGGTGATTGGCGGAAGCATTAGAGGAGACATGAGGAAAAACTTCTTCACCAAGGTGATAGTGTGTGTTTGGAATTCACTGCCTGGCTTGGTGGAGGCAGAAACCTTCAACTCATTTAAAAGGCACCTGGATCTGCAGCTAAATTGCTGTAACCTGCAAGGCTACAGACCAAATGCTGGAAGGTGGGATTGGAATGGACAGCTAGTTTTTTTTTATTTTATCTTTTTTGGCCTGTGCAGACACGGTGAGCTGAATGGGTCTCTTCTGTGCTGTAATTTTTCTGTGTTTCTATGGTTCTAAACTGCTAGTATTAGGTAATAGCAAATAAACTGCTAGACAAACAGTCAGGAAGGGCATGGAAAAAGCAGAGGACAAAAGAAATGACCGGGTGGCACAAAAGAGAAAACACCCCGCAGGAGAAAACATCACTCAATCTCAGGCAAATGCTATTCATCAGTATCAGCTGTGGAAGGGATTGCACTTATGAATCAGCCTCAACAGCCAAAACAGATAATGTTCAATACAGAAGTGACATACACTCTGGGTGCAGTCTATTTTCTGAGTTGGACAAATTCCAATAATAATTATAAAATCAGCTACAATTCAAGGTTTTCCAGTCAACATAGTATTTTAGCCAAGAAACTTATAGCCCCTATCTTAAACATACATCAACATAAAACAGGATAAATCTGCCTTGTGATTACACTTTCATTCTAAATCCAGCAGTCCATTTAAAACACACATTAGGTACAAAGCTTCTCCTTTTTAACTCTTCTTGCTTAAGTGCTGAATTTTATAGTGCTACATTTCTATGGTGCTGATGACTCGCTCTTCATTCAATCATGGAATAGTTACAGCACAGGAAAAGACCATTTGGCCCATCGTGTCTGTGCTGGCCCTCTGAAGTAGCAATTCATCTAGTCCCACGCCCCTGTTTTTGTCCCAATGCCATACAAATGTTTAATTTCAGATAATGATCCAATTCTCTTTTGAAAGCCTCAATTGAATCTGCCTCCACTACACTCTCAGGCAGTGCATTCCAGGTTCCAACTGCTCACTGCATGAAGAAGCTTTTCCTCATGTCGCCATTTCTTTTTTTGCCAATTACCTTATATCTTTGCCCTTTGGTTCTGAATCCTTCCACCTGTGGGAACAGTTTCTCCCTATCTACTCTGTCCAGACCCCACATGAATACCTCTATCAAATCTTCTCTCAACCTTATTTTCAAGGAGAATGGTCCCAGCTTCTCTAATCAATCTATCTATGCAACTGAACTCTTACCTACAAAATAACCATTATATATGTATTATTCCAGGCAGTAAATGTTGTAAGACTATTTCACCTCAAAGGATGTCTCACAAACTCAACCCTGTTCTCACCCAACAGCCACATGTATGTGCTTTCTAATAGGAGCCACACATCATGGTCAGGAGCAGGAATCATGACTGACTCTTCAAAACAGGACCATAAGACAATAAGGGTTATGAGCAGAAGTAGCCCATTTGGACCATTGAGTTTGCTCCACCATTCAATGAGATCATGGCTGATCTGATAATCCTCAACTCCACTTTCCTGTCTTTTCCCCGTAACCCTTGATTCCCTTATTAAAAATCTCTCTAGCTGAGCCTTGAATATACTTAACGACCCAGCCTCTGCAGCCTTCCGCACTAAAGATTTCCACAGATTAACAACCCTCTGAGAGAAGAAATTCCTCCTCATTTCTGTCTTAAATGGGCGACCCCTCACTCTGAGATGCTCTCTGGTCCTAGATTCACCCACAAAGGGAAACAAGCTCTCAGTGTCTACCATGTCAAGCCCCCTAAGAATCTTATATGTTTCGATAAGGTCGCCTCTCAATCTTCTAAACTCCAATGAGTACAGGCCCAACCTACTCAACCTCTCCTCATAAGAAAATCCCTCCATATCTGGGATCAACCTAGTGAACATTCTCTGGGCTGCCTCCAATGCCTTATCCTTAGATAAGGGGACCAAAACTGTTCACAGTATTCTAGGTGTGGTCTAACTAGTGGCTTGTATAGTTTTAGCAAGACTTCCCTATTCTTATACTTCACTTTCTTTGAAATAAAGGCCAACATTCCATTTGCCTCACCTGTTGAACTTGTATGCTAGCTTTTTGGGATTCATGCATGAGGATCCCCAAATCCCTCTGTGCTTCAGCTTTCTTCATTCTTTCTCCATTTAAGTAATATTCAGCTTCTCTATTCTTCCTGCCAAAATACATAACCTCACCTTTTCCCACATTATATTCCATCTACCACATTTTTGCCCACTCACTTAACCTGTCTATATCCCTCTGTAGACTCTTTGTGTCATCCTCACCACTTGCCTTCCCACCTATTTTTGTATCATCTGCAAACTTGGCGATAGTACATTCATTTCCCTCATCCAAGTCATTAATATATATTGTAAATAATTATGGCCCTAAGCACTGATCCCTGTGGCACTCCACTACTTACAGGTTGCCATGCTGAAAATGCCCCCTATCCCAACTCTCTATCTTCTATTAGTTAGCCAGTCCTCCAAGCATGCTAATATACATGAAGCAGAGAGGAAGAAAGATCTAGAGAAGGAATTCCAGAGTTTAAGCCTAGGCAGTTAAAGGCATGGCCTTTAAAGGTAGGGCAAAGAAAGTGGGGGAGATGCACAAGAGGCCAGTGTTGGAGGAGTAAATAGTTCTCAAAGGGTTATGATAAAGTCATAGAAAGTTTACAGCATAGAAAGAGGCCCAATGTGTCTGCGCCAGCAGGAAAAAACAAGCCAGCCAGCCCAATGTCATTTTCCAGCATTTGTTCCTTAGCCCTGCAGGTTACGGCACTTGAAGTGCAAGATTGTAAGTCTGGCTGAGGTTACAGAAATAGCGAGGAGAGTGGCCATGGAGAAATTTGAACATGAGGATGAAAGTTCTAAATTCAAGATGTTGCAAGACTGAGAGCAAATCTTGGTCAGCAAGCAATGGGGTGATGGATAAATGGGATTTGATTTGAGCTGGAATGGGAAAAGCATGTTTTGGATGAGCTTTAAGGTAATGGAGGATGGTAAATGGTGTTAAATTTAATCGTACCTAATTGTATGCATGTGTGGGTATTAACTGATGATTCACTTGTGTTCTTATAAATAGGTTGATAATAAATAAAATGACATTGGTGGCAAAGTAAGGAGGTCCATATTTGTAATGTATAACACTATAAATAAATGTTTACAAAAGTGTGTAAAGATTGGGTCCAGTTCCATCCTTCCCCACCTAGCTTTCTGGAGTAATATACATGGGAAAGCATTGAAATAGTTGAGCATAGAGGGAACAGTGGTATGGATTCAAGTACTGACAACACACAGGCTGGATCAGCGCTGGAGACAAATGATATTAAATGTGTTTGCAGTCTTTGTAATGGAATGGATATGGGGTTGGAAGGTCAGCTCCAAGTCAGATAGGATACTGGGATTGCCAACAACCTGGTTCAACCGTAGACAATAGTCAGGATAAAAGGTTGAAATCAATGGCAAAGGAACAGATTTTGAGGCAGGAGCTGATGACAATGGCTTCAGACTAATGTTTAATTGGAGGTAAAGCAAAATGCTGTGGATGCTGGAAATCTGAAATAAAAACATAAAATTCTGGAAACATTCAGCAGGCCGGGCGGCATCATCCATGGAAAGAGAAACAGAGGCCCGAATTTTCGCTCCCAAGTCGAGTGTGCAGAGTTAGGAAATTTCCTAACTCGCTGAGCCCAACTCAGAAGAAACTTCGCCGAATGGCCAGATTTTATCTCCGAGGGTGGGGGATGTGGTGGGTGGGAGTGCATGCTGGACCAACAGCCCCTGGAAACTGCAAAAACAGCCTCAGGGGCTGCAAAGTGCCAGTAAGAGCTTTTAAGAGGCCCGCTTCAGTGCCCTAGTACTTCCTCTCAGTTGTAATAAAAGTAGCTAGACCCTCCCCATGCTCCATTTATGCCACCTCATGCCACCAACCCACACCGCCATATCCCCGCATAACCTCCATGCCAACCTAGCATCTCTTTCCACCCTCCATTGCACCTTATAGCCCCTGTGTCAACTAAGTGGCAACTAATGTCAACCCATGGTCCCCATCCAACACCCATTGGCCTTACACCCCCATGCCAATTCACCCAGTATCCACTATGGACAGATCTCAGGAGCCATCCTGAGATGAAATAAAATAAAGTTCTAAGTATCTATTACAGGCTTCACTATATATAAAAAGAAACTCTCATTGAGACCATTCAATACATTTAAATCCCTTCAAGTATTTAATCCCATATAAAAGCAGCATTTGTATACATAGCCCCACATCAAAGACAGATAATCCCTTAATAACCCATTGGAGTTGTCAGTCAAACTGTGAACTTACAAACCCCACACTGTAACAATGAAAGGTGTGGAAACGGTCAAGCCATAATAATACTATAACGATAGTCCTCAGGTTATATGTCAGCAAACAGCTATTGAAATTGCAAACAACTGATAGCCTCAGCCGGCTGGGTTTTTTTTAAATCAAAATTTAAAGAGCAGGGGATTTAAATAACTTAACAGCTTGAACACCCCACAGACCTTATCCATCTTTTGTGCACATTAATGTCTACCCTTAAAAGTCCCAAAAGGATCTCCAAAAGGGTACCTGACTTCCCCAAACTGACCTCTCCAATGAATCCTGTAGTTTTAGACCTTTTCTTCAAATTCATAAATTCCATTTGGTCATGTTTCACAAACCCTGGTGATGAAAATTGCTTCTGAGTGAAGGCAGCTGCACTCTTAAATGTACCACTGTCTCTATGAACTATGCATGTACAAAATACCATCAAAAATAGTGGGTGCCAGATATGGAGGCTGGGCTTCTGGATTTGGGGCGCTGTTGCAATTTTGGCTAAGGCGCAGAGCCCTTCCATTTCTGCAAAAATTTGGCCCTGAGTTAACGTTTCAGGTTATGATAAAAAGTCAGAACCTGTCAGAACCCGAAACGTGAACCCTGTTTTTCTCTCCGCAGCCGCTGCCAGACCTGTTGCATATTTCTAGCATTTTCTATTTTTATTTAATTGGAGGAAATTTGGCTCACCCAGGACTGAATGTTAGACAGTTGGAGCGTAGAGGAGCGAAGGGATCAAGAATGGATGTAATGTGAAGCTGGGTGTTGTCAGCCTACATGTAGTAACTGACAATGTCTTTGCCCACTGACCCATCGAAGAGCCTGATGGAATATTTTTCTTTGCTAAATTTATTATCTTTATTTCGCTTGAGCCCAACATTTGGAGTCTCCCCTCTGCAGGTATCCATTCACACTCGCAGTGGAGGCAATGGCCTAGTGGAATCGTCGCTGGACTAGTAATCTGGAGACCCAGGGTAATGTTCTGGGGACCTGGGTTTGAATCCCACCATGGCAGATGATGGAATTTGAATGGAATAAAATTCTAGAATTAAAAGTCTAATGATGACAATAAAAACCTATCTAGTTCACTAAGGAAGGAAATCTATCAAACTTACCTACATGTGACTGCAGACCCACAGCAATGTGGTTGATTCTTAAAAGCCCTCTGATATGACCTAGCCACTCAGTTGTAGCAAACCACTGCAAAGTCACAAAATAGAAATCAAACCAGATGGACCACCCGGCATTGACCTAGTCACTGGAAACGCCAATGGCATTCACAGCCCTGTTGACCCTGCAAGGTCCTCCTTACTAACATCTAGGGGCTAAGGCCAATATTGGGAGAGCTGTCTCACAGACTAGTGACCCTCATGGAATCATACCTTACAGATAATGTCCCAGACACCACCATTACCTTCCCTGGGAGGACAGACACAGCAGACGTGGCGGCACAGTGGTATACAGTCAGGAGGGAGTTGTCCTGGGAGTCCTCAACATCAACTCTGGACTCCATGAAGTCTCATAGCATCAGGTCCCATACAAACAAGGAAAACCCCTGCTGATTGCCACGGACCACCCTCCCTCAGCTGATGAATCAGTGCTCTTCCATGATGAACATCACTTAGAGGAAGCATTGACAGTGGCAAGGGTGCAGAATGTACTTTGGGTGGGGGAATTCAATGTCCATCACCAAGAGTGGCTTGGTAGCACCACTACTGACCAAGCTGGCCGAGCCCTAAAAGGCATAACCGCAAGACTGGATCTGCGGCAGGTGGTGAGGCAAAAACATACTTGACCTCATCCTCACCAACCTGCCTGCTGCAGATGGACTTGCCCATGACAGTATTGGTCAGAGTGGCCACTGCACAGTCGTTGTGGAGGTGAAATCCCGCCTTCACATTGAGGATACCCTCCATCGTGTTGTGTGGCACTACCACCATGCTAAATGGGATAGATTTTGAACAGATCTAGCAATGCAAGACTGGGCATCCACGAGGCGTTCTGTGCCATCAGCAGCAGCAGAACTGTACTCGAACACAATCTGTAACCTCATGGCCCGGCATAACCCCTACTCTACATTACCGTCAAGCCAGGGGATCAACATTGGTTCAATGAAGAGTGCAGGAGGGCATGCCAGGAGCGGCACCAGGCATACCTAAAAATCAGGTGTCAACTTGGTGAAGCTGTAACATAGGACTACTTGTGTGCCAAACAGCACAAGCAGCAAGTGTTAGGCAGAGCTAAGCAATCCCACAAAAAACAGATCTGATCTAAGCTCTGCAGTCCTGCCACATCCAGTCACAAATGGTGATGGACAATTCTTTGGAGGAGGAGGTTTCACAAATATCCTGATCCTCAATGATGGAGGAGCCTGGCACATTAGTGCAAAAGATAAGACTGAAGCATTCGCAACAATCTTCAGCCAAAAGTGCTGAGTGGATGATCCATCTCGGCCTCCTGCGGAGGTCTCAGCATCACAAATGCCAGTCTTCAGACAATTTGATTCACTCCACGTGACATCAAGAAATGGCTGAAGGCACTGGATACTGCAAAGGCTATGGGCCCTGACAATATTCCGGCAATAGTACTGAAGACTTGTGCTCCAGAACTTGCTGCGCCCCTAGCCAAGCTGTTCCAGTACAGCTGCAACACTGGCATCTATCAGCTATGTGGAAAATTGCCCAGATATGTCCTGTACACAAAAAACAGGATCAACCCGGCCAATAACCACTCCATCAGTCTACTATCATTCATCAGTAAAGTAATGGAAGGGGTCATCAACAGTTCTATGAAGCTGCACTTGCTTAGCAATAACCTGTTCACTGAAGCCCAGTTTGGATTCTGCCAGGGCCACTCAGTTCCTGACCTCATTACAGCCTTGGTTCAAACATGGAGAAAAGAGCTGAACTCCCGAGGTGAGGTGAGAGCAACTACCCTTGACGTCAAGGCCACATTTGACCGAGTGTGGCAGCAAGGAGCCCTAGCAAAACCGGAGTCAATGAGAATCAGGGGGAAAACATTCCACTGGTTGGAATCATACCTAACACAAATGAAGATGGTTGTGGTTGTTGGAGGTCAGTCATCTCAGCTCCAGGACATCACTGCAGGAGTTCCTCAGGGTAGTGTCCACAGCCCAACCATCTTCAGCTGCTTCATCAATGACCTTCCTTTCATCATAAGGTCAGAAGTGGAGATGTTCGCTGATGATTGCCCAATGTTCAGCACCATTCGCAACTCCTCAGATACTGAAGCAGTCCATGTCCAAATGCAGCAAGACCTGGACTACATCCAGGCTTAGGTTGACAAGTAGCAAGTATCATTTGCACGACACAAGTGTCAGGTAATGACCATCTCCAACAAGAGGGAATCCAACGAACACCCCTTGATGCCCAATGGCGTTACCATCATTGAATCCCCCAGTATCAACATCCTGGGGATTGCCATTAACCAGAAACTGAACTGGACTAGTCATATGAATATTGTGGTTACAGGAGCAGGACAGAGGCTAGGAATCATATGATGATTCATCTCCTGACTCCCCAAGCCTGTCTACCATCTACAAGGCACAAGTCAGGAGTGTGATGGAATACTCTCCACTTGCCTGGATGAGTGCAGCTCTCACAACACTCAAGAAGCTTCACACCATCCAGAACAAAGCAGCCCACTTGATTTCCACATCCACAAACATTCACTGCCTCCACCACCGACGCAGAGTTGCAGCGGTGTGTACCATCTACAAGATGAACTGCAGGAATTCACCAATGCTCCTTTGACGGCAACTTCCAAACCCATGACCATTACCATCTAGAAGGACAAGGGCAGCAGATAGATGGGAACACCACCACCTGGAAGTTCCCCTGCAAATCACTCACCATCCTGACTTGGAAATATATCGTCATTCCTTCACTGTTGCTGGGTCAAAATCCTGGAACTCCCTAACAGGACTGTTGGTATACCTACACTCCATGGACTGCAGCGGTTCAAGAAGGCAGCTCACCACTGCCTTCTCAAGGGCAACTAGGGATGGGCAATAAATGAGAAGCCCACATCCCTTGAATGAATAAAAATACAAGGTTCACAAGATAGACTGGTGACTGTGCCCAATTCAGGGGGCTTTGAATAGGATGTGTTGGAGCCAAGGATATCAGTATTGGTTATGTGTGCAGCATCAGCAATGTTATCAAAGACAGTATTATTTTACTGCTGCATTTTGCAAATGAGGCGTTGTCTCTTCCAGCAGCAGTTTGCATCACATCGGGAATTTAGTCCATCTTAAATGAATGTCAGTTGTGCATATTCTAATATCTATTTAGAAGCTCTGCTTCATGTTGCAAAGTGTTTACTTACATCACACCACCTAATTCCTTCTCTGTATAGTTGTAGAGGGCTGCTTTTGTGTGAGACCTCAGCATCACACATCTCATTATCTTTCGAGGTAAGATTTTCTTTTCTTTTTTTCTCCCTTCCTTCCTCATGTTCTCTTCTTTTTTAGATTTTTAATCTGCAAGGGCTAATGGTATTAAGATCAATTATAGCACCCAAAATTGCTGCCTTGTCTGAGATCAAGCTCAAGTCAGAATAAGTCTACAATTTTTGTAACTATATGTGATTAACTACCATACCAAGCCGTGCGCTTACTCAAATGGATAAGTTGACAAGATCATTCTTTTCTTATTAATCATAATTTGTTTAAAATTGGTTTTACATACAATTTTTTAAAAAAATGGTCGCCCAATGACCACAATAGCATGAGTGTTCCAGTTATGTTGCACCACTTTGTGTGTCTATGAGAACATTGCAAGCAGGTAGGTATCTGTGGTTATACAGTGTGTCCTATAGCTCCAGCACTGGCAAAAGCTGATTTCTATATAAGTTTATACTCATCTTAATAGCTCAGCAGGTTTTCAGTGTGAACAGCAGAGAGCCACAGAGCAGGAAAGACCCAGATTCAAAATTTGGTTGATCTCAGCCAGTGAAGCGATTAATGTGATGTGGTTTCTAGAGGGCAAAATCAACTGGGCTTTTCTCTCCTGATTTTCCCCACCACCACCCACCTTTCCTTCCACAGACCCAGCATAGAATAAAAATAGTCCAAACCCCTTCAGTTATTTTCCAATGTGTAGAATTTCAATTGAACAATGCGCCCGCCTGTCCCCAAGCCTAAAGGTGTTTCCCAATTAATGTGAGTCTTCATTGTTAAGCAATGGGAATATTGTGCTTCCTGCATATTCTGTACATGGACATGACAACTAATTTTAAAAATCATATTCTATTTAATATAGCATTTAAAGTTTCCAATCTACCTTAAATGAGGTTGCAACAGAGAAATTTGCTAATTTATGTTTATTTTTTCACTTTCAAGTGTCATTGGCTTCAGCTTGACTGAATTGTTAGTATTTTCACCTCTCAACCAAATGTTTCAGGTTCAAGTCATTCTTTCTATTACACATAGTCTATGGAACGAGTTATTGAATCAAAAATTTAATGGTATTTTATAGGATGCAACTGCACTTTAAGGTGGTAATTAATGATTTTATGGGATATTCATGCTTTTATGCCAAATGGACAACTGCAATAGAAACAGGCATTTTTCTCAGTTGAAGGGTCATGAAGACTCGAAACGTCAACTCTTTTCTTCTCCGCCGATGCTGCCAGACCTGCTGAGTTTTTCCAGGTAATTCTGTTTTCATTTTTCTCAGTGGCCTGGTTCTGACAAGGTGTGTTGAATGGCTTCCATAGCCATCAGTAAGATGCCTGGATGTCATCTGCAAATAGAGATGGAGAGGTGGTGGGCGACAGGTCTTGATAGGGGAATTTCCAGTGACAGAACAAGTAATTATTTGAACTTCTGGATAATAACAAAACTGATTTTAGATGTTATTTCTGAATATTTCAAACCTTAGTTCACATGACAAGAAATGTCCAACTTGGTTAAAAGTTTATTTACCCTAAATTTTTTTTTTGTTCATTCATGAGATGTGGGCATCACTGGCTAGGCCAACATTTATTGCCCATCTCTAATAGCCTTTAAGAAGGTGGTGGTGAGCTGCCTTCTTGAACCGCTGCAGACCATGTGATGTCGGTACACCCACAGTGCTGTCAGGGAGGGAGTTCCAGGATTTTGACCCAGGGACTTTGGAAGGAGTGGCGATATATTTCCAAGTCAGGATGTTGAGTAGCTTGGAGGGGAACTTCCAGGTGGTGGTGTTCCCATGTGTCTGCTGCCCTTGATCTTCTAGATGGTAGCAGTCGCGGGTTTGGAAGGTGCTGTCTAATGAGGCTTGGTGAGTTCCTGCAGTGCATCTTGTAGATGGTACATGCTGCTGCCACTGTGCATCAGTGGTGGAGGGAGTGAATATTTGTGGATGAGGTGCCAATCAAGTGACTGCTTTGTGCTGGAAGGTGTCAAGCTCCCAGGGTTTGTTGGAGCTGCACTCATCCAGGCAAATGGAGAGTATTCCATCACGCTCCTTGACATGTGCCTTGTAGATGATTGACATGCTTTGGGGAGTCAGGAGGTGAGTTACTCGCTGCAGATTCCTAGCCTCTGACCTGCTCTTGTAGCCACAGTATTTATATGGCCAGTTCAGTTTCTGGTCAATGGTAACCCCCATGATGTTGATAGTGGGGGCTTCAGCGATGGTACTGCCATTGATTGTCAAGGGGCGATGGTTAGATTCTCTTTTGTTGGAGATGGTCATTGCCTGGCACTCGTGTGGCGCAAGTGTTATTTGCCACTTGTTAGCCCAAACCTGGATATTGTCCAAGCCTTGTTGCATTTGGACACGGACTCCTTCAGTATCTGAGGAGTCACAAATGGTGCTGAACATTGGCGTACCGACACCACATGGACTGCAGCAGTTCAAGAAGATAGGTCACCATCAACTTCTAAGGGGCAACTAGGGGTAGACAATAAAAATGTAGACCTAGTCAGCGACACCCGCACTCCAAAAAAGAATAAAAAACACCCTTGTTGAATAATCTGTGTGCATTGATGCAGGATGAACATAGAAACTTAGAAAATAGGAGCAGGAGTAGGCCATTCGGCCCTTCGAGCCTGCTCCGCCATTCATTATGATCATGGCTGATCATCCAACTCAATAGCCTGCTCCTGCTTTCTCCCCATATCCCTTGATCCCCTTCGCCCCAAAAGCTATATCTAACCCCTTCTTGAAAATGTACAATGTTTTGGCCTCAACTACTTTTTGTGGTAGCGAATTCCACAGGCTCACCATTCTCTGGATGAAGAAATTTCTCCTCATCTCAGTACTAAATGGTCTACCCCATATCCTCAGACTGTGGCTCCTGGTTCTGCACTTCCCCATCATCGGGATCATCCTTCCTGCATCTATCCTGTATAGTCCTGTTAGAATTTTATAGGTTTCTATGAGATTCCCCCTCATTCTTCTGAGCTCCAGCGAATATAATCCTAACCAACTCAATACCTCCCCAAATGTCAGTCCCGCCATCCCAGGAATCAGTCTGGTAAACCTTCGCTGCACTCCCTCTATAGCAAGAACATCCTTCAGATAAGGAGACCAAAACTGCACTCAATATTCTGAGTGTGGTCTCACCAAGGCCCTCTATAATTGCAGCAAGATATCCCTGCTCCTGTACTCGAATCCTCTCACTATGAAGGCCAACGTACCATTTGCCTTCTTTACTGCCTGCTGCACCTGCTTACCTTCAGCAACTGGTGTAAGAGGACACCCAGGTCTCGTTGCATATTCCCCTCTCTCAATTTATAGCCATTCAGATAATAATCTGCCTTCCTGTTTTTGCTACCAAAGTGGATAACCCAACATTTATCCACATTATACTGCATCTGCCATTCATTTGCCCACTCACTCAGCTTGTCCAAATTACGCTGAAGCATCTCTACATCCTCCTCACAGCTCACTCTCCCACTCAGCTTTGTGTCATCAGCAAATTTGAAGATATTACATTTAGTTCCCTCATCTAAACCATTAAAACGTATTGTGAATAGCTGTGGTCCCAGCACCGATCCCTGTGATACCCCACTAATCACTGCCTGCCATTCGGAAAAAGACCCATTTATTCCTACTCTTTGTTTCCTGTCTGCCAACCAGTTTTCTATCCATCTCAATACACTACTCCCAATCCCATACACTTTAATGAAAACACAATAGGACCCAGCTGTAACAATTACACAAAGAATGATAGCAGGACAAAGCTACCAGGGCATTGTCACCTTTGGAACTTTGACAGTCGCATCTTTAGAAAAGAAGGTGGGGAATTTCACTTGCACTTCAGATCTAAGCTCTGCAGTCCTGCCACATCCAGTCGTGAATGATAGTGGACAATTAAACAACTCACTGGAGGAGGAGGTTCCACAAATATCCCCATCCTCAATGATGGGCGAGCCAAGCACAGTACTGCATAAGTTAAGATTGAAGCATTTGCAACAATCTTCAGCCAGAAGTGCTGAGTGGATGATTCATCTTGGCCTCTCCCAACGTACCCTGGATCACAGATGCCAGTCTTCAGCCAATTTGATGGACGCCACGTGATATCAAGAAACGGCTGAAGGCACTGGATTCTGCAAAAGCTACGGGGGCCCTGACAATATTCCAGCAATAGTACTGAAGACTTGTGCTCCAGAACTTGCCACGCCCCTAACCAAGCTGTTCCAGTACAGCTACAACACTGGCATCTATCGGCAAAGTGGAAAATTGCCCAGATATGTCCTGTACACAAAAAGCAGGACAAATCCAGCCCAGCCAATCAGTCTACCCATCAGCCTACTCTCGATCATCAGTAAAGTGATGGAAGGTGTCAGCAAAAATGCTATCAAGTGGCAGTTACTTCACAATAATCTGCTAACTCACATTCAGTTTGAGTTCCACAAGGGCTACTCAGCTCCTGACCTCATTGCAGCCTTGGACCAAACATGGACTAAAGGGCCAAACTCCAGAGGTGGGGTGAGAGTGTCTTTCCTTGACATCAAGGCAGCATTTGACCAATTGTGACATCAAAGAGCCATAACAAAAGTGGAATCAATGTGAATCAGGGGGGAAACTCTCCGCTGGTTGAAGTCATATCTAGTAAAAAGGAAGATGTAGCAGTTGTTGGAAGTCAATCATCTCAGTTCCAGGACATCACTGCAGGAGTTAACCAAATCGTGTTTGCAAGCTAGATTGACTCTTGTTAAAATATGTGTTACTATGAGTAAACCCAAAATAACTTTTAACCCAATTTTCCTGTATTAGTTCCATATTATTTGACCCGCATTCCTTCACACAGACAAGTACAATATTCACAGTGATAATCACTTGAGAAATATTCAGAAAACAAACTATTGTTAATGTAAAAGATCATATAGTTTTCATTTTATGAACTAAGAAGTTTCTTTAACAGTTGGCCCAGCTCAAAATGAGCGCGAAAGGCACAATTTAGAGCAACCTGCTTCGGAACTTAGGGAATTCCATAGCCAAGGATGGCCAGCAGAGAAATTATGCATATTTTTCCCCAAAAATAAACTTTATTCTTAAAATTTGTAAAAGTACATTACAAAGCATTTCAACTTAAAAATTACAGGAAGTGCAATAAAATTCGATTTGTCTTCATACATTATGTTCCAGTCCTTGGTGCCTCCATACGTTTGTAATTCCCTTGATATTTACAATATATATTCCATGTCAGGCATAAAACCTAAGGGAAAAACATTTCAAATTGAAAAATTACAGAAAGTGCAATAGAATTCAACTTTCCTTCATACAGCATGTTCCTCTCTGAGGTACCTCAGTGCAATTTCAATACACTTGATATTTGCAAAGTACATTCAAAGTCAGGCAAACATCCCAAGGGGTTCTACAAATTTTCTAGCCCTTTGGGCGAGATGGAAACACAGTGGTAATATCACTGGACTAGTAGTAATGCAGAGGCCCGGGTTAATGCTTTGGTGGCATAGGTTCAAATCCCACCACAACAGTTGGTGGAATTTGAATTCAATTAATAAATCTGGAATATAAAGCTAGTCTCAGTAATGATGAATACAAAACTATCATTGATTGTCATAAAGACCCAGCTGGTTCACTAATGTCCTTTAGGGAAGGAAATCTGCAGTCCTTACCCGGTCTGGCCTACATGTGATTCCAGACCCATAGCAATGTCCTTAACTGCCCTCTGAAATGTTCAGTTCAAGGGCAACTAGGGATGGGCAACAAATGTTGCTTTTTCCAGTGACACCCTCATCCATGAAAGAATAAACCTTAAACAGTTTTTTAAATATTTAAAACAATTGGAGAGAGGACACCTCCATTTTGGGACACCCTCTCCCTCAGTTACCTGCCATGCTGGTGCTTTCAAGCTGGAAGGCCTCCCTCCAGCTTCAGGAGCTGCAATAAATGTCTATTCATGGTTCATGTTAATATTTTAGAAGTAATGTTTAGTTCTGGGAATATTATTGTTGTGGAGGCAAGGTATTAAAATGCTGGGGTTTAGAAATTGCCAGAATACTTAGAAGAAAATGGCAGTTCAGAAAGTTGCCCATAGTTGTTTAATAGTGTCAGAATAGAAGAGCTGGAGACATAAAACAGCAGGTGGGCTTATTTAGCTGGAGAACTGGAGATGTGATATCTGCACTGCTGCAAAGAAGATGTTTTCCAGAGTTAAAAACAAAAAACTGCGGATGCTGGAAATCCAAAACAACAACAGAATTACCTGGAAAAACTCAGCAGGTCTGGCAGCATCGGCAGAGAAGAAAAGAGTTGGCGTTTCGAGTCCTCATGACCCTTCAACAGAACTGATTTTTCTTTACAATGAGAGGGGTGAAATATAAGCTAGTTTAAGGTTGGGGGGGCGGGGCGGTGGGGGGGGGGTTGGTGGGGATGGGGGGGTTGGTGGTAGAGAGAAGTGGAGAGGGGGTGTTGTTGTAGGGACAAGCAAGCAGTGATAGGAGCAGATCATCAAAAGATGTCACAGACAAAAGAACAAAAGAACACAGAGGTGTTGAAGTTGATGATATTATCTAAACAAATGTGCTAATTAAGAATGGATGCAAGGTACAGCTCTAGTGTGGGTGGGGGAGCATAAAAGATTTAAAAATAATGGAAGTAGGTGGGAAAAGAAAAATCTATATAAATTATTGGGGGAAAAAAAAGAAGAAAAAAAAACAAAAGGAAGGGGGAAGAAAGAGAAAGGGGGTGGGGATGGAGGAGGGAGCTCAAGACCTAATGTTGTTGAATTCAATATTCAGTCTGGAAGGCTGTAAAGTGCCTAGTCGGAAGATGAGGTGCTGTTCCTCCAGTTTGCGTTGGGCTTTACTGGAACAATGCAGCATGCCAAGGACAGACATGTGGGCAAGAGAGCAGGGTGAAGTGTTAAAATGGCAAGCGACAGGGAGGTTTGGGTCATTCTTGTGGACAGACCGCAGGTGTTCTACAAAGCGGTCGCCCAGTTTACGTTTGGTCTCTCCAATGTAGAGGAGACCGCATTGGGAGCAACGAATGCAGCAGACTAAGTTGGGGGAAATGTAAGTGAAATGCTGCTTCACTTGAAAGGAGTGTTTGGGCCCTTAGATGGTGAGGAGAGAGGAAGGTAAGGTGCAGGTGTTACATCTTTTGTGTGGGTATGGGGAGGTGCCATAGGTGGGGGTTGAGGAGTAGGGGGTGATGGAGGAGTGGACCAGGGTGTCCCAGAGGGAACGATCCCTACGGAATGCCGACAGGGGGTTGAAGGGAAGATGTGTTTGGTAGTGGCATCATGTGGAGTTGGCGGAAATGGCGGAGGATGATCCTTTGAATGTGGAGGCTGGTGGGGTGATAAGTGAGGACAAGGGGGACCCTATCATGTTTCTGGGGGGGAGGAGAAGGCGTGAGGGCGGATGCACGGGAGATGGGCCGGACACGGTTGAGGGCCCTGTCAACGACCGTGGGTGGAAAACCTCGGTTAAGGAAGAAGGAGGACATGTCAGAGGAACTGTTTTTGAAGGTAGCATCATCAGAACAGATGTGATAGAGGCAAAGGAACTGCGAGAATGGGTTGAAGCCCTTACAGGAAGCGGGGTGTGAGGAGCTGTAGTCGAGGTAGCTGTGGGAGTCGGTAGGCTTGTAATGGATATTGGTGGACAGTCTATCACCAGAGATTGAGACAGAGAGGTCAAGGAAGGGAAGGGAAGTATCAGAGATGTACCATGTGAAAATGATGGAGAGGTGAAGATTGGAAGCAAAATTAATAAATTTTTCCAAGTCCCGACAAGAGCATGAAGCAGCACCGAAGTAATCATCGATGTACCGGAGAAAGAGTTGTGGAAGGGGGCCGGAGTAGGACTGGAACAAGGAATGTTCCACATACCCCATAAAGAGACAGGCATAGCTGGGGCCCATGCGGGTACCCATAGCCACACCTTTTATTTGGAGGAAGTGAGAGGAGTTTAAGGAGAAATTGTTCAGTGTGAGAACAAGTTCAGCCAGACGGAGGAGAGTAGTGATGGATGGGGATTGTTCGGGCCTCTGTTCGAGGAAGAAACTAAGGGCCCTCAGACCATTCTGGTGGGGGATGGAGGTGTAGAGGGATTGGACGTCCATGGTGAAGAGGAAGCGGTTGGGGCCAGGGAACTAGAAATTGTTGATATGATGTAAGGTGTCAGAGGAATCACGGATGTAGGTGGGAAGGGACTGGACAAGGGGAGAGAGAAGGGAGTCAAGATAATGAGAAATGACTACAGCTCCTCACATCCTGCTTCCTGTAAGGACTCCATCCCATTCTCTCAGTTCCTTCGCCTCCGTCGCATCTGTTCCGATGATGCTACCTTCAAAAACAGTTCCTCTGACATGTTTTCCTTCTTCCTTAACCGAGGTTTTCCACCCACGGTCGTTGACAGGGCCCTCAACCGTGTCCGGCCCATCTCCCACGCATCCGCCCTCACGCCTTCTCCTCCCTCCCAGAAACATGATAGGGTCCCCCTTGTCCTCACTTATCACCCCACCAGCCTCCGCATTCAAAGGATCATCCTCCGCCATTTCCGCCAACTCCAGCATGATGCCACCACCAAACACATCATCCCTCACCCCCCCCCCCCCCGTCGGCATTCCATAGGGATCGTTCCCTCCGGGTCACCCTGGTCCACTCCTCCATCACCCCCTACTCCTCAACCCCCACCTATGGCACCACCCCATGCCCACGCAAAAGATGTAACACCTGCCCCTTCACTTCGTCTCTCCTCACTGTCCAAGGGCCCAAACACTCCTTTCAAGTGAAGCAGCATTTCACTTGCATTTCCCCCAACTTAGTCTACTGTATTCAGTGCTCCCAATGCGGTCTCCTCTACATTGTAGAGACCAAACGTAAACTGGGCGATCCCTTTGCAGAACACCTACGGTCTGTCCACAAGAATGACCCAAACCTCCCTGTCGCTTGCCATTTTAACACTTCACCCTGCTCTCTTGCCCACATGTCTGTCCTTGACCTGCTGCATTGTTCCAGTGAAGCCCAATGCCAACAGGAGGAACAGCACCTCATCTTCCGACTAGGCACTTTACAGCCTTCCAGACTGAATGTTGAATTCAACAACTTTAGGTCTTGAACTCCCTCCTCCATCCCCACCCCCTTCCTGTTTCTTCCCCCTTCCTTTTGTTTTTTTTCCAATAATTTATATAGATTTTTCTTTTCCAACCTATTTCCATTATTTTTAAAACTTTTATGCCCCCCCCACCCCCACTAGAGCTATACCTTGAGTGCCCTACCATCCATTCTTAATTAGCACGTTCGTTTAGATAATATCACCAACTTCAACACCTCTGTGTTCTTTTGTTCCTTTGTCTGTGACATCTTTTGATGATCTGCTCCTATCACTGCTTGCTTGTCCCTACAACAACACCCCCCACCCCTCCACTTCTCTCTCTCTCCCCCACCCTCACCTTAAATGTCAACTCTTTTCTTCTCCGCCAATGCTGCCAGACCTGCTGAGTTTTTCCCGGTAATTCTGTTTTTTTTTCCAGAGTTGTTTTATTTTGGGAGTTAGGTCTAAATTAGTTTAAAAGCATTCAGTGAATCCTGAAAGACTACGTCGTCATGGAGATGGGTGGAGCCCAAGAAGGTTCTCTGGTTCATCTGAATGTTCTGCAGCAAGGAAAGAGGCCATACCGAAAAGGTGTTGTTAGCAGTCTCAGGAAGTTAGGGCTCAGTAAAGCCCTGGGAGTAATTCAGTGCAGTTGGGGTTGCAGTTTGAAGTTCACGTGGTTTGTAGCTCACAGGGTTGCTGGTAGCAGGCTCCAGGCCGTTAGGGCTCAGAGAAGCCCTGGGAAGCCGAGAAGGTGGTGGAAGGTCACTGGTTCCATGCTGGACATCATTAGGGCTCGGAAGAAGCCCTGGAAGCCATTTATACCTTGGTACAGCTGGGAAACTGAACTTCAGAGAAACTCTGGGGCAGTGCCATCTTAGTGAAGCTAGCAGTTTGCGAAAGAGTTAGAATTGTGCCGATAATTAGAGATTGGAGTGCAGCTTTTTGAATCCCGAGAAACGCCGTCTCAAGAGGAGAGGTTGAACCATTGGGAGGTGATCAGTCATTGGGGCAGTCTAAGACAGAGAGATTTTTGAGGGAATTCAGAGGTTAGATCTTTGAAAGTGAAGAGTTGAAATCTTTTGTGAGGGAGACAGAGTTTTAAAGAAATTTTGTGACTTTCAATGGTCACTGACATCTGGGTGGTGCTGAGATATACAGCTGCCATTTAATGTGCTGCTCGTGTGTTTGACTACAGTTTGCCTGTTAATTCAGATTTACCTCATGTTAGTTCTAAATGTTGGAGTATAACATGGATAATGTAAATTGTTTTATTTTCTGACTTTGTATAATAAAGTTTATTTTGTTAAGTTAAAACCATGGAATCTTATGGCTATATTCTCCTAGTGGGTAACTTGGATTTCAAACTTCGTCTACTTTAAACAAAAAGTTACTGGTCCCTAACCGGATCGTAACAGAGCCCACAAAGTCAGTGAGCCTGCCTTTTGGCCATTAATTGGCAAATTCAGGGAAAATTACATATGAGTGAATGTTCTTCTCATACAGTCTTCTGACCCTTATTTGAACCTGTTGGCAGGGTCCTAAAGCTTGCAGGAAAATCTGTAGTGTTGTTCCTCAAACTTTCATTGAGCAACGTTGAAACAGTGTTTGAAGTTGAGGATAGAGAGTTCAGAGTGGGAATGAGATGGAAGATTGCTTTGATGTTGCTGTCAACTGTACAGAAACTGAGGACATCTCTGAGTACAGTATAAAGCAGCTTGGATTATATTTTCATCTTCACTTAGGCCATAATCTGCAGAGTTCATTTCAATTGAATTAAAATTGGGTAGGTTCTATAACTGGCAGGTTTTAGAAAGGTGGACAATCTGCTTTACCATATTACTACTCAAGTGATGAAGACAGATTTATCATGACATTTCAAAATAAGTAGTGTTAACTGAGTAGATTCTGTTGCATGAGAAGCTTTGGCAATATGGCAGAACTGACTTATGAATGAACATAGAACAATGTGGGACTGAGTACAGTACTACCTACACAGTGATGTAAGAAGGCACATGACTCAGACCTAGGATCAGTGTGGTGTTGAGCAGAGACATGTTAAGATCTAGACATGGAGGTAGCTTCTTACCTGTACCCTTTACTGTATATATGTATATAATTGCAAGTAGTTAATAAAGACTCACCGTTAACATACAGAAGACTACAAAGACTTCATTACCAGCACCATTACAACCTGGTGGCAGCTGGTGACCTCAGCCACCTAGAAGAACAAGGATTGCAGATTTGGGGCCACCAGCACCCGTAAGTTCTCCTCCAAGTCACATACCATCCTGACTTGGAACTATATTGCCATTCCTTCACTGCCACTGAGTCAAAATCGTGGAACTTTCTCCTTAACAACACTCTGAATGTTAATATACCCACAGCATCGGTTCAAGAGATGGCTAACCACTACCTTCTCAAGGGCAATTAGGGATGGGCAATAAATGCTGGCCTTGCCAATGATGTTCACATCTTAATAATGAATTTATAAAATGCATATAGGTTTTTCCTACATATAGGCCATTTTCTCAGGAAAAGTTAATAATAACCTTCACAATGTCCAATTAGAGTCCATATTAAAACTTTATGCTATAGAGGTGCAGCCTATAGTTCAGTAAATACGGTCAATTTTTTAAAAGGGCAATAATTTTGGGAAATTATTGAATTAAAATGTCTTCTAAATCTATTGTTTCAAATTTTCCCACTTTAATTGGTTGTATAAAGCCTTCTAGTGAATTGAAAATGTTAAGCTTTTTTCTCAGTTTGATCCAATCTCTCGATCAGAGATCGAGTGGCACAACAGTTAAAGCACATTTTACATTGTTCTCACTCTAATTTGAGTTTCGGTACATTTCTACTTAGACTTAAGTGGAAAGAAATACCAAATTCTGGGTGGAACACAAAAGTTTGTAAATACTTTGGCCAAAGGCATTTGCAAAATAAACCCTTCAGTGTCTGACAGAACCCTGCTCCAACATCTAACTTAGCAGAGTGAAATACTTCAGTTGATTAAAGTCTTAAATAAAAATGGAAATTACTGGAAAAACTCAGCAGGTGAAGCAGCATCTTTAGAAAGAGACAAAAAAGGCATTGGATTAACCCTTTCTTCTCTCCACAAATGCTGCCTGGCCTGCTGAGCATTTTCAGCATTTCTTGTTTTTACGGCTTAAAAAGTGTTGAATAGCATAAACTTTCAACTTGATCAGATGTCAAATCCAAACAGCTCCTTTATCAAATTTCAGTAAGCAATACCTTTGACATTATTGCCAAGTTAACTTGGATGAAATAATAGGAGTTTGAACATCATGAATGTAGAGAGCAGAGGAGTCATTCCCAATTTAAGGACCATTCTTTCCTGCTGTATATTCACCTTGTGAACATTGTTTTCATTTTTGGTGGTACTTCACCATTTTTCCATCAGATCCCGAACCCCCCCCACCCCCCCGGCCCTCAGCAATGGATGCTGCCTGCAGATGCACAAGAATTATCCTTTGGAAAACCTCCATTTGATTTTCCCCCTCCTCTTCTGATGTTGGAGCTGCCTGGCACCGCAGAGGTATCAAATGGGAACTCAGCAGAGCACTAGGTTTGATCAGTCAGTGTCACTGTCATTGGTCTTCCAATATATCAACTTACTAAGTGGCACAGGAAACTATAGGGACATAAGCACAGAAGTAGGCCATTTAGCCCCTCAAGTCTGTTCCCTCATTCAATGAGATCAGGGCTGATCTGTGGCCTAACTTTACATACCTGCCTTTGCCCATATACCTTAATATTTTTGGTTATCAAAATCTATCAATTGCTGATTTAACCATTGATCTAGCGTCATAGCTGTTTGTGGAAGAAGTTCTAAATTTCTACCACCCATTGTATGTAGAAATGTTTAATTTCATTCCTGAGAGCTCTGGTTCTAATTTTTGCACTGTGCTCCCTGTCTTAGTCTCCCTAACCAGCGGAAATAGTTTCTCTCCATTAACCCTACTTATTCCCCTTAATATCTTGAAAACTTCGATCAGATCAACACTTAACCTACTAAATTCCAGGTAATACAACCCTAGTTTATGTAATATCTCCTTGCAATTTAACTCTTGGAATCCAGGTATCAATCTGATAAATCTAACTGCACTCCCTCCAAGGCCAGTATATCCTTCCTAAGGTGTGGTGTCCAGAACAGCTCACAGTAACTCCAAGTGTGGACTAGCGAGGGCTTTATATAGCTGAGACATGACTTTTCCCCCATTGTATTTCAGTGCTCTGGATCTAAAGGCCAGCATTCCATTAGCATTTTGATTATTTTCTGAACCAGTTCGTGCTACTTTAATGATCTATGTACTTGGACTCCCAAGTCTCTTTGGACCTCCACTGTTCCTAACTTTTCACCATTTAAGAAAGTAACCTGTTTTAACCTTCCTAGTTCCAAAGTGGGTGACCTCCCTTTTCCAGATATTGAAATTCATTTATCACAGTTGTGCCCATTCACTGAATCTATATAGCCCTTTGTAATTTCATGCTTCCATCTACACTGCTTACAATGCCATCTATCTTTGTGTCATTGGTAGACCTGAGTGTGTGGCTTTCTATTTCATCATCTAAGTCATTAATAAATACAGTATGTATTTGAGGACCCAACATAGATCCCTGTGGGACAGCGCAAGACACATTCTACTATTAAAGTATCTGCCCATTATCCTGACTCTCTATCACTTGCTGTCTTGTTTTTTGTTTCAACAATGTACACAGGCCGTCAACATTGTAGCTGAGCTAACTTTATTGATAACGCATTTTCCTAACATAAACACATATCTCTGCAGTAACTGAATTCTATCAAGACAGGCTCCAACCTGTGCTATCTGACCTTCAATCACCAGGTCAGGAGACACCATTCCTCTTAGAGAGTACCGTATATTGCCTAATACTGGAGTCCACTACCACAATCCTCAATATCATAATATATCATTAGCCAATTTTCTAACCAGAACCTAATATGGTCAAATGGGATGCTCTTTATGAAATTGTAAACCAGCACTTCAGCTTAATCCTTAATTGATCAGCTAATTTCAAGGAAGAAACAAACTTCATACAGTTAGCCACATGGGGCAGGATTTTTCAGTCGGCGTGCAATAAAAACAAAAAACTGCGGATCTAGAAGGGGGTGGGGATGGAAGAGGGAGTTCAAGATCTAAAGTTGTTGAATTCAATATTCAGTCCGGACGGCTGTAAAGTGCCTAGTCGGAAGATGAGGTGCTGTTCCTCCAGTTTGCGTTGAGCTTCATTGGATCAATGCAGCAAGCCAAGGACAGACATGTGGGCAAGAGAGCAGGGTGGAGTGTTAAAATGGCAAGCGACAGGGAGCTTTGGGTCATTCTTGTGGACAGACTGCAGGTGGTCTGCAAAGCAGTCGCCCAGTTTGCGTTTGGTCTCTCCAATGTAGAGGAGACCGCATTGGGAGCAACGAATGCAGTCGACTAAGTTGGGGGAAATGCAAGTGAAATGCTGCTTCACTTGAAAGGAGTGTTTGGGCCCTTGGACAGTGAGGAGAGAGGAAGTGAAGGGGCAGGTGTTGCATCTTTTGCGTATGCATGTGGAGGTGCCGTAAGTGGGGGTTGAGGAGTGGAGGGTGATGGAGGTATGCCTTGGCTAGGGTAGTACATAATATCCGGGAGCAAAGGAAACAAACAGCAGCTATAATCAGCCCTTTCAGAAGATGAGGGCAGTTGGGAAAAACAAAATGTGAAAGGCAGACTGGCAAAGGTCATGCTGCAGGAAGAATAGGAATCAGGGATTCTAATTTATTTTATTTCCTTCATTAACAAACACATCTAATGAAGAAGCTCAGTATACCCAAATTAAAGGGGCTGACACACCCCAGTTATTGGCAAAACTACGTGTGTGTTTTAATGAATGATGAGTGAAAGAGGAGAGAATGGGAAGAGCAAGATTAGTTCCAATTCAATGTGGTTTCAAAAAGAACAAGTGACATTGAACTGTTCAACATAATTCCCCTTACTCTGGCACACAGTTTCTTTATTTTAAATAGCCCAGTAACTATATGTGGATGTACTCCAGGCTCACAGGTAATAAATCCAGTTAGTTTGCACAAACCCTTTTTAAGCCCAATTATACCAGGGGTTTCTCCTGGATCGGACATTGCTGAAACTTTCTATCTTTCAAAAATGCATATTTTCCAGAATGCTGATTCTTGTTCTTGATTCTGTTAGAAAGGTAGCAGGACAGGTGGAGAGAGCAGTTAATAAAGCATATTGGCTTTATTAATAGAGCCTAGAGTACCAGAGCAGGGAGGTTTTGCTGAATTTATATAAGACCCTTGTTAGACCTCAGCTGGAATATTGTGTAAGTTCTGGGTACCATACTATAGGAAGGATGTGAACACATTGAAGAGAGTGCAGAAGAGATTTGCAAGAATGGTCCCAGGGATGAGATACTTCAGCTATGAGGATAGATTGGAGAAGTTGGGACTGTTCTCCTTGAAGGGGAGAAGGCTGAGAGGAGACTTGATAGAAGTTTTCAAAATCATGAGGGGGCTGAACAGAGTAGATAGGGAGAAGCCATTCCCACTCATAAAAAGATCAAGAACGAGAGGGCACAGATTTAAAGTGATCTGCAAAAGAAGCAAACGTGACATGAGAAAAAACTTTTTCACACAACAAATGGTTCGGGTCAATGTTCAATTGAGGCATTCAAGAGGGCATTAGATGATTATTTGAATAGAAACAAGGTGCAGAAGTACAGGGAAAAGGCAGGACAATGGCACTAGGTTATAATGCTAATTGGAAAGCCGGTGCAGACATGATGGGCTGAATGGCCTCCTTCTGTGCCGTTAAGATTCTGTGATTCTGTGAATGGTACATTTTCAAGTCTGTAGGTTTGAATTAGTTTCTCAGTTAACGTTTATTAAAATCAAAAGCAATCTTCCTCCTCTAAGTTAAAAGCAAAAAACTGTGAATGTTGGAAATCCAAAACAAAAACAAAAATACCTGGAAAAACTCAGCAGGTCTGGCAGCATCTGCGGAGTGGAGCACAGTTAACGTTTCAAGTCCGAATGACCCTTTAAGTAAAAATAAAAGAGAGATGAAATATAAACTGGTTTAAGGGGGAGTGGGTGGTACGAGTAGAGCTGGATAAAGGGCCAGTGATAGGTGGAGATAACCAACAGATGTCACAGACAAAAGGACAAAGAGATGTTGAAGGTGGTGATATTATCTAAGGAATGTGCTAATTAAGGGTAGAAAGGAGGACAAGCAAGGTACAGATAGCCCTAGTGAGGGTGGGGTGGGGTGAAGGAATCAAAAAAGGCTAAAACAATGGATGGAAATACATTTAAAAATAATGGAAATAGGTGGGAAAAGAAAAATCTATATAAATTATTGGAAAAAAAAGGGGGGGAAATCAGAAAGGGGGTGGGGAAGGAGGAAAGAGTTCATGATCTAAAATTGTTGAACTCAATATTTAGACCAGAAGGCTGTAAAGTGCCTAGTCGGAAGATGAAGTGCTGTTCCTCCAGTTTGCGTTGAGCTTCACTGGAACAATGCAGCAAGCCAAGGATGGACATGTGGGCATGAGAGCAGGTTGGAGTGTTGAAATGGCAAGCGAAAGGAAGTCTGAGTAATGCTTGCGGACAGACCGAAGGTATTGTGCAAAGCGGTCACCCAGTCTGTGTTTGGTCTCTCCAATGTAGAGGAAACCGTATTGAGAGCAAGGAATGCAGTAGACTAAATTGAGGGAAGTGCAAGTGAAATGCTGCTTCACTTGAAGGGAGTGTTTGGGCCCTAGGACAGTGAGGGGAGGGGAAGTGAAGGGGCAGGTGTTACACCTTCTGTGATTGCATGGGAAGGTGCCGTGGGAGGGGGTTGAGGTGTAGGGGGTGATGGAGGAGTGGACCAGGGTGTCCCGGAGGGAACAATCCCTGCGGAATGCCGCCGGGGGTTGATGGGAAGATATGTTTGGTGGTGGTATCATGCTGGAGTTGGCGGAAATGGTGGAGGATGATCCTTTGAATGCGGAGGCTGGTGGGGTGATAAGTGAGGACAAGGGGGACCCTATCATATTTCTGGGAGGGAGAGGAAGATGTGAGGACGGATGCACGGGAGATGGGCCGGACACGGTTGAGGGCCCTGTCAACCACCGTGGGTGGAAAACCTCGGTTAAGGAAGAAGGAAGACATGTCAGAGGAACTGTTTTTGAAAGTGGCATCATCAGAACAGATGCAACGGAGGCGAAGGAACTGAGAGAATGGGATGGAGTCCTTACAGGAAGCGGGGTGTGAGGAGCTGTAGTCGAGGTAGCTTGTCGGTAGGCTTGAAATGGATATTGGTGGACAGTCCATCACCAGAAATTAAGACAGAGAGGTCAAGGAAGGGAAGGGAAGTGTCAGAGATGGACCATGTGTAAATGATGGAGGGGTGGAAATTGGAAGCAAAATGAATAAATTTTTCCAGATCCTGACGAGAGCATGAAGCAGCACCGAAGTAATCATCGATGTACCGGAGAAAGAGTTGTGGGAGGGGGCCGGAGCAGGACTGGAACAAGGAATGTTCCACATACCCCATAAAGAGACAGGCATAGCTGGGGCCAATACAGGTATCCATAGCCACACCTTTTATTTGGAGGAAGTGAGAGGAGTTTAAGGAGAAATTGTTCAGTGGGAGAACAAGTTCAGCCAGACGGAGGAGGGTAGTGGTGGATAGGGATTGTTCGGGCCTCTGTTCGAGGAAGAAGTGGAAAACCATCAGATCATCCCGGTGGGGGATGGAGATGTAGAGGGATTGGACATCCATTGTGAAAAGGAGGCAGTTGGGCCAGGGAACTGGAAATTTTTGATATGATGTAGGGTGTCAGAGTTATCACGGATGTAGGTGGGAAGGGACTGGACAAGGGGAGAGAGAATGGAGTCAAGATAGCAAGAAATGAGTTCTGTGGGGCAGGAACAGGCTGACATGATCGGTCTGCCGGGACATTCCTGTTTGTGGATTTTGGGTAGGAGGTAGAAGCGGGCCGTCCGAGGTTAGGAGACTATGAGATTGGAAGCTGTGGAAGGAAGATCTCCAGAGGAGATGAGGTCAGTAACAGTCCTGGAAACAATGGCTTGATGTTCAGTGGTGGGGTCATGGTCCAGGGAGAGGTAGGAGGAAAAGTCTGCGAGTTGGCGCTCAGCCTCTGCGAGGTAGAGGTCAGTGCGCCAGACAACAACAGCACCATCCTTGTCAGCGGGTTTGATGACAATGTCAGGGTTGGACCTGAGAGAACGGAGTGCAGCAAGTTCAGAGGAAGACAGGTTAGAGTGGGTGAGAGGAGCAGAGAAATTGAGACGACTAATGTCACGCCGACAGGTCTCTGTGAAAAAATCAAGAGAAGGTAAGAATCCAGAGGGAGGGGTCCAGATGGGGGGAGAATATTGGAGGCGGGTAAAAGGATCCGTTGAATGGGGAGTGGACTCCAGGCCAAAGAAGTCAGCACGGAGACAAAGGCAGCAGAAGAAGAGTTCAGCTTCGTGCTAAGCCCGAAATTCATTGAGATGAGGGCATAAGGGTATGAAACTAAGTTTCAACACTCCACCCTGCTCTCATGCGCACATGTCCGTCCTTGGCCTGCTGCATTGTTCCAATGAAGCTGGAGGAACAGCACCTCATCTTCCGACTAGGCACCTTACAGTCTTCCGGTCTGAATATTGAGTTCAACAATTTTAGATCATGAACTCTCTCTCCTCCATCCCCACCCCCTTTCCGATCCCCCCCCCTTTTTTCCCAATAATTTATATAGATTTTTCTTTTCCCACCTACTTCCATTATTTTTAAAAGTATTTCCATCCATTGTTTTATCTCTACCTTTTAGCCTTTTTCGATTCCTTCGCCTCACCCCACCCCCGCTAGGGCTATCTGTAACTTGCTTGTCCTGCTATCTACCCTTAATTAGCACATTCCTTAGATAATATCACCACCTTCAATACCTCTTTGTCCTTTTGTCTGTGACAACTTTTGGTTATCTCCACCTATCACTGGCACTTTACCCAGCTCTACTTGTCCCATCCACCCCCCTTAAACCAGCTTATATTTCACCTCTCTTCTATTTTTACTTAGTTCTGTTGAAGGGTCATTCGGACTCGAAACGTTAACTGTGCTCCTCTCCGCAGATGCTGCCAGACCTGCTGAGTTTTTCCAGGTATTTTTGTTTTTGTTTTTAATCTTCCTTCTCTGTTGGCTCAGATGGTGAGAGCGATGAGAAGGGAAGTCCTAGGTTCGGCTCCCACTTGGTGCTGAGATAGCTGATCTCAGCCAACGTCGTGGAGATGAGTTATAATTGATTGCAGTGCTCCTGAGAAAAGGAGGGAAAATGTCAGCCAGTTGTCCTGTTCCTGACTGAATGTCCAGTAAGTGCTGCTGTAAAATGCAGCAATGTCAGGTGAGGACATCTACCAATCCCAGCCCTGGCCGTGTATTCACTATACCCCCTGACCTTCCCCTCTCTGACGCTGAACGTTCAGTGCTCAGCAAAGGACTTAGTTTCATACCCTTACGTCCTCATCTCAATGAATTTTGGGCTCGGCATGATGCTGAACTCTTCTTCTGCTGTCTTCGTCTCCGCGCTCACATCTTTGGGCAGAAGTCCTCTCCCCGTTCAAAGGATCCTTTTACCCACCTCCAATATTCTCCCTCCACCAGGACCCTTCCCTCTGGATTCTTACCTTCTTTTGATCTTTTCATTGAGAACTGTCGGCGTGACAATAGTCATCTCAATTTCTCTGCTCCTCTCACCCATTCTAATCTGTCTCTCTCTGAACTTACTGCACTCCGTTCACTCAGGTCCAACACTGACATTGTCATCAAACCCGCTGACAAGGGTGGTGCTGTTGTCTGGCGCACTGACCTTTACCTCGTGGAGGCTGAGCGTCAACTTGCAGACTCTTCCTCCTACCTCTCCCTGGACCATGACCCCACCACTGAACATCAAGCCATTGTTTCCAGGACTGTCACTGACCTCATCTCCTCTGGAGATCTTCCTCCCACAGCTTCCAACCTGTTAGTCGCCCAACCTCAGACGGCCCGCTTCTACCTCCTACCCAAATCCACAAACAGGACTGTCCCGGCAGACCAATCATGTCAGCCTGTTCCTGCCCCACGGAACTCATTTCCCGTTATCTTGACTCCCTTCTCTCTCCCCTTGTCCAGTCCCTTCCCACCTACATCCGTGATTCCTCTGACACTTTACATCACATCAACAATTCCCAGTTCCCTGGCCCCAACCGCCTCCTCTTCACCATGGTCGTCCAATCCCTCTACACCTCCATCCTCCACCAGGATGGTCTGATGGCCCTTAGCTTCTTCCTCGAACAGAGGCCCAAACAATCCCCACCCACCATTACTCTCCTCCGTCTGGCTGAACTTGTTCTCACACTGAACGACTTCTCCTTTAACTCCTCTCACTTCCTCCAAATTAAAGGTGTGGCAATGGGTACCCGCATGGGTCCCAGCTATGCCTGACTCTTTATGAGGTGTGTGGAACATTCCTTGTTCCAGTCCTACTCCAGCCGTCTCCCACAACTCTTTCTGCGGTACACCGATGATTACTTCGGTGCTGCTTCATGCTCTCGTCGGGACCTGGAAAAATTTATTAATTTTGCTTCCAATCTCCACCCCTCCATCATTTTCACATGGTCCATCTCTGACACTTCCCTTCCCTTCCTTGACCTCTCTGTCTCAATTTCTGGTGATAGACTGTCCACCAATATCCATTACAAGCCTACCGACTCCCACAGCTACCTCGACTACAGCTCCTCACACCCCGCTTCCTGTAAGATCTTCATCCCATTCTCTCAGTTCCATCGCCTCCGCCGCATCTGTTCTGATGATGCTACCTTCAAAAAAAGTTCCTCTGACATGTCCTCCTTCTTCCTTAACTGAGGTTTTCCACACACGGTTGTTGACAGGGCCCTCAACTGTGTCCGGCCCATCTCCCGCGCATCCGCCCTCAGGCCTTCTCCTCCCTCCCAGAAACATTATAGGGTCCCCGTTGTCCTCACTTATCACCCCAACAGCCTCCGCATTCAAAGGATCATCCTCCGCCATTTCCGCCAACTCCAGCATGATGACAACCACCAAACACATCTTCCCTTCATCCCCCTGGCGGCATTCCGTAGGGATCTTACCCTCCGGGACACCCTGGTCCACTCCTCCATCACTCCCTACTCCTCAACCCCCACCTACGGCACCTCCACATGCATACGCAAAAGTTGTAACACCTGCCCCTTCACTTCCTCTCTCCTCACCGTCCAAGGGCCCAAACACTGCTTTCAAGTGTAGCAGCATTTCACTTGCATTATCCCAACTTAGTCTACTGCATTCATTGCTCCCAATGCGGTCTCCTCTACATTGGAGAGACCAAACGCAAGCTGGGCGACTGCTTTGCAGAACACCTGCGGTCTGTCCACAAGAATGACCCAAACCTCCCTGTCGCTTGCCATTTTAACACTCCACCCTGCTCTCTTGCCCACATGTCTGTCCTTGGCTTGCATTTCCCCCAACTTAGTCTACTGCATTCGTTGCTCCCAATGCAGTCTCCTTTACATTGGGGAGACCAAACGCAAACTGGGCGACCGCTTTGCAGAACACCTGCGTCTGTCCGCAAGAATGAACCAAACCTCCCTGTCGCTTGCCATTTTAACACTCCACCCTGCTCTCTTGCCCACATGTCTGTCCTTGGCTTGCTGCATTTTTCCAGTGAAGCTCAACGCAAACTGGATGAACAGCATCTCATCTTCCGACTAGGCACTTTACAGCCTTCCGGACTAAGATATTGAATTCAACAACTTTAGATCTTGAACTCCGTCCTCCATCCCCACCCCCTTTCTGTTTCTTCCCCCATCTTTTGTTTTTTACAATAATTTATATAGATTTTTCTTCTCCCACTTATTTCCATTATTTTTAAAATCTATACCTTGTATGCCCTGTTAGTCTTATTCCACACCACCCCCACTAGAGCTGTATCTTGTGTGTCCTGCCATCCGTTCTTAATTTGCACATTCATTTAGATAGTATCACCACCTTCAACACCTCCTTGTTCTTTTGTCTGTGACATCTTTTGATTATCTGCTCCTAACACTGCTTGCTTGTCCCTACAACCGCCACCCCCCCACCACTTCTCTCTCCCCCCGCCCCCCCAACCTTAAACCAGCTTATATGTCACCTCCTCCTACTTTTACTCGGTTCTGTTGAAGGGTCATGAGGACTCGAAACGTCAACTTTTTTCTTCTCCGCCGATGTTGCCAGACCTGCTGAGTTTTTCCAAGTCATTCTGTTTTTGTTGAGAACATGATCGAGCTTGGCTGCTCTCCTGCCACAGTTAAATAGCTTGCCTGTAGTCATTGTCTGGGATCACACATGAAGAATGACAACCCAGTGAGATAAAGGAATGTGTCAGCAGTAATGAAACATAAACCAGCATAAAGCAATAGTCGTGAAGGGGAGGGATGGATGCAGCAAAATTTGCAAAAATTAAAATGAAAACAAAGGAAGGAATGCAGACTATTGTAAATCCTCCTGTCGTCCAGAGAAATACTTACAATTCTGATAGATTGCTGAAGCAGTACTCATGTAATATAAGACATTCTTCTGATTTACATGCAGGTTCCGAATGCCAGAAAGGTTGGACATGTTGCAGGAGAAGCAAAGGATCATTACCTGACAGGTATGTTTTCAAATGAGGCTTAAAATACAGATTTCAACTAAACGAGCTGCATGTTTTTGTTTGACACTTTTAATTATCAGTGAAATCCCCTTTTAGTGTGAACTTGTGCTTGAAATTAGACCAATAACTTTTCCCAAGATAATTTATTTTTACCATATGGAATAATGACTGTACAACATAAGCATAGGATTATCCAGAAGTCCTTCCTGCTAATACTAAAGATGGGCTGGATTTTCTCTCTAGGGTTGGGGAATGAGATCAACTCTATTTCTAAGTCCCAAACTTTGTTGGGAGGGGGAAACAATCTCTAATTAAAATTTTCAAGGGGGCACCCCTCCTTAATTGCCCATTAAGGACAGTGGATGTGCTCTCAAAGCTGCAAGGCCAATCAGAGGCCTTCTAGCTAGAGTGGACCAGCAGACTGATGGAGAGTAAGTAAGAGACAGGGTTTAAAAATGGGGGAGCCCTTTCCACTTTTTTTTAAACCTTTTCCACCAAGAGAGAATCTAACCATCTCTCTTTAACATTCAATGTCATTATCATTACTATCAACATGCTGGGGGTTACCATTGACCAGGCTTGGCCTGAATAGCCAAGTGGTTATGGTACTGGGTTTGTAACCCCAAGATCAAGAGTTCAAATCTCACAGTGGCAAACTATGAAACAATGTAACTTCATCTGAAAAACAGTTGGAAACGTGTTTGTACTTGAAAGAGTTACCATTGACCAGAAACTGAACAGGACTGGCCACATAAATGCTGCAGCTACAGGAGTAGGTCAAAGGCTGGGAATTCTGCAGTATGTAATTTGCTTCCTGGCTCCCCAAAGCCTGTCCAACATTTACAAAGCATAAGTCAGGAGTGTGATGGAATATTTTCCACTTGACTGGATGACTGCAGTTCCAACAACACTCAAGAAGTTCAACACCATCCAGAACAAAGTCTCCCATCTGATTTGCACCCCATTCACCACTTTCAACATTCAACCCCGCTACACCAACACACAGTGGCAGCATGTACCATCTACAAGTTGCATTGCTACAACTCACCAATACACATTCGAAAGCACTTTCTAAACCTGCGACCTTTATTACCTAGAAGGACAAGAACATCAAGTGCATGGGAACAACAGCACCTGCAAGTTCCCCTCCAAGCCACACAGCATCCTGACTTGGAATTATGACAGAATTTTCCTTTCTGGAGACTAAGTAGGATGGTGCGTCAGAAAGTCAGTGTGGTTTCTGCATGGCAGCGGGTCAGATTTATCTGACCAATTTTGTGCCTTCCAGCTCATTATTTATGCATCAACGAGGAGCTCGTCAAATCGCCTGGCAGGGAGGTCAGGGTATCGTCCGCCCTGCTGTTACCTCATGGTTCGAAGGTCCTGGCGCCATATTTAAACTGCACCCGCACAGACATTCACTCACTGCAGGCCAGGTATGTAGTATAGTCCTGCTTCACCATGATGCCCAAGAGGACAAAACTCTCCCCTCCACCGTTCAGTGAGGCCTCCCTGGGGATTCTCCTCCAGGTCGTCCAGGAAAGGTGGGAGGTCCTCTTTCCGAGGAATGGGATTCTGATGTCCCCCACTTGACCACACTGGCCCAGGAGGAGGTTGCCAGGGAGATCAGTGCCCGTGGCCAACAGAAAAGGACCACCCTGCAGTGCAGGAAAAGAATGAATGACCTGATGCACTCCATCAGTGTAAGTGAAACTTTTTCTCACTCCAAATTCACTCTCATAAGGGCATCAGGTAGTCTAAAGGTTAGAATCCACAGAGATGTCAAGTTCCATTAAGTCACACTCAATCTCATCGCAGTGATTTGCCTTTATTTCCACATCTGCGACATGAACAAAGGCACTTCATATGTGAAAATGATGACCAGACAATATACATGTGTCTCTTGCATCTCTGGCAGACATAATTTGGTCTCATGAGAATTGGTCATCAAGGTTAGTGATTACCCTGATGCTGTTGCATTGAACTCTGTGGTTTGTGGATGCTACAAGTATTTGCTGTGACCAATGCTGGAGTCTTTCCTCCCAAGTGTACTTTGCAATGGTGGTTATTATATCACTGAGTTTTTGGGAAAAGTATAACTCACCGTTGAGCACCATAGCCTTTCGAGCCTCCCTGCAGAGTGTTTTTGTATCCGCATTTAAGACTGAATGTTATTCCTTTCATAGTTCCCACTCTCCTCATGCATAATGCTGAATGATGTAAGTGACATTGGAAATGTCTGCTCGAGGGGAATGAGTGCGTGATGTCAGTGGTGTGTACTCATCCTGATGAAGCCGCCTACTTATCTGTGAGGATCGTACTTTGCTCCTGAACGGCTGCCTAGCAGTGCATTACGGAATCCTTCTGGAAAGGCACAGTATGCAAATCGATGTGGAATTCATTGCATGACTGTGCACTCAATGACTTAAGGTAGATGGAAGGGATTGGCCTTTGTGAGATGGACAATGTCGAGGACTGTAATACTATGAAAACAATGCTTCAGCACATTTTCTGAGTACCCAGCAGGATCTATGAAGGGAAGAAGTTGTCTTTCACTGCTGTGTCAATACTGACTGGGCCACATTTCTCCCAAATGCCAATGCAATGCAGGATGGAGACTTGGCAGGCTTCCAACGATTGCAGGGTCGTAAGTTTTTGTCAATAATCAAACGAGGATCCTGCTGAGCCACTCTGTGTGACGACAATGCCAATGTAACTCGCAACTTTGGGTGCATGCTGTCGAGTAACAGGTCACTGCGTCGTGATATCAGATGACATTTTAGGGCTGAAGTAGCAAGTTTAGGCCTCTGCATTATTCATGCATAAAAGCTGGCATTTGGAGAGATGGTGCTGTCCTGATGCTGCTCCCTCTTGAGATGTTCAAGACCGAACCGTTGAATGTTTTTCCTGTTAGAGCTGCCTTGCTAAGCTGCTGTCATACTGACATGAGTGCACCAATGTGTGCAATAGCGTTTCAGCCACTTGAAGGATGCCATGCCCATTAACATGTTGAAACCATGGTTGAAAGGACTACACTATGTGTAGTTGTTAAAGGAGGCATGCTAGTGGAGTGCTGATCACATTCCACAGCAGCCAAATGTTCTCTAGGCTACTGAGCCTTCCAAGGATGTCGCCATCATCAGGTTTGAAGATGACTTATGCTGCCACTGTTGTCATTGTGAGATTGATGACCTTTTGTGATATATTGACACCGACAGTGAAGGTTTTGTTATTCCCCTGCATCGAAGCCTGAAGAGAACTTCAATTGTGAAAACTTTTCTTCACTTTGTTCCCCCTGACAACTTGTAACTATGATGCTGTAACAGGCATGTCTGCCATACGTCATGCCCATGCAATGGCATCCTCATGTGCCTCGTCTGAATCGTGGCGCTCTTCAGATTCATCCCCTTCCAAGTCCTCCTCATCTGAGGAGATGTCTAGCTCCTCCATATCTACTTCTGGCAACATATCTCTACCAACCCTATGCGCTGGGCTTCCTCAACTATCTCTGGCACCTGGGCGTGACTCAGATTGTATGAGTTGTGTGAGCTCCCTTGGTAGCTAGCACAAACATGTTGGATCGAATTCCTGTGGTCACAAATGAGCTGAATGTTCAGAGATTTAAATAATTTTCTATTAATAAATTTCATAGGCTGCTGCCTGGGAGCTATCAAGGCCACATGTCTGCAGTCGATGGCACCTTCCACTTGCAGGAAGCCTTAGATCACAGCAAATCCCACAGCTCTAGCATCTAGGTTTGCTCCACGTGGAACTGCACATAACGATGAGCTTTACTGAAAAGAGCATCTGTCACCTCCCTTGTGCATTCATGTGTAGCCGATTGTGACATTCGGTAAAGGTTCCCAGTGGAGCCCTGGAAGTAGCCATTGGCAAAAACATTCAGTGCGGCGATGACCTTCAGAGCAACCGGCATTGGATGCACCCCAAGTTCGTGTGGTGTAAGATCCTCACGGGGAATGTTGCAAATATGATGTACCACATTCCTAGACAAGGGAAGGCACCTGTGGCACAACCTTTTGCTTATCTCCATGTATGAGCTGCATCTTCTGTAGATCCTTGGCCGCACCAATGGCTTCATGGATTTGGCCCCTCCTCATCAGCATCTGGGACATCCTGGGGCCCAGCTGGCTCTTGTTCCTCAGGGTGATGGTCTTCCCTTGGCAGTGCTAATCAGCAACATCCCCTTCTTCTCTTCATCCTAGTCAAAGCCATCAAGAAGGCAGCATTGCCCTGCAGCCTGCGTTCTCAGCTCCTCCTTCTTCCAGTGAACAGATAAAATTGAACAGTCAATAGTAGTTCCCTTGAATGGTCTCCTACCATATGCAAGCCAGCAATGCAGTCTCTAGCACTGGCTTGCCCTCAGTCTATACCAATGCCACTCCATGCAGGATGATATCATTCTGAAGGACAACAGGTGATTGATCTTTCTCCTCAGACATGACTACACATTCACAACTAAGGTCCTAATTAGGGTCAAAAAGACCCAAACCTACGATCCACTGTCAGGCTTCTGGTGCTTGATCTCCAGTGGCCTTGACGATAATTTCCAATGCCCAATCCTTGCACTATGTCATGACTGCTAGCACGGTGCCTTGAATGCCATGACCAGTGCGCTGGGAACATGGAGGCTTGTAAGGTCTATGCCCCCTCTGAGCAGCAGATGTGGCCCTTGATTGTTTGACTCTACATACATTCTGACATGTCTCTGTAAGGATCAGGTGCCAATTTAAAAAAAATCATTTTAATGTGATTTGGACATCGCTGGCGAGGCAACATTTATTCCCCATCCCTAGCTGCCCTTGAGAAGCCTTCTTGAAGCGCTGGAGTCCACGTAGTGTAGGTACGCTGTTAGGGAGGGAGTTCCAGGATTTTGACACAGTGATAGTGAAGGAACAGTGATATATTTCCAAGTCAGGATGGTGAGTGGCTTGGAGGGGAACTTCCAGGTAGTGGTGTTCCTATGTGTCTGCTGCCCTTGTCCTTCTAGATGGTGGCAGCCATGGGTTTAGAAGGTGCTGTCTGAGGAGGCTTGATGAGTTCCTGCAGTGCATCTTGTAGATGGTACATTCTGCTGCCACTGGGTGTCTGTGATGGAGGGATTGAATGTTTGTGGGTGGGGTACCAATCAAGCAGGTTGCTTTGTTCTGGATGGTGTCAAGCTTCTTGAGTGTTGTTGGAGCTGCACTCACACAGACAAGTATTTCATTGCACTTCTGACTTGTGCCTTGTAGATGGTGGACAGGCTTTGGGGAGTTAGGGGGTGAGTTACTCACTGCAGGATTCCTAGCTTCTGACCTGCTCTTGTAGCCACAGTATTTATATGGCTAGTCCAGTTCAGGTTCTGGTCAATGATAACCCCCATGATGTTGATAGTGGGGGATTCAGTGATGATAATGACCTTATGATGGATGGAAGGTCATTGCTGAAGCAGCTGAAGATGGTTGGGCCTAGGACACTCCCCTGATGGACTCCTGCAGTTATGTCCTGAAACTGAAATGATTAACCTTCAACAACCACAACCATCTCCCTTTATGCTTAATATGACTCCAACTAGTGAAGAATTTTCCCTTTGATTCCATCTTTGCTAGGGCTCCTTGATGCCACACTCAAGTCAAATGCAGCCTCTATGTCAAGTCCATATTTGAACCAAGGCTGTAATGAGGTCAGGAGCTGTATGGTCCTGGCAGAACCCAAACTGAGCATCAGTGAGCAGGTTATTGCTGTGCAAGTGCCACTGGATAGCAAGCAATGTTCACGACCCCTTCAATCCCTTTGCTGATGATTGAGAGCAGACAATGGGGCGGTAATTGGCCAGGTTTGATTTGTCCTGCTTTTTGTGTACAGGCCTGGGCAGTTTTCCACATTGCCAAGTAGTTGCCATGGTTGCAACTGTACGAGAACAGCTTGGCTAAAGGCACAGCTCATTCTGGAGCACATCTTCAGCACTATTGTTGAAATAATGTCAGGGCCCTTAGCCTTTGCAGTGTCCAGTGCCTTCAGTTATTTCTTAATATCACGTGGAGTGAATCGAATTGACTGAAGACTGGCATCTGTGATGCTGGAGACCTTTGAAGAAGGCCAAGGTGGATCATTCACTTGGCACTTCTGGCTGAAAATTGTTGCAAATGCTTCAGCCTTGTCTTTGGCACTGATGTTCTGGGTTCCCCCATCATTGAGAATGGGGATATTGTGGAACCTCCTCCTCATGGTCAACTATATCAAAAGCTGTAGACAGGTCAAAAAGGATGAGGAGTGGTGGTTTACTTTTGTCGTAGATATAGACAATGTCACTTATGACTTTGATAAGAGCTCTTTCGTTGCTGTGGCAGGGGTAAAACCTGATTGAAGGGATTCAAACATGGAGTTTTAGGAAAGATGGGCAGGGATTTGAGAGGCAAAAGCACATTCAAGGAGCAGGGCTGAGAGCCCTTTGCCTTCCTGACTCCTGTCGATTAAGTCAAGGTTGGCCTTCCCCCCAACAATCTCCCCCTCTCCCTCTCAGGATTACCCACACCCAGAGTCCAACTGAGGCATGTAAGTGGCCTATTAAGGCCTCAGTTGGGCCTCATCCCATTGCCGGTGATAGAAGCGAGTGAAATCCTTGAGGAGGCTTCTGACAAAGAGGGGAGAGAGGTGGCAAGAGATAAGAGTTAAGGTAGAGTGTTCCAGAATGTAGGGTTACTTTGTCTGAAAGTTCTAGAATGGAGGAGATTCATATAAGACCAGAGTTCGAAGAGCATATCTACCTAGGATGGAGCCTGAGTGAAGGTGGGACAATGCCTTAGGTTTTATTAGACCATTGAAGAAACTCATGGGGTAGTGAGAGCTGGACCTGATGAAGCCTTGGATGACATTTCAGCAGCAACTGGAAGTGAGATAAAATCAAATAATATGATGTCATGAAAATGGAAGTTAGAAATTGAATGTTGGTGGCCAGGGTGTACAGTTCAAAGCTAAGTTAGAGCCCAATATTAGTGGCGTGGGGTAATGGGCACTCAAAATCAGGCAGAGTCAACATTGTTTTATGAAAGGAAGATCATGTTATTGTTATGACCAAGCAGCTGGTAAAGCTGAGTTATTTTTTAAAAATCCCAGAGGGAAACTTTAAGCAACTTTCACAACCTATAATTTTAAGTGTTATGTTTGAGATGCAACTTTAAATTCAGGAATCATACCACCAGTTCTCAAGAGGTTCTATATTAAGCTAAATGAAACATTTTATTAATTTACACAAGTTAAATATATACAAATGGCTACAAATTACCACGATCATAACTTTTACCAAATTCCCAAACTAATCTCAATTAAGGCAACAGCAACCCACAGACTTAACCAGACACCAGGCAAAACATTTTCACCTTACGAATTCAAAATGAGGTTCTTTTCACTTTGGTTCCTGTGGAGACAATTGGAGGCTTACAGCTGCCTTTTGATCTCACATTGCCTCTGCTCTACACACCCAAAACAGTTGTCTTGGTATACCTAGCACAGCCCATTGAATGTAAATTCTCATTGTATCACCAGCCACTTTGAACTCCACCTCTCTAATAAATAAAACCCCTTTCATAATACCAATTTTATTAGTAATATAAACACATTGCTTGGTCTCTGCTAGCTAAGTGCCAGAATTCACCCCATTTCTTGAATGGTCTATTCAAAAAACTGCAAATGCACTCTATCTCCCTTACATATCACAACTGGTACACATCAAAGCACCCAGACTAGCTGGCTTTAATCCAATTAAGACACACCCACAGACTAAACCTCTATTTTAAAAGAAAAATATTTTCTAATAATATTATATATATTAATAGCTTCATGACATTTGACAAATCTATTACATTTTAACAGGGTGTCACGAGCAGATGGAAAGGAATTTGGTGGCTGTTGCATATTTGAATTTTCAAAAGGCATTTTTATAAATTGTCATACAAGAGGTTGTTACACAAGATTGGGACACATGGATTGGTGGTTATACATTAGCATGTATTGAAAACTGGCTAACTGACAGAAAACAGAGAGTAGGAAGAAATGAGTAATTTTCAGGGTTGGCGGGTTGTAACCAGTGGTGTTCACAGTATTCGTATTGGGGCCTCGGCCATTTACAATCTATATCAATGACTTGGATGAGGGGACCAAATGTAATGTATCAAAGTTTACTCATGGTATAAAGCGAGGTGGGGAGGAAAGTAAACTGTGAGGACACAAAAAGGCTGCAAAAGGATGTGGACAGGTTAAACGAGTGGACAAGAATGTGGCAGACGGAGAAAAATGTGGGAAAATGTGGAATTATCCACTTTGCCAGGATGGATAGAAACATGGAATATCATAGATCGCGGCATATATGTGACCAGCATATAAGGTAACCCCATTTTTTTGGCACCAAATTGCATGTTTAGGCATATACTCAACTGACCTTTTGTCAGCTAATAAATGCATGTTTAGGCATATATGCATATTAGGAGTCAGACTCAGTTTTTTTAGCTGAGAGATACATGTTTATGGTTATATTCATTTTCTAGGTTGGCACATTGGATCAAGCAGGTGATATGGGCCTTGTTGCCAAGAAGAGGGAGTTTAAGACACACCCACATAGAGCAGACTGCACATGGGTCCTCCTTCACCAATGCCAGCAGTTCACATTTTATACTTAGCATATAAGTTGACCCCTATTTATGGAAAGATTTTTCGAAGATTCAAGGTCCACTTATACACCACGATCTACAGTACTTTTGAAAAGTGAGAAAGTTGTAAATATTGCTATGCAGAGGGATTTCGATGTCTTTGTAAATGAATCACAAAAAGTTAGTATGCCTGTACAACAAGCCATTAGGAAAGCAAACAGCATGTTAGCCTTTATTGCAAGGTAGGGCTTAAATATAACAATAATGTATTTATAAAGGATTTTATTGAAACTATATCTGGAGCACTGTGTACAGTTTTCTTACCCAAAGAAGGATTTACTTGACTTTGAGGGGTGCAATGAAGACTCAATAGGTTCATTCTGGGATCAGAGGTTTGTTCTTTGAGGAGCAATTTAATAGATTATGCCTATGTTTTCTGGTGTTTAAAAGAATGAACGATCCATTGAAATGTATCAAATCCTTAGGGCACTTGGTAGGATAGAGGCTGAGAGGCTGTTTTCATTGTTATTGTCTCATGATGAAGGGTCAGCCATTTAGGACTGAAATAATGAGAAATTTCTTCACTCAGAGAGTTGTCAATTGATGAATTCTCTACTCCAGAGGACTGAGCATGCTCAATCTTTAGGACTGAGATCACTAGATTTTTGGACACGAAAGAAATCAAGGGGTATGGGGACAGTGCAGGAATATAGATTTAAGATAGAAGGTCAGTCATGATCTTATTAAATGATTGAGCATGCTTTAGAGGCAAATGGCGTACTCTTATTTCTTCATTCTTATTATTTTAAAGTCAAAAAGATAACAGGTGGAATTTTCTGCTCTGAAGACTATGTGCGATGGCAGGGGGGAAAGTCAGTGTGGTTCCCGCTGGCTTACGTGGTGGGTTGCCGCACCAGATCTTCTGCTTTTCACCTCATTATGTATACATGAATGAGCAGCACATTGTATCTCGTAGTGGGGTTGACAGGGATTCATCCACCCCACCGTTACCTTATCGGGTCATATTTCCAGATGCCATATTTAAACAGCACCTGCATACACATTCGGTCTCTGCAGCCCAGGACTTGAGAGATCCCAGAGAGGAGGGGGGATGCTGGAGCTCAGGCCGCTCGCCACTTTTGAAGAGCGAAGAGCAGAGCTGGCTGGTGAGGACAGGGTCCATTCCTGTACCAAAGGTAAGATTGACATCTCCCAACAAGCCAGTGTGGCCCCATCCATTAGTCTTCACCCACCTGGAGAAAGTGTGAGTGCTCTTCAATGTAAGTGACGATCCAGCCAATCACTAATTATCTCTTCCATTACGGCAACCAGCAAGAAAAGGAGGAGGTACACCGCCAGTCAGCCCATCAGCCCCAGCCCCTAATTCACCTCAGATGAGGATCCTGAGGATCCACTAGATGTAGAGCCATCACTGCATTCACCTGTGCTCTCCACCAGTGCAGAGAGACACACCTCAGTGGGACCTAATTTTAGAGCAGGCTCAGGGTCACCATCTGGTGAGCGCAGCACAGATTTTGTTCCACAGCAGGCGGAGGCAGTGACAGCCAAGATCACCAACACTCTGAGGACTGCTGGAGGCCAGGCTCCTGCTGAGCTTGAGTCTGCTGACGAGCCTTGAGAATTGGCCCTTAGAGAGATGTTGGAGCTCTAAAGACAAGCAAGTGTACAGCAGACAGGGTTGTCAGAGGCTGTCAGCAGATTAGAACGGAGGATGGAGGAGTCCGTCCACATTCTGTCTTATGTCATGGCACCGATTTGCCAGCGTACCGAGGTCACCATTGAAAGGATGGCAACTTGATACCTTGATCAGGCAGTTTTTCCCGGAAATGCGCTTGGACCTACACACCATTGCTATATCCCTGAGTGGGATCCATCAGTGGCTATGTGAGAGGTGTATGGGGCACCTCTATCTCCCTCCAGGAGCCACTTCTCAAGAAGTCAAGGGGGGGCCTCGGGCATCCACAGTGGGGAGGAGGAGAGTCAGCCGGACACCCCGGGGCAATCCACCTACGACTCTCCTTGGCTGTCTAGCTGCTCCAAATCTCCTCTCCCTGTGACCTCAGCAACTTCAGCTGCTCAGACCAAGGAGGGTGCACCTGCCGCACAGCAGGAAACCCAAAGCAGTCTGAGGCCTTCCAGAGGACGCCTGCCAAGGTTATCACAGAAAATGGGGCATTGCATCAGCAGGCTGCCTCCATCTCTGCTGCGGATGTCGGGGATGCACCTGACATAATGATAGGGATAGAAAAATTAAGAATATTGAGAACACAATAGTGGCACAGGTATTTACTCACTGTATATATTTTGCACATCTGTAAATATATATTGTGTTTCTCTGAAAGTCTCATATAGTGAATGGCTCTTCTATCTGTTGCAATGCTCAGAGGTCATACAATTGTAACAGATGCCTCCTCTCCTCACTTATCTCCCATCATATCCGACAGGTCTGTGCACTATCTCAGTATAGTGAGTCACCTTTCTGTCCACAGCAGCAATATTAACAAAGCTTGTTGCTCTATCAACATGGTGGTTGGGCAATGCATATCTTAGACTTGAGTCAGAGGATCATATCATGTGGCCCTATTAGTATAGATTTTGCAGTTTTGTTTATGCTCTTGATGGTGTTGCACTGATCACTGGCCTATGTGGATCTTATAGTTTTTAATGGCGACTCACCTGGAGTTGTTCTAACTTGGTACATCCTTCAATGGCCTCCATGTGATGTCTCTCAGACTTGGGTATGGTTTACATTTCAAGTAATATTTGGGGCCTTTAGTCACTCGTGGTGGCCAGTAGCATGACGTTGTAACCGTGTGTACAGCTAGAGGACATCCCTATAGCAGTTCCCACTCTCCACCTGCATGATGCACAGCTATGGATCTAGCTAGCACTTGGTGACTCCTGAAATGTCTGCTAGATGGCCACGACTATCCGAGATTAGAGGTGAATGTTTAGGCTCCTGATGGTACACTATGAAATGGGAGGATGCTGCTTTGGACCTGAAGATCTGGCTAGTGTGATAATCCCTGAGCTACCTGTCTGATGGGCAATTGACATGGTTAGCTGATCATGTCAGTGCCATCAGTGTCCCAGGTTTCCTTGTGCATATCTGAAACTGCTGGAATGAAAATATGGAGGCCTCAAATGGGATCAGAATGAAGCTCCACTACATCTGATGTGTGTGCTTTATTATCAACAAAGTTACTAAGTAATGCCTCAATGCAGTGTCGACATTTATTGGGCCACCTCACACCCGGATGCCAAGCCAATGCTGAAGTGAACTTGGGGAGTTCCAGACGAAGGCTGGAGACGATGGTGCTGCTGAAGCTCTCTCTGTGCATACAAAGGTGACTTGACTCGCGGGCTCGCATCCATGACTGAGAGTGACAGATCAGAGCTTCCTAAAGAATGATCTCATGTTGGGGAACTCAGTATGAGGATGAGGCCAGAACATTATTCTTCCATGAGAGTCAGCCTGTGGAGAGATGCTGCAGTCCAGATTCAAATCAGTCCTCATACGTTCATGCGAGAACCAGTGATTGATGATTGTCCTTCTTGAGGTGCCGTGCAATGCTCCAGGCATACTACCATGAGTGTGCTGAGGTTTGCAGTGCTGCTCCTGCCTCTCGAAGGCTGCCATAGGTGGTGAAATGCTGGCACGATACTTCAAAAGACTGCACCATGTATAAATTCTTCACAGTGCGCACTGGTGGAGTTCTTATCTCATAGCAGAATGGCCACATGCTCCAGAAACTGCCTAGCCTTCCAAAGATGAGGCCATCATTACACAAGATTGTGACTATTCATTCTGATATTGATGCCCTTATTGAGATACTGAGGATATGAAAGAAGGTGCTAATGTCGAGCCTGTATGGAGGGCACAGTTGAAAGAGGCTTGTATGAGCTAGTCATCTTCATCGTCCTGGAACCTTGTGGCTATAAGGATCTAATGGGCACATCTGCCATGTCTGGCCTGTGCCAAGGCCTCTTCATCTTGGGCCTCAACATTCTGTCCCTTATCGAGCTTATCCCTCTTGACGTGCTCCTCATCGAAGGAGATGTGCAGCCCTTCCATTTCTCTATCTGGAAATCATCACCACCCCCCCCTACTTTGGAGTGCCAGGTTGTGTAGAGCGCAGTGGATCACGATGATGCAGGACACACTCTGGGGAGAGTACTGGAGCCTGATCGGTCCAGACATCGAAAAGGCTTCTTCAACATGCCAATGGTCAATCAAGGAGCGTGTTGTGGAATGAGCCTCATTGTACTACTCCACTGAAGCGCTTTGTGGCTGCCAGACGGGCATCATTAGTCAAATCTTTTGGGGGTAGTCTTTATCATCGATGAGCCAATCCTGAATGTGCTGAGGGCCCTCGAAGATCTGCGGCACCTGTGCGTGACTCAAGACGTAGATGTTATGCAAGCTCCTAGGATATCTTGCACAGATCTGCATAATTTACTTTGGTGGTCACAGATCAGCTGCACATTGAGCAAGTGGAAGCCTTTTCTTTTGATGAATCATCATGGCTGCTGCCAGGGAGATCTTAATGCCAAATATATGCGGACGATGGCACCCTGCACCCATGAGAAGCCAGAAATCGCTGCAAATCCCACTGCTCTGACAGCCTGCCTGGCTTCAACCAGGGAGAACTGGATGTAACTGCATGCCCTATTAAATAGGGCGCCGGTAACCTCTCGGATGCATTTATGAGCAGAGGATTGTGATATTCTGCAGAGGTCCCCAGTGGACTCCTGGAACAAGCTATTCGCAAAAAAAGTTGAGTGTGGCGATCACCTTTGGAGCCACTGGCAATGGACAGCCTCCCAAGCTGTAGGGCATCAGATCTTCTTGAAGAATGTGGCAGATGTGAGCTACCACAGTCTTTGACAAGTGAAGGCATCTATGGCACTGTCCCCCACTCATCTGCAAGTATGAGAGATATCTTTGATACGCTCTGGGTCATGCCAAATGCTTCCATGGAATTGGTGTCTCCACCTCAGCTTCTGGGTCCTCATGGGGCCCCGCTGGGCCATGATCCTCAGGGTACGGCTCTTCCCTTTGCCCTGCCTGACACAACAGGCCCTTCTTCTCCTCCTCAGTTGCATGACAGCCATGAAAAAGACATCATTGCCTGCTGCCTCTATTCTGCACTCCTTCTTGTCTCTGTGAAAAAATTGAATAGAGACATGATTGAACGTAACCCTGCAATGATGACCCTCCACTGCCAAGCAAGGGAGTCATTGTGAAGTCCTTGGGGTGCCCTCATTCCAGGCATTCCATCTCCAGATCCTCCCTTGCAGCTGTTGCACAGCCTTAAGAATCACTGGAAGCTGACCCACCCACCCCTGCAACATCCCAGACATGACAGCACTTTCACAAAGGGGGTTGGATCTGGATGAGTACAACTAGGCACTGTCAGCCTCAGTCAGGGCACTGTTAGGCTGCCTCCTTTGGAATAGACTAGAGCCCAGCCTTGTACTAATGTAATGACTGTAATTATTAAGGCGTGTAAAGCCTGAACCTGCAATGTGTAGGGGTCTTTGGAGCATTTTGCATATGTACTTTAGCCATTGCCCCTTTACAGTTGATACTTCTGACCTTTGCGCATTCCTATGGGATCAACATTTGGTCCCAAGCCTTAATAGATTCTCGCAATAATGCACACCATGAGCTAAGGTGCCCAAATCCTTTAATTGGCATTTGAGTCTTCCTAACATGCCTCAGCTGAGCCTTGCTCTCCATGTCCTGAAGCGGAAATTATTAGGGTGCCTCTTCAATTAGCCCAAAAATGCAGTAGTTGACTCCTCCCACAAGACCTCTGAGTCCCTCATATCTCTCTCCAGGTGATTTTCTTTCGAGGTTATCTTTCACTGAGTCATTCCATTGGCTGTCAAAATGGTGCTGCTCTGCTTCTACTATGAGGCCATAGTAGAACCCATGACCGCCCCCATGACCATCCAAGACCTTCCTATCATCCTGGAAGAACATCATGTGGAGGTTTCTCTCCCTTCGATCACTCTCCTGCTTCCCCCTCTCATCCTGGAGCCCATCGTAATTCTTGTAGATTTCCCTGTCCTGTCCTGAACCATTTTCTATGGATGTCCTGATGCCCCATGTTGGCCCTCCCCATCTTAAGGCTCTATGCACAGTGACCTCCGAGACTCTCCTTGCCCCATGAGGCCATTGAGTGCCCCGCTCTTAATTACTTGATCCCCGATTACAGGCTGCAGATGCTTCCCCTGACTGTGATTGTGCCATCTGCGGCCCAGGACCAAGGCACCAACCCCAAGGACCCAAATGTGTGAGGGACTGACCACGCCCTGCACATCACGCCATGCATGACTAACACAGCACGGACAGGCCCTCCCCATCCCTGAACTGAGACCAGGACAGGTGTGCCAGACAGAGCCTATGCCTGATGTTCTTTAGGGAAGGAAATCTGCTGCCCTTACCTGGTCTGGCCTACAAGTGACTCCAGACCCACAGCAATGTGGTTGACTCTTAAATGCCCTCTGAACAACGGCAATTAGGGATGGACAATAAATGCTGGCCTAGCCAGCGATGTCCACAGGCCATGAATGAATTTTTAAAAAGCCATGTAGCATGGTGTGCACAGCCCCAGGACTGCCTTTGCTTTCTGGCCCCAACTTATGCCCCCTCTTCCTTTCAGACCCCAGTCATGTGTCTCAGCCCACCCCTTCCCTCCTGTGCTCCGAACAAATACCACCGCACCCCACCCCCCCAACGTCATGCATCTCTATCCACCCCTTTCCACCCAGGCCTCAGGCAAATATCCCCAACTCTACCCCAGTCAAGTGTGTGCCTTCCAGCCCCTTTCCTTGCCTCGGTCTTGTCTCACAACCCCCCACCAAGTCAAACCTGTGTCTTCCAGCCCCTTTCCATGCCTCTGTCTTGTCTCACAATCCCACCCCGCCCTCTCCACCGTGTCAAGCATGTACCTTCCAGCCCCTTCCCTTCCCGCTGGTCTTGCCTGAGCAGCCTTGGCACAGAGTTGGAACAACTGCAAGTGCAGTGCAGTGAAAGATAGGTGACCACTGCGCACAGACCTCGAGGTCGCGAATGTAATGCAGTTCACCAGGTGCACATCAGTTATATCAGGTTGTGATCCACACTGGTGCTGATGGTGTGGTCATTTGATCTGGAGGGGGAGTGCAGTTCTGGCGAGCTGGGCTTTTAATGAGCATGCATGAGATGCAAATGCAGTTCCCGACATGGCACAGCAGGCAATCAACTTGCCATGAAACTCGGGAGTGGAAAATTGCAATCCATTTTTACGCTGGCAGAAAACTGACTTTTGACTACACTCTGAATTTTCCAGTCCTGCCCACCATAATGCCCACTGCTGGCGGGACCAGAAAATTCCACCCAACAAGTTACTGACCATCAAGTTCAGCCTGAGCAAACTGAGGAGACAATGGAATTGATCCAGGGTGAGAAGTTTCTGATGGTATCTGAGCCAGATTTTCTTCAGTGTTGCTTGTGTTCATTTGGAGAAAGGTGTTGCTAATTTTTGACTTGAAGTGTAAAGAGTTGGACAGCACAGTGGTGAATGTAGAGTAAGTGGTGGTGGCGGTGGAGGGATAGAGCTAGACGTTGTCAGCATATGTATGACCCTATGCCATGATGTAGCATGTAGATTAGCACAAATAAAACAGGACAGGATGAACTGGAATTGAGGAGAGGAGGAAAAGGCTGAAGTAACTGCATGGATAAACTTTTCCACTCCCACCAGCAGCAGGAATTGTGGTGGTTGGGGGGAGCAAGATTTTGCGGAAAGCCAAAAATCAGTTTCCCAATGATGGAAAATTAGTTTGGAATCTTGTTCTCCCGACTTTCATGGCAGCTTACAGGCCGGTCGTGTATCCTGTGGAGCTATGTCAGGAACTCCATTTGCATCCCATGAATGCTCATTAAAAGGCCAGCACAGTGGAATCTTGCTCCCCCTCCAAATTTTTAGCCCCGCCAGCGGGAATGTAGAATGCTCTGTTTCACGACTGTACAAAAGTGGCTTGCACCTGGCGAGGACTTTCCTGGACTTTCAGGTCAGTTGACGCTGCTTTTGCCTTCTTGGGGACCGCTCTTGGGTGCCAGTAGCCAAAGCTGCACCAAGGCAACAAAGGATACATAGGTGAAAGGGGGTGGAGGGTGGAAGGGTGGCGTAAAGGCTGGGGAGGGGAGGAAGATGAAGACTGAAAGTGGGGGTGGAAGGGTGGAGGCGAGGCTGGGCAAGGAGGCAGTCGAAGGCTGGAAGTGGGGAGTGTGTGTCCGGGGAAGGGGTGCAGAATGTGTCCGGGAAAAGGTGAGATGGAGAGGGAAATGTGTTAGAGGGCAGGGTTAGTGGTGTTGATGGTGGGATCCTGGGGGAGGGAAGAACTTGGAACTGGTGGGAGGAGGGAACATTGACAATCAGAGGGGGAAGTGGGATGTAGTATGGCGGGAGATTCAGTGTGTGTCTGGCAGGTATAGGTGTCATTGGATGGGTCATGGAGGGGGACAAGAAAGGTGTCATGAATATTAGGAGGGAGCAGGGTTAAGGTGGGCATAGGGATGGTAACAGGTGTGGGCTCAGAGAGGAGGAAAGGCATGAGGAGGTGGGTAGTGATAGGGTCCAGGGTAACGGTGGGGGGGAGGGGGGGCTTCAAGGATGACAGAAGCACAATAAAGGTGACATCGGGTGAGTCAATGATAATGGCTGGGTGGGGGGGCGGGGGGGTGGTGCGGAGTGTTGTTGGGTTACAGGGAGGAGTAAAAGGTGGTGGAGCAAGACTTGAATGGAAACATGCTTCGTTTTTCCAGCAGTAGCAAGGCAACGCCCTTGATGTAAAATTGCGATACTTTGAAGTGGGAGGAGGGTCTTTTCAGCTGGGTGGAGTTCAAGGTCAACATATTTGGCCGACTAAATGGACACCCGAACAACCATGAAAAAACCGTATAAGATCAATGCTCAGTTGTGATCGTCACTGGTGAAGCCCACGCAGCAGTAGGTTCGTTTCCAAATCATGGGTCTCAGAACATCAAGATCCCAGCAAGGTATGGAGCTGCAGTTCAGACTTAACTATTTGCCATCAGCTACAGTCAGACACAGAGTTAAAGGGAGGGTGGGAGGTGGATACTTCCAAGGGGCAGGGCTGGTGGTAGCCATCCAACTCGTGACTCCAAACCTTCATCCTCCCAGGTGAATAGTCATGGCTGACAAGTGATCATGCGGTTGGTATTCTATGCTGCCAAGGCAGTGGTCTTCCTCTATATAATTTTGAGGGTGGTGGAGACAAGCAGATAAGTATTTGCATGAGGCTTCTTGCACATGGCTGTCATCACCCTGGTCAAAATGCATTGTTTCCGTATGCATCCATGTGTAAACAGGAGGAACATCCATCCCTGGTCCTCCAGGATGTCATTTACCTGGAAAGGGCAACATCAGTAGGATAATCAACGAGCCTGATGAGCAATTCTCCTGTGCCCAAATGATGTGTTTCTAGGATTTAAGGGTGACAGGTATATTGAATGGCCATCTTGGTCGCATATTATGTGCCTTTGCTGATTGCACCGATGTGCAAATAAAGGCTACTCACTGTTGTGAGATTGTGTGGGAATCAATGTAGCTGAAGTTCCAGATGGGAGGAAATTAGTAGGGGACATGTTTGACCCCTGAATGTGCATGGAATGTTGCATCCCTTGAATATCCATCAAATCCATGAGACTTGGAGAAGGAATAAAACAGAATATATATACAAAGTACATATGATGAATTCCACCCGTGCCCCCCATGTGCATTCAAAATTTTTTAATTTTGCGAACCCAATTGCTACATCTAGATGCAGCCCCGACATCCACAGTAGAATTGGAGGTAGCCTTCTGACTGCTATGCCTGTTGCCTGAGATGACTGGCAGACATCCTCTGGAGGCCTAAGGCCTTGAGGGACATGGCCTACTCAGGGTCTCCTGCTCTGGGGCAGGTGTGCCCTCCTCGGCCTGACCTGCTGCAGGCAGTGGAGTCACTGACAGAGTTGAAGCAGCAGGGAACCATTGGAGTGTCCTGTGTGGATGCCCCCGGGTGCCTGGCTGCAGCTCTTCCTCCTTGTGGATGCTCAATGGCTCCTCCCTGACACCTTGAGAAGGGGCACCCTGGGGAACGTCATGATGCCCCAACCCCTCTTGCATAGCCAGTGCTGGATCCCACCCATGATGGAATACATGTCCAAGCTCAAATCCAGCAGAAACTGCTGGACCTGGGTCTCCAAGGTGGCCACCACCCTTCCCATGGAGACTTGGATGCACTCGCATGCCGGAGCCACAACATCAGACAGAACGTGGATGGACTCCTCCATCCTTCGTTCCAGCCTGGTGATGGCCTCTGACAACTCTGCCTTTTTTCCCTGCCCCTCTATGCATCTCCCAACATTTGTCCTAGGGCCGATTCCAGATGCTCGTCATTCAACTCAGACTCTGCAGGGGCCTGGTCTCCAGTTGTCCTCCGAGTGCCAGAGACCTCGACTGTCACTGTCTCTGTCTGCTGTAGACCCATTTCTGTGAGGTAATCATCAGATTGTGAACTCAAGGCTGCTCTAGAACTAGGATCCACCAAGGTGAATGCATGTGCACTGGTAGAGGGTGCAGGTGAACACAGTGACAGCTGTACAAGCGCAGGATCCTCTCCTTCCTCCTCTGAGATGGCCTGGGTCTTCCCATTGTGGAGGACAATGTTGTCTCCCTCTTCTTGCTGATACCTGGAATGGAGAAAAGAGAGAATTGGTGATTGACTAGGCAGGCTCAAACATTACACATCATTTACCATCATCATCCGCCTGTTATCACTGTATAATGGATGCTTTCTCACTGGGTTGTTAGGGAGGCCGATCTTGCCTTCTGTGCATACATGGTCAGTATCCTCCCTTGCCAGCTCCGCAGCCTGCTCCTCATATGGAAGAAGGGTCCTGAGCTCCAGGGTCCCACCGCCAGCCTGGGATCTCTCTTTCTTGTTGTGGGCTATCTTGTCCTGCATAAAGGCAGATGGATTGAGTGTGAGCACTGCAGATGAAACAGCAGTTCAGAAGCTTGCATACTTGTTGTGTGTGCTAAGCCCTCCCCAGTAAGGGATTAAGATGCCGTTTGTGCAGGATCTTACATGAGATGGTGATCTTTAAGTGGCTATGACACAGAGTGCTGATGAGTCATCTGCTGATTGAGTGTGACATCCCTGAAGACTGTAATCCTTGGACTGCCTGATGCCCTTATGAGACAGTGAGTAGATGTTTAACTCATCCTGGCAGAGTGGATGAGATCATTCATCCATTTTCTGCCTGCAGGGTGGTCCTTCTTTGGACCTCACAGCTGCTCACCTCCATGGCGACTTCTTCCCGGGCTGGCATGGTCAGATGGGAGGGCCTCCTGCTCCTATCCCTCGGAAAAAGGACCTCCAGCATTTCCTCAACCATCTGTAGTAGAATCTCCAGGGAGGCTTGCTGAACCATGGGGCCTAAGTTTGCTGTCTTCTCCTGGACATTTTTATGATGGGATCTGGAAGATCTGGCATGCTCAGCCCCCGGCTCTCTAAAGGAAGTCACTCCGATTTCCTTACCCACCACTGGACTTAGACATCAGAGCGGAAGATTTTGCCCTTGGTCTTTTAGCTAAAAAATAGTGAACCGGTTGTGCACATCTGGCATCAAAGCAGAAGGAGGGGATTATCTTTTATCCCGGATAATCCTGGATAATCCTGGGATGGTAAAAGGATTTTAACTTGGAAAGGGAGACAAAATATGGCGTATGGTCATCGAACCTTTTCTGGCAGTGAACAACCAGGCAAGTCTTTTGCCAGTTGCAAGACCTTCAGATTTAACAGTGCGGAGCTGGAGATTTTGCTGGAAGAACGGTGGAACAGGGGACTGTGAGGAACTCAAAAGGGATGAGGGCAACAAAGCCAAATGAAAGGGTGTAGTCTATAGGCCGCCAACTAGTGGGAAGGATGTAGAAGAACAAATCTGCAGGGAAATTGCAGAGAGATGCAAGCGTTATAGAGTGTTATAATGGGGGACTTTAATTACCTGAATGTAGACAGGGACAGTGGGTGGTGTAAAGTATGGAGAGGGCAAAGATTCCTAGATTGTGTTCAGGTGAATTTTCTACAGCAGTATGTGTCCAGTCCAACAAGAAAAGATGCACTGTTGGACCTGGTTCATGGAAATGAGGTGGGTCAAGTAGACCAAGTGTCAGTGGGGAAACATTTAGGAGACAGTGATCATTATATTGTACTTCTTAGGATGATGATAGAAAATGACGATAGGGAGTCCAGAGTAAGAATAATTAATTGGACGAGAGCCAACTCCAATGGGGCAACAACGGAGCTGGGCCAGATAGACTGGAACAAAAGATTGGCTGGAAAAGCTGTAGCTGAACAATGGTCTACCTTCAAAAAAAATTGTTTCGGGCATAGTCAAGGTATATTCCATCGAAAGTGAAAGGTAGGGCAAACAAACCCGGAGCTCCCTGGATGAGAAAGGATATAGAAATTAAGATAGAGGAGAAAAAGTGTGCTTGTGACAGATGTCAGGTAGAAAATACAATTGAGAACCAAGAGGAATACAGATGGTTCAGAGGGGAGGTGAAAAAGCATATTAGAGAAGCGAAGGGGGATCATTAGAAAAGACTGGCAGCCAACAGAAAGGGGAATCCCAAAATCTTCTATAGGTATATAAATAGTAAAATTGTGGTACAAGGAGTAGGCCGATTAAGGACCTAAAAGGGAATTTACACATGAATACTTTGCATCTGTCTTTACCAAAGAGGTGGATGCTACCCATGCCATGGCGACAGACAAGGAAACTCTGTCATTGGAAGTGTTCAAAATTGATAAGAAGTAAGTGTTGAATAGACTTTCAGTACTTAAAGTTGACAAGGCACCAGGACCAGACGAGATGCATCCAAAGATATTGAAGGAAGCAAGATTAGAAGTTGCTGGGGCACTGGCCATAATTGTTCAGTCTTCCCTAGACTCAGGGGATGTGCCAGAGGACTAGAGAATTGCAAACATGATGCCCTTATTGAAAAAAGGTTATAAGGATAAGCCCAGCAATTACAGACCAGTCAGTTTAACTTCAGTGATGGGGAAGCTTCCAGAAACAATTATTCAGAATAGAATTAGTAGTCACATGGAAAAATATGGATTGATAAGGAAGAGCCAGCGAGGATTTCTAAAGGGGAAATCCTGTTTAACTAACTTGCTGGTGTTTTTTGAAGAGGTAATAGAAAAGGCCGAGGAGGGTAATGCTGTTGATGTGGTGTACATGGACTTTCAAAAGGCATTTGATACAGTGTTACACAACAGACTTGAGAGAAAAGTTATAGTTCATGGAATAAAAGGGACATTAGCAACATGGATACAAAATTGGCTGAGTAATAGGAAACAGAGTCAATGGATATTTTTGGGGCTGGAGGAAGGTTTGTAGTTGAGTTCCCCAGGCGTAGGTATTGGGACCCTTGCTTTCCCTAATATATATTAATGATCTAGATCTTGGTGTGCAGGGGACAATTTCAAAGTTTACAGATGATACAAAGCTTGGAAGTGTTGTAATCTGCGAGGAGGACAGTGTAGAACTTCAAAAAGACATAGATACGTTGGTGGAGTGGGCAGATAGGTGGCAGATGAAGTTCAATGCAGAGAAGTATCAGGTGATGCATTTTGGAAGGAAGAACATGAACAGACAATATAAAATGAGGGATGACATTTTGAAGGGGGCGCAGGAACAGAAAGACCTGGGTGTATATGGGCATAGATCATTGAAGGTGGCAGGACAGGAGGAGAGAGCAGTTAATATAGCAGATATTATCCTGGGTTTTATTAAAATGGGCATAGAGTACAAGAGCAGGGAGGTTATGCTGAATTTATATAAGACACTCACTATACTCCAGCTGGAGTATTGTGTACAATACTGGGTCTTCATTTTATGAAGAATGTGAACATGTTGGAGAGAGAGCAGAAGAGATTTACAAGAATGGCTCCATGGATGAGAAACTTTAGCTGTGAGGATAAATTGGAGAGGTTGGGACTGTTCTCCTTAGAGAGAAGGCTAAGAGGAGATTTGATAGAGATGTTCAAAATCACGAGGGGGCTGGTCAGAGTAGATAGGAAGAAGCTGTTCCTGCTCATAAAAGGATCAAGAACGAGAAGGCACAGATTTAAAGTGATTTGCAAAAGAAGCAAATGCGATGTGAGAAATGTTTTTTCACACAATGATTGGTTCGGATCTGGAATGTACTGCCTGGATGTGTGGTGAAGGCAGGTTCAATCAAGGCATTCAAGAGGGCATTAGATGATTATGTGAATAGAAACTATGTGCAGGAGTACAGGGAAAAGGCAGGGCAATGCCATTAGGTGATAATTCTCATTTGGAAAGCATTGCAGACACGATTGGCCAAATGGCTTCCTTCTGTGCCTTAAAATTCTGTGATTCTGTGAACTGTTGAGCAGGCCTATAGCAGCAGTCATGTTACCAGAGAGAGATTTGGAGATTGGGAGACTTTTTTGGAGGGGGAGTGGTAAGGTTGTTTTGCAAGAGCTGAAGGCAGAGAGGTTTAGATGTTAAGGACATGTATTTATATAGTTCATTGAGACATTTTTGAGGGATGTAGCAAAGTGCTTTAATGAATAAAATCTGAGTTGCGGTCAGTATTGATGTGCAAGGAAATGAAACAGACATCTTGCAAATAGCAAGATTCCATAAGTAGGAATTGGATGACTGAGCGGATAATATGTGTAGTGGTATTGGTTAAGAGAAGAATGTTAGCCAGGATATTGGCTGAAATGTCCAAATCGCAGAAAAATGGCACAGCAGAGAAATTGGTTGTTTTCAAAAGCTAGAAATAGAGTAATGTCCATCACCAGAAACTTCACTCTTCAATTTTTCTTCCCTCCCTCCCTATCCCTAGCCACCCTCCCCAAGCTCCTGCAACTCATGTAACAATACTTTGCCTATGTGGCCATTCTTCATGCATGAGATTAGACAGTGACCACGACAGGCTATTCATCTGTGAGTAGCATAATAGACAAGCCTGTTACTATTCTCACCCAACACAAATGCACTTTCCAGCAGGAATCTCTAGATAGTAATCAGAAGCGGGAACCTGATTGATGCCTTGGCCCAAACAAGATACATGAGAGTAGCTCAGTACAAGTTTCTCAATTTTCACCTCATCGCCCCACATTGGATAATAGAGTTTTTGACTCCCTGCAGTGACACATCCATGAATGAGAACACAGCATGTAGGGAATCATAAACCAATCTCTCATCCCGTGAGTCTAAGGTGAAATCAGTCAGAACCCCAAAGCAAAACTTCCCACTGGTCCTTCATCACTGAACCTAGACTCCGAAACATTTCATGTTCTGTTTTTATGGCTTTTTAGGGCATGTGACATAATGTACCCCTCATTTTATTATATAAGATGCTTGGCCTTTAAACAATGTTTAAGAGTCCACTTTCATTGGAGGTACTCCTAATGTGCCAAATGCCTTGCCATTACTACTATTGTAGGGAATTCCAATGGTAGTAACCTGTCTTCATTCACTTCAAATTTAGTGAATTCCACTTGAGCTAACACTTTTGCCTCCCATGATGCAGAATTCAAATTCAACAATTTCCCATTCAGACCTATTCTCGGTAATTCCAATTTAAGAAACCCCTTTCCATAAACTTACAATTTAAGAAATACCTGTGAGCTATATGGCATTTCTCCTCCAGGCACCTATTCTTAGGTCACTTAAGATTATCCAAAACACTGAATGTTCTGCAGTTATTTACCATTTTTACTGTCAACTGTTACGCAAATAGTTGCATTTTTGCAATTGGATCACTTTTTATTTAAAATTAACTTTGTGTGTCCTCTGTTTAGTTTTGGAAGCTGTGGAAAATGACTAGGAAATGGTTCACTTTTATTTACATTTTAGAAAAACTAAACTAAGCAGAAAGAACATTTCTTGGCAAACTAGTATTATTTTATCAGAATTGGAGCATATGTTGAGGGGAAAATGTGAGAATGGACTTTTCATAAGGTTTTGTCTTTATTCCCCAACTTCAAAGTGTTGACAGTATAGTTGATGAAGCTGAATAAATTTAAGATCAAATCTTTATTGAGATTTAATCCTGGGCTAATAGCTATAAAACAGTTTTAACTCTACTAAACACAGTATTGCATTTTAGACAAGCATCTGGAATGTTAAGTATTTATTATTGAATAATACGAACAGTAGAATCATTAGGAATAGCAGAAGATTATTGGGTCCAACTTTGCTGTCCCAGATTAAATTTAGCTGTGATTCCCCCACAGCCAATACTCACTGTTGAAGCTCAGACATAAATAATGGCAACTTGGACACTCCTGGTACCCCTGCATGGGGTAATATTAGCAAGAGAAAGGAATAACAAATGTTTGTACCTTTTTTAATCAATGTCATCTTCTCACCATATCCCTCGGGCCCCAGCAACCGCTTTTTCCTGACTGATTTGCGATGAGTTATTGACCCAAGTGCTTCAGTATCTGAAGCAGATGACCCTTCGTCACATCTGAGCTGGACGTTCAGGCTATTCTATCCTGGAGGACAGCATCAACACAGAGCCTGATCCTCTGCTTACTTGGGGCCGAACCTCCTTCTGGGCTTGGGAAAACCTGACCTGTGCATATTCATGGCTCGCCAACTGCACACCTAACCCAGGTGGGACTTCAGACACCATTCCTTTTCATACCGGGTTTGGGTTCACAGTGCTGTTTACAAGCAGGAAAATTGAGGATGTGGAGGTGGGCCAATTAGAAGGCTCACCTTGTTCTTCAACTCAGTATCCCATCTCCCAACAGTATTTAAAGGCCTCCTAAACTTCACCTCCTACCCAACCAAATGCCAGCCCATGCCACCTCAGATCACCCATGACACCCCATGCCATCTCCATGTATAGTACACTGCTTTGGGCTCAACTGGAGTATTGTGCCCAGTTCTGGGTGCCACACTTTAGGATATTAAGGCATTAGAAAGAGTGCAGAAGAGATTCACGAGAATGGTTTCAGAGATGAAGAATTTCAGTTATGTAGGTAGATTGGAGAGGTTGCGATTGTCTTCCTTGGAGAAGAGAGTGTTGAGGGAGATTTGATAGTGGTATTCAAAATCATGAGGGGCCTGGACAGAGCAGATAGGGAAAAGTGTTCTCATTGGTGGAAGGATTGAGGAGGGCACAGATTTAAGGTAATTGGAAAAAGAAGCAATGGCAACATAAGGAAAAACTTTCACACAGTGAGTGGGTAGGATCTGGAATGCACTGTCTGAGAGTGATGGATTATGGTACTTTTTCTATTGGAAACACATGTAAACAAATACACAAGGCTCGTCAATGTAAGGGTCAACTTTAAAAGACATATCCTTATAATGAATTACTGCATTAAAATTACATCTACATTTCAATCTGGGACCTAACAATGACATTTGAAGGTGTGAAAACACTTTACACTTAGCTTTCAGAATGTTCCAGGCTCCTCAGCAGGCTTTCCATTTTCCTCATGAACTATCAAACCTGGTATGCTTTTAAGGGGCTTCCAAAACCCCGCAACACCAGATGAAAATCGTGTGCAGGAGGAAATCTGATTTTCGTCCCCTAGTTAAAATGGAGAACCCGGCCTCAACAGGGGCGGATGTGCTAGCCATTCCTGACCCAGCAAAAAGCCCACGGGAAATGGTGTGTAGTTGGGAATGTGGAGTTTGGCCATTCACATATTGAAATCAGCCTCCAAGCCTTGACAAAACTTCATCCCCTGATGCCCATATTAAAGCACTTAGCAGCAGAGGTAACTGGATAGCAGTGAGCACCAGGAATTCTAGCTAATTTTACTTTGCCTCCTTCCTTAGACAAGCGAGCTGAGGCTCATTGTAGTGCCTGTTTGGTGCCTGACCCAGTCCAAGCATTACATTTATTTAAAGGAGTAAATAGTGGTCTAGACAATGGGGATGCCACATGCATATGGAGGATGGACTTTCTGGATTCTGCCATGTGCTGCATTAGACTGGGGATGTAATGTCCTCAGGAAGAGGAAGGCACCTGCTGAGCTGCCTATTTAAAATTTTGGGTGCGATTGCTGGGTTTGTGCATGGCCACCGTCTAAGAGTACTGGCAGTGGCAGCTGACAGCTCTTCCTCTGAGACTGCATCGGTCAGCCTTTTAACACCAGCTGCCAGGACCTTACAGGCATTTAATCGAGGAACATGGCGGTGACTATTTTGGGATTAAACAAAGTGCTTCTCTCATTTCAATCTAATGTCTATGTATCTGCCCATTTATTGGCATATTTTAGGCCACCAAATCTGCCCACCTGGAAACGGTGGGAGATGGCGACATGGCAGAGTGAATCTTTGAACAAGCTTCCCCCTGTATCTGCTCTAGATCCACTACAAGACCAGCAGGAGACAGACAGAAAATTAATGTCTTTTTCCAACAGCAACTTCAACATTTTAAATTCAAAACAGGAAAACAAGGTGTGAAGATGATACTTTCAGCTGGAAAGGGGTGGTCGATCTGGTCAGATCGACAATGCATTGCAATTCAAATACAAGATTTGAGCTCCTCAATTCTTACATTGCATTAATTCAAGGAGAGTGATTTAAATGTTACTGCAGTAGTGCAGTCATTGAACATTTGTTCAATTATATCAGAAGAGGGATGAGTTATCGATAATGAATTGATGAAATTGACCTTCAATTGACAAAAAGGTCAGTGGGGAAAAAGGATAATTCAGCATTTTCATTTTCTAGCTATTTTACCTCTGACTCTTAAAAGGAAATTGACATTTACACCTTATTACATTAGTCTTTTAGAAAACAGGGATAACAGATTTATCAAATTTGAATGTGTAAAACTATCTAGGCTTACATAATAACAAATGGCCACTGGGAAAAGGAACAAGAGGGACTCGTGTCAGTATAAAGCAACACATGGCCTTGCCAGTTTTGACAACAACAGCAGCTTGCATTTATGTAGTGCTTTTAATATGGTTAAAAATTCCAAGGTACTTCACAGGGGCATTATCAAACAAGATTTGACACCAAATCACCAAAGATGTTAGTATGGGTTCTCCAAAAGCTTGGTCAAAGACATAGGTTTTGATGAACATCTTTAAGTGTAGAGCAGTTGAGAGGTTTAAGGGAATTCCAGAGCATGGGGCCTAGAGGCACAGTTACCAATTGGTGGCATAATATAAAATTGGGGATGCTGAATTGGCAAGAATTGGAAAAGCACAGATATCCTGATGGCTGTATAGGGCAGGAGGAGTTTAGAGGGGAGGAGCAAAACCATGGAGGGATTTGAAAACAAGGATGAGAATTTATTTCCCCCTCCTTGCCCATTCAACTAAATGTGTGAGATTAAACTGCACAGGGATTTTTCAACAATTACCACTGTTGTCATTTATGTGTGGTAGTGAAAGTTTAAGGAGGTCCCTATATTTAGAGTTCCACTTCTTTTTAAACCTTGTAATTAATATGAATTACAATCTACATGAATTTATATGAATTAAGGTTACTAGAAACAGATTTACTTAAAATTGAACTACCTTGATCTCACTACAATCCTAAATAAAAATAGAAATGCTGGATATTCAGGGCAGATCTATCAGTGTCTAACAAAAAGGTTTGAAGTGAACTATAACACTGTTAGAAGCAATAGATCAGAGCAGAGAATAAACCTATTCACATAGGGCAGTGTTGAACAGCAGTGCCTCAATTGACTAAGATTTCTATTTATTATACCATAATGGTTTTTCTGCAAACTTTCCAGTGTACTCCATTTTCACTGTTATTGAAATCTTTGTGAATTAGCAGTGGTGTCCGTAATGAATTGAGGACACACTATTGTTCAAAACTATAAAAACACAATACATATGTTATTCATATCAGCATCCTCTATCAGTAGGTTCACCATTCATGCCGTTCTCTACGTACTTTCCACCCAGCAGGCTATTTTTTAGAATAATGTAAAATGGAACCATAGAAACTTACACCACAGAAGGAAACGCATTGAGCCCATTGTATTTGTTCGCTGTTGGAATAGACAGACTAATTCCACTGCCCAGTTCTCTTCTCAAAGCCCTACATATTCCACTTCATATTTTTATCCATTCTTTCTTTAAAATAGTCCTTGCTCAATTATTGTCTAAGGAAAATCATTCCACGCTTTGAGAACTTTCTGCATAAAGAGATTATTCTGAACTGCTCTCCTTAATCTTATAACAACAATTTTAAATTGATAACCATTGTTACTGCCCAACCACAGGATGCCATGGTTCAGTATTAGTACTCTTACCTTTGAGTCAGAGAGTTGTAGGTTCAAGTATTTACTCCAGAGACTTGAGTACTGTACAAAATTTGGGTAACACTTCAATGCAAACTGAAGGAATGCTGCACTATTGGATGAGGAATTAAGCTAGCTCCTGACTTCCCTCTCATGTGAATGTGAAAGACCCGACAGCATGATTTGAAGAGGAACTGGGGTGTTCTATCTGGTGTCCTGACCCATATTTAGCCCTCAATCAGCATCACTAAAACTAATTATCTGGCCAATATCACATTGTCATTTGTGGGAGCTTGCTGTGTGCAAATTGGCTGCTGCATTTCCTACATTACAACTGTGACTACCAATGTTTCGGGTGAGCTACACAGCCACACAGTTATGCAGAAATCTGAAAATGCCCGTGTAAGTCCAGCACAAGTTGGCCCCTTTAAGTCACCATGCGTGTACGAATGTGGTGGTGCAAAAAAACTCCAAGTGTCCATGCACTTAAATAATCATGAACACACTACCAAAAAAAAGAGTACATTGGTAATTACACAGCAAAAGTACTTCACTTATCTGTGGTAGCATCTTTCACATCCCAAAATGCTATTTAAGTGCAAATTTTTCTGTTTCTTTTTTGTTTCTTACTTTCTTTTTCCTTCTTTCCTCCCTGTTCTCATTATCAAGATGCTATTTTTATATTATCAGCACATTTCAATATCATGCTCCCTGAACCTGAATCTCTTCCATCTCTCCTTCTTTGTCTGTATTGCTCTTATACAAAATAAAAGCCAAGGGAACAGATATATTCATCACTGAACATGGAATAGAGTGTGTCTTTAAGATGTTCAACTTCTCCCGAAGGCTCACTTAAAAAATTTGTTATATGGTACAGTGTTGGGCCATTTAGAAATATTAACATTTTCCCCCAGAAATACGTCTTTGACCTTGTTATATAGTTAAGTGAGCCAAGAACAATGCTCATATAATGGATTGGCCAAAGAACAATTTGCAAAGAGCCAAGTATTTAGTTCATTTCAGCTTGTATTTGACCTGTTTTTACAGCTGGGCTGTTGGGAATGGATATGGATTTTATAATGTGCTCTAACAAAAGCAACATTCACCCAAGACACTGTATGCAACTTGAATGAGCTGCTGCTGATGGCACTTTGTAATGAAGCCATGCTAGGCTAAAGGGATGCTGTTCCTCCCCTTAATCCCACAGTGATATACATGATGCAATCATGACACTGCATTGGTCATAGAATCCAAGACTTGCAACATTATTTTTCAACTGACCTAGTTTGAGGCTGCCCAGTTTCTTTTTTAGTTCAATTGTTGGAAGACATCACCATCATAAAGCAATTTGAGGCTATTTATGGATCAGTGAAAAGGTCTAGTGTTTCTGTAATTTAACTTCTTGCTACTTACCATTTTGTAGGCTGTAGCTATTGAATACTAAGTTGTCAAAGCACACTTCAGAATATTCTGCAACATTCAGGTAACATTTAGCACCTGAGAATTGAAGACTCCAGCTTTGGAACGATAAAGTAGGCTTTGTAGTCTTGAGTAAATTAACAGCAAGTCTTTATTAACAACTCGTAACTACATACATATTTACAGTAGAGGGTAAGGCATGGAGCTGACTCCAGCCTAGGTCTTTACCCTTTTCTGTCCATCTCTAGATTGACCCTGGATCTGGGTCGTGTGCCATCTTACATCACTGTGTGGGCACTATTGTACTCAGTCCCGCATTAACCTTTATGTACCTACTACTGGAGTAATCTATTCTGCTAAAGTACAATTTGTGACCAACAAACATGCAAACACATGCTGAATAGAGGAGAAGAAGAGTCAGGCTTGGAAATTATTATGTGTTAGATCTTTGGAGATGTACTCACTGTTAGATTTGTAGAAATGTAGACACTCTTAACTTGTCCCAATATTGTATCTCCCACTTGTTCAGATTATCCTACAGTGTTCCTAGCCAGTTAATCACTTTTAAAATCAGGACTAGCTATCATATTTTACAGACAGATGCAGCACTTAATCCCACAGATCTATCCTTGGCCCCATTCTATTTCTCATCTACATACTGCTATGGAGTTATTGGACAACATCAGATTCTATATATACTTTGCCGATAGCCAATTCTACCTCACCACCCCCTCTCTCAACCTGTCCACTTTTATACTCTATGCCTTTATTTATAAAGCGCATCAAAAAATCAGGTTTCAATATGATACACTTTACAACCACGGGTTTGTCAGACAATTACACACAACTTGTTCATTCATATTCTGCAACCAACTCTGCTTCTTTGAACCTGGTCCTATGCAATATCCAGACACCAACATCCAAAAGACTTGAAGTTCACATTGCAAACAATAATCCCATGTACAAATGAGAATATCTTGAACTAACAGTGACATATTCTATTGGCATATGACTCCTGGCTTCACTTCCAAGTTTAAAAATGGCAAAAGCTTCAAGTAAATTAGCACCAACCAATTCACCCACAATAATGTGCTATTTCTATCCACACACTTGTTAACAGAAAAATTACACTTTGCATTGAGTGATTAATATTTTCTCATTTTACATTGAAAGTAACTACATTTACAAACGCCCAGCATAGAGTATATAATGGGAGGGAAAACTACTGCAGATGCTGGAAATCTGAAATATAAACAGAAAATTCAGGAAATAGTCACCAGGCCAGGCAGCATCTGTGGAAAGAGTCAACGGGTAGTCCAAAAATCAGTTTCACACCAACTTAAAATGACGGCGGGATCTTCTGCTACCACCCGCCGTGGCAGGTCGCGTTCCCCACTAGAGGCTGACATGAAACCAATTTGCATCCCACTAATTGGATGCTGATAAAGGCCTGACCAGAATCACCAACCACACCCCCACCCCCCCACCCCTGCTCGACTGCCCCCCCCCCCCCCCACACCCATCATCTGCGATGCCAGCGGTTGCCTTGGATGACCTTGGCAGCCATCCTCTGGAGACCCAAGAATTGGAGGGCCCTGGCTTACTTTGGCTGTCCTGTTGTGGTCACAGAGGACAAGGTTGAAGGGTTACAGAAAAAGGGGATTTGGAAGGGCTGGACAACCTCTGAGAGACCTGAGTGGAGGTCCCGGGGTTCAGCTTCTGCTCCTCCTCCCTTTAGGTGCTCGAAGGTCCCTGCCTGACTCCTTGAGGGGAAGGGGCACCTGGAGGGAGATCGAGGGGCCCTGTCCCCCCTCACAGAGCCACTTCAGAAGGTTCCCCATGGCTACCGTGATGGAGTGTAGGTATGCGCGCATCTCCAGCAGGATCTGCTGGACTAGGACCTCTGGAGTCTGCCATCCTCCCCTATGGAGATTTTCAATATGTGCATATGTTGGCACCACTTCATTAGCTAACCCACAGACGGCCTCCTCTGCTTTGCGTGCCACCCTGTTGTGGGCCTCAGACACCCCTGCCTGATGTTCCCCCGGCCCTTGCTGACTCACCACCATCAGTTGGAAGGCTACTTCCAGAGTCCTGTCATCGGATTTGGACCTAGCAGAAGCCTCTTCCCCAGCACTCCTCCAAGTGCTTGTGAGCACAGCTGACCCTGCCTCTTCCAGCTACGGACATATGTCCGTGCGATGACCACCAGTGTATAAGACCGTTCCTACACAAGAGCTAATACCCACTGAGAACTGAGTGTCGTTGGGCTGGTAGAGGGTGTAGGTGCCTGTTGTGTCACCTCTACCGGTGCACTTTGGTCATCTGTGATGTTCTTGCTCCTCTCCCGGCTTGTGTTGGAGCTGGACAGGGCTTCCTGTGGCTTGGCCCTTGCCCTCTTCCTGGTAGCACCTGTAAGTGAGAGAGAGAAGAGAGAGTGAATGACAGCATGAACTGCCTCCAACATGAAGGCACCCTTGGCCTTGAGGTTTCTGTGACATGCATGGATCCTTACAGGATGAAGGCCCAAAGCCAGTATCCCCATCTCTGATGACCCTGTCCCGCACCACCCCTACCAGCTGAGCTGCCTGCTCCTTGAATTCAGTTACTCTTTCAAGTGTGACCAACACCATCCTGTCTTCTCCCTCTCTCAGCAATTATGGCTTAACTTCTTCTATGCAAAGAGAACAAAGAAGACAGGGTTGAGAGGAATTGTATTTAACATCCAATTGTACATGGCAATTTCAAATATATTTCTTTTGTCTCCAGTCTTAGAGATAACCTGCTGGATTGTCTGGCATGTGATTACAGATTGTCCAGAAGGGTTCTGGTACCCTCCAGTGCAGTGAACCAGATGTAAGGAAAAGGTTTCCCCTCCCCAGCCCCCTCCAGACAGCATGTGGGGCTCTCTGTGTGGAAGGGTGAGGAAGCCACGGTGGCCTCTCCACCTGCAAAGTGGATGGACTGCAGCGGGGCTATGAGACATGACCTTATTTCATTGCCACTGAGGCCCATATCCCCTGTACCATTCATTGTGGTTAGTGTGAGCAGCTGAGGGTTCATTTAACCTGGTGGCCCGAATGTGGTCGTTCATTTTCTTGTGGTATTCGAGGGCTGACCTGTGCTAGAGGCCCTGGGCATTTGACTGTCCTGGAGATCTGCTCCCATGCAGGGCTGGTCTCCCTGCTCAGCCTCCTTCTCCCATCAGCTTGGTAGAGGGCGTCCCGCCTGGCCTCCACTGCATCAAGGTGGATGCCCAGCGTGGAGTTGCCGAAGGTCTTTGTCCCCTTCTTGCCATCTCAAATCGACTTGGTTAGTAAGTTGCTATCCAGGCGTCTTTTCAATATGGCGTTCAGATCTGATGGCAGAGGGCACGCCATCCAGTCCGCTCTGCTGCGTGATACATGAGGAAACTCCCGACTTCATAATTAATGAGGCTGGGGCATGCAATACCCCGCGAATTTCCATTGGCCTCCGTGGTAGGAAACACCCCTTCTCCGTCCCCGCCACAGGACTTAGTCCCAGATGGGAAAATTGTACCCAACGCTTCAGGTCCACAATCTGTACTTCAGGTCCATAATCTGCACTAGTTCTGACAAAGGGTCACTGAACTTTGTTTCCCTGTGCACAGATGCCGCCAGATGTGCTGAGCAGTTCTAACATTTCGCATTCCTATTGGAGCAAAAATAACCTCATTTACCAGTCCTCCCAAAAGCAATCAGACTCTTGTGAGCCTTACATTCCCCTTCAGCAAGAAACCTAGCAGCAGCCCGTTTGATTGGCACCTTATCCACAAACATTCACCCCCTCCACTACCGATGCACAGTAGCAGCAGTGTGTACCATCTACAAGATACACTGCAGGAATTCACCAGGGCTCTTAGCTAGCACATTCCATACCCACGACCACTCACATCTAGAAGGACAAGGGCAGCAGATAGATGGGAACACCATCACCTGGAAGTTACCCTCCAAGTCACTCACCATCCTGACTTGGAAATATATTGCTGTTCCTTCACTGTCACTGGGTCAAAATCCTGGAACTCCCTTCCCAACAGAACTGTGGGCATACCTACACCTCATGGGCTGCAGTGGTTCAAGAAGGTAGCTTACCACCACCTTCTCAAGGACAACTAGGGTTGGGCAATAAATGCCGGCCCAGCCAGTGAAGCCCACATCCTGTGAATTAATTTTTAAAAAGCTGCCTGAGATCGGGTTTGGCACAACTTTAAACTTGGATTTCAAAAAAGAAGTTAAGGTATGAAGAAAACATAAATACCTTGCTGAGCGAAAAAAGACTCAATGTCAAAGCAATAAATTGATAATTTTAAAAAATGAGTAACTAATAAAAATGATCATTAAAAAGTGCCAAGCAGCAGAGCTAACTAATAAAACCTTTTTTTGCTTTTTCACTTAAGAAGCAGAGTTGATGAGAGAGAGAGACAGACTAGGCCAAAGTCCTGGTTACCTGGAAAGGGGATGGGGACCAGGGCCAAGCTAAGGAGGTGGGCTTAACTAATACCGACCTTGTTTTCACCTATGGTGGTGCACACTCTGAGCTGACTTCGGCGGATTTCATAGAAAAATGGGGGTCAGAAGCGGGTTGCCTTTCAGCCTGGGTTTTCTTCCTCTCCCGGCAGTGTGTGGATAAGTTTTTGGGCGGGAGTAGGAGGATGAGAGTGTTCCCCCGCACCACACCGAGAGAGTGAGAGCATGTATGTGTGGTCAGGTCACTCCCAGTCACCAGAGTTATCTTTCTCACACTCTCACAGACGCTCACTCATATATAAACATGCACTTGCACACTCGCATTCACTCAGGTGTAGTCACTCATGCACTCATTCACACACTCACTGTCACACACATACATTCTCTCACATTCACATTCTCACATAGGGGAAGCCAGAGCCAGGACCTATTTTGATCCCTTTCCCCCACCCCACCCCCACTAGGGCTATCTGTACCTTGCTCGTCCTGCTTTTTACCCTTAGTGTCACCTATCAGCACATTCCTTAGATAATATCACAACCTTCAACACCTCTTTGTCCTTTTGTCTGTGATATCTTTTGTTTATCTCCACCTATCACTGGCCCTCTATCCAGCTCTACTTGTCCCACCCCCCCTTAAACCCGCTTATATTTCACCTCTTTTCTATTTTTCCTTAGTTCTGTTGAAGAGTCATACGGACTCAAAATGTTAACTGTGTTCCTCTCTACAGATGCTGTCAGACCTGCTGAGTTTTTCCAGGTATTTTTGTTTTTGTCACCAGATTGGCTGTTTTGTACACTTACAATGTCCAAAACAGCTAATCTGACGTGTAGACCGTTTGGATTGACATGCTACTCAGCCAATGAGCCCAGCTGCCCCAGAGCACAGAACTTGTTTTGCACCTTGAGCATTCCCCCCTTTCTCAGGCCCGAATGGCCCTCACCACAAACTCCGTTCCACTGATTCCATTCTCCCTCCTCAGCCAATGCCTCAATCTGAACCAGATTGCTTACAGCCTCAGCATCCCATTTGACCCGGAAATTTTCTTCCGACCCATATCCTCTGCATCACAAAGCCCACCTATTTCCTGCTGAAGCATGCGTCCATAATTTCATTAGAACTAGACTCGATTGTTCTAAAGCTCTCCTGGCTGACCTCTCTTCTTCCACTCTCTATAAGCTTGTGTTCATCCAAAACTCTATTGCCCACACACAAACTTGTGCTGAGTCCACATCATAGCTGTGCTTGCTAACCTACATTGGCTCTTAGTCTAACACTTCAATTTTAAATTTCTCATCCTTATGCTCAAATGCCCCCATGATCCCCCATTCCTTTCCCTGGAATTTCTTCCAGCCCTACATCCCTGCAACTACAATGGGTTCTTCCAACACCTTGTGCATTTTCCAATCCCTTCGCTCTACCAGTTTACTGTGTCTTCAGCCATCTAGGCCTCTTTTTGCCTCTCCATCTCTTTTTCTCCTTCTTTAATGCTACTTAAAAACTACCTCTTTGATCAAGTGGTTGGTCAAACATCCTGATGTTTCCTTTTTTGTTTCTGTGCCAATTTTTGTCAGATTATACTTCTTCAAAGTGCTTTGGGAAGTTTTGCCATGTTAAAAGTGCTATATAAATCCAAATTGCTGTTGAATTTATACATAGTGAGATTCTATAAGCAGAACCCATGATGTATAACCAATGAATTTGTTTTTGGTCAAGGGATAAATTTTGACTTCCGTAATGGAATTGTTGTCAACCATAATCTCTGCAGAAACCTACCCCTACAGTTCAATCCTGGGAAGTGAATGTTGGTTGTATTGCTGCTATAGTGATAGTATGGTATCTTGGGATATGGGATGAATTTTCTCAAATTCCTGGCACATCTAGAGTTGTTGTTGTACACTGACAATGTTCAAAGCAGCCAATCTGACATATAGACCATCTAGATTGACAGGCCACTCAGCCAATGAGCCCAGGCCCCCCTAGAGCATGGAACCTGGTGTTTTGCACCTTGTGCACCAGCATCACCCACCCCCAGTTATACCTGGTATGGAGCTGTTCTATTTACAAACCTATGGGTATCTTTTCTATCAATAACTAATATGAACAAAAAGGCTGGTGCAGGTTGAAAATAGGATTTAAACATGTATAAGTCATTATCGAGAGTGTGACATGTTTCATTATTTGTAGCTGATAACAAGGACCACAAAATATCAATTTAGCTCCTCCGACTGCTCAGTGGATGAAGGAATGTTCAGTGCAGTCCCTATTTAGATCAGGAAGATCCTAAACTTGATTTCCAGGCTGTGCTGAATTACTTGTTCTCAGCGAGGGCAGCAGTAAGGGCACTACAATTGGCTTCAGTGTCACTGAGATGGGAAGGAGAGGTGGAGTGGTGCATATGTTACAACCTGAGCTCTGGGATCAGATAAACTCTTTAGGCTTTCTAAGGTGAATTTCTTGTTTCAAAGATCATTGGGTTATCAACTACATGAAAGCATAGAGTTTCACCATCAGGTCACTGGGGAGACGAAGATTTTGTTTACCCAATTTGAATTATGCTAATTCAATTTAGTTCATATCCTAGAACATTTCATCCTTCTGACAAAGGACAATGAATGGTGCCATTCATTTGAAGTTGGTGGTGTGGAGACAGAGGTGTAGTGGTAATGTCACTGGATTAGTAATTCAGTGGCTCAAGCTAATACCCAGGGAACATAGATTCAAATTCCACCAGGGCTGCGGATGAATTAATAAAATCTGGAATTGAAAGCTAGCCTTAGTAATGGTGACAATGAAATTATCATTGATTGTCATTCAAAACTTATCTGATTCACTAATGCCCTTGAGGGAAGGAAATCTGTCATCCTTACCTGGTCCAGTCTACTTATGACTCCAGACCCACAGCAATGGATTGGCTTTTAATTGCCCTCAGAAATAGCCTAGCAAGCCACTCAGTACAAGGGCAATTAAGAGATGGGCAACAAATGCTGACCTTGTCAGAGATGCCTATCTCCCATGAAAGAATAAAGAGGAAAAAAAGTTTTCGAAAGGAGAAGAGTAAAAGTTAGAAAATTTCTAATGAACCAGATTCAAACAATTTTTCCAATCGGTAGACTCTAGCACATTATGTATAAAGTGGTGATTATTATCTTCTTCTGCTTTGTGCTGACAATGTGTCAGCTTAAATTATTTTAATTCTAGGCATTTTTGGTTTAAATGTCTCAGAGTAGTCATTGGGACTAATGGCCTCCTTCTATGCTGTTATGTCTCTATGCATGATTTTGAGCCTTAACAGGGGAGCTGGTGTCTTGGCAAGTGGTGGAATTTGAATTCAATTTTTAAAAAATCTGGAAATAAAAGTCTAATTCTGACCATGAATCAATTATTGTAAAAACCCATCTGATTCATGAATGTCCTTACCTGGTCTGGCTTACAGGAACATGGTTGACTCTTAAATGCCTTCTGAAATGGCCTAGCAAGCCACTCAGTTGTACCAAACTGGCACAAAGTCTATAAGGAATGGAACCGAACAGATCACTTGGCATCAACTCAGACACCAAAAATAACAATGGCAAACTGAGGGCTTGTGCCAAAATTGGGAGAGCTGTCCCACAGACTAATCAAGCAACAGGCTGACATAATTATACTCATGGAATCATACCTTACAGCTAATGTTCCAGACACCATCATCACTATCCCTGGGTATGTGCTGTCCGACCAGCTGGACAGACCCAGCATAATGGTATACAGTGATATACAGTCAGGAGGGAGTTTCCCAGGGAGTCGTCAACATTGACTCTGGATCCCATGAAGTCTCATGGCATCAGGTCAAACATGGGCAAAGAAACCTCCTGCTGATTACCATGTACCACTCCCCCTCAGCTGATGAATTTGTGCTCCTCCATGTTGAACACCACTTGGAGGAAGCACTGAGGGTTGCAAGGGCGCAAAATTTACTCTTAGTGGGGGACTTCAATGTCCATGACCAAGAGTGGCTCGGTAGCACCACTACTGACTGAGCTGGCCGAGTCCTAAAGGATGTAGCTGCTAGACTGGGTCTGCGGCAGGTGGTGAGGGAAACAACAAGAGAGAAGAACATACTTGATCTCATCCTCACCAATCTGCCAGCTGCAGATGCATCTGTCCAGGACAATATCAGTGGAAGTGACCACCGCATAGTCCTCACACTAAGGATACCTTCCATCGTGTTGTGAGGCATGTCACCATGCTAAGTGGGATAGATTCAGCAACTCAAAACTAGGCATCCATGAGGCGCTGTGGTTCATCAGCAGCAGCAGAATTGCACACAACCACAATCTGTAACCTCATGACCCAGCATATCCCCCACACTATCATTACTATCAAACTGGGGGGATCAACCCTGGTTCAATGAAGAGTGCAGGAGGGCATGCCAGGAGCAGCACCAGGCACACCTTAAATGTGTCAATCTGGCCAAGCTACAACTCAAGACTACTTGTGTGCCAAACAGCATAAGCAGCATTCTATAAACAGAGCTAAGCAATCCCAGAACCAGCCGATCAGATCTAAGCTCTGCAATACTGCCACATCTAGTTGTGAATGGTGGTGGACAACTCACTGGAGGAGAAGGCTCCACAAATATCCCCATCCTCAATAATAGGGGTGCCCACCACGCCAGTGCAAAAGATAAGGCTGAAGCATTTGCAACAATCTACAGCCAGAAGTGCCGAGTAGATGATCCTTCTCGGCCTCCTTCGAAGGTCCCCAGCATCACAGATGTCAGTCTTCAGCCAATTTGATTGACTCCACATGAGATCAAGAAATATCTGAAGGCACAGGATACTGCAAAGGCTATGGGCCTTGACAATATTCCAGCAATGGTGCCCAGGTATGCCCTGTACTCACAAAGCAGGACAAATCCAATCTGGCCAGTTACTGCCCCATCAGTCCACTCTCGATCATCAACAAAGTGATGAAAGGGGTCATCAACAGTGCTATCAAGTGGCACCTGCTTTGCAATAACCTGCTCACTGACGCTCAGTTTGGGTTTCGCCAGGATCACTCAGCTCCTGACCTCATTACAGCCTTGGTTCAAACATGGAGAAAAGAGCTGAACTCCAGAGGTAAGGTGAGAGTGACTGCCCTTGACATCAAGGCATCATTTGACTGAGCATGGCATCAGCGAGCCCTAGCAAAATTGGAGTCAACGGGAATCTGGAGAAAATGCTCCTCTGGTTAGAGTCATTCTTAGCACAAAGGAAGATGGCTGTGGTTGTTGGAGGTCAATCATCTCACTTCCAAGACATCACTGCAAGAGTTCCTCAGAGTAGTGTCTTAGGCCCAGCCCCTTCTGTTGCTTCATCAAAGACCTTCCTGCCATCATAAGGTTAGAAATGGGAATGTTCGCTGATAAATGCACAATGTTCAGCACCATTCGTGACTCCTCAGATACTGAATCAGTCCATGTCCAAATGCAGCAAGGCCTGGACAATATCCAGGCTTGGGCTGACAAGTGGGAAGTAACATTTGTGCCACACAAATGGCAGACAATGATCATCTCTAACAAGAGAGAATCTAACCATCACCCTTTGACATTTAATGGCATTACCATCACTGAATCCCCCACTATCAACATTCTGAGGTTTACAATGGACTAGAAACTGAATTGGACTAGCCATATAAATACTGTGGCTACAACAGCAGGTCAGAGGCTAGGAATTCTGTAGTGAGTAACTCACCTCCTGACTCCCCAAAGCCTGTCCACAATCTATAAGGCTCAAGTCAGGAATGTGATGGAATACTCTCCACTTGCCTGGATGAGTGCAGCTCCAACAGCACTCAAGAAGCTTGACATTATCCAGGACAAAGCAGCCCGCTTGATAGGCACCCCATCCACAAACATTCATTCTCATTATCAAGCCAATTGATCCTGAAAATACGCTGCCCATGCCATAAAATGTTTGCAGGAAGCCCGATTTTTTAAAATCAAAGTCTTTAAGGGCTTTAAGGAAGGGGGGTTGGGTCGCTGTTCGGTGGCTGTCCTTTGTTGTTCGCGGGCAGTCCCCACCCTGCCTCCCCTTAGGTCAATAGCCTCCTTCCTTTCTACCCGCTCCCTCCCTTAAACCCAGCCCCTCCCCCCCTTTTCCCTAACCTACCCAAACCCTCAGTCCAAGACCCAGATTACCTGCTGCAGGAATCCATAGGCCTTGATCTTCCCTTTCTCCTGTAGTCCCGGCAGCCAATTTACCCACAACAATGTGGTAATGGCTAGATAATCTGTTTTTTTGTGATATTGATTGAATGCAAAAATTGGTCAGGGCATTAAGGATAATTCCTCTGCACTCCTTTGAAATCATAGGATCTTTTAGTCCATCTCTGAGGGCAGACGAGTCTTCATTTTTAAGCCTCATCCAAAAGACAGCACAGCACATCCTCAGTACTGCAAAGGAGTATCAACTTTGCCATTTGTGCTCAAGTCTCTGGAATGGGACTTTGACCCACAACCTTCTGACTTAAAGTCACGAGTGCTACCAGTTGAACATGGCTGATGTCTAAATAAATTAATTATGTCACCATTTTGTCAAGTTGAGCTGGGGCATGATTCCTGTGAGTGAAGCTGCCTTTTAACCCTATATATAGCAGAATTAGTTAAGGCAGTGCAAAGCTAAATGCTTGAAATGCTTCTCAGGCTAATCATATAAGAGGAATGACTTTGACACATTTTCCTTCACCTGGCTGACAACTTTCTCACCTGTCCTCTCCTAAAAATGCATTTCCTTAGGGAAAGACAACCCATGGTATATTCCGCGAATAACTTTTGTAATATAAATTAATGCGATATATTGTGTAATATAGGCCAGAATTTTCCCGTTGGTGTGCGGGGTCAGGCCATTGAGGCGGCAATTAATGACAATTCTTCAGGCCTCGTACGATCTTCAGGTCATCGCAGGGGCGCAACAGGCAGGCGGGTAGGCCACATTTGTATAAACCTCATCTATGGGTGGGATAAGAAGGGTGGGTGGGGTCAGGAGTGTTATTTGTCAGACATTTAATGCTTAAAGTTACTGATACTTGCCTGTGTGAGCAGGAATACTTCAAAACTCTTCACAGCTGCTTGGACAGGAGAAACAGCCTTCAAGTCAGGACTCTGAGTAAACATCATTTCTGGGGCCTTGCTAGTTTCAGGAAACATTCCCTTAGCCTGGGAATGGGAGCTGTGTTATCCACTGGAGGCACCTCCTTTGGGGAGGAAGGGAGGGCCAGAAGTGGGTCGATGCCAGGGGTCCACATTCAGCCTCCAGGGGAGCCACCTTTAGGAGGAGACGTGCAGGCACAAAGGACCCAGGGCCAACATGAAGTCCAAGATGGAAGGGGCCGCAGAAAACGCCATTATCGTGCTGCCAGGGTTTACAGGCGGCAAAGCAGCTACCTCAATGTGTCTGAGGTGCAGTGCTGAAGGAGGCTCTGTCTCTCAAGGGAGACAGTCACCTCCATCTGTCAGATGATAGGTCTGGAGATCTGCGCCAACTGTGTGGGTGGGACCCCATGCCAATGGCGTTGAAGGTCACGGCTGCCCTCAACTTATATGCCTCCAGCTCTTCTCAGGGGTCGCTAGGTGATCTTTGTGGAGTTTCCACACTTGTGTCAAGCAGGTGACAGACGCTTTGTTCAGGCGTGCATTGACTTTCATCCACTACCGCTGGGACAAGGCCAGCCAGACAGAGCGAGCCAGAGGCTTCGCAGCGATTGCTGGCTTCCCCCGCGTCCAGGGTGCAGTTGACTGCACACATGTGGCCATCAAGGCACCAGCGGGTGAGTCTGGTGCTTCGTCAACAGGAAGGACTTCCACTCCTTGAATGGGTAGATAGTGTGTGACCACAGGATGCTGATTCTGTAGGTCTGTGCAAGGTATCCAGGCAGCTCCCACGACGCTTACATTCTCAGACACTCCCAGGTGCCGAAGCTCTTCAGTGCTCCAGCCCGGTGGATGGATGGCTGCTGGGTGACGAGGGCTATCCTCAAAAGATGGCTCATGACACCCCTCCACCATTCAAGAACAGAGGCTGAGCAGCGGTACAATAGGAGCCACGTCTCTACAAGGACTGTGGTAGAGAGAAACATTGGTCTTCTCAAGATGCGCTTCTGTTGCCTGGACCATTCAGGGGGCACTCCAATACTCCCCAGATCATGTGTCGCTGATAGTGGTTTCATGCTGCACTCTCCACAATCTTGCGCTGGAAAGAGACGACGCAGTGGAGGAAGAAGATGTTGTTGCAGTTGCTCCGGCTGCACACGATGAGCCCAGTAGGGAGTCCGAGGAAGAGCACGCACATGAGAATGCTGAGGGGGTAAAAGCTGACCCGGGCATCCTCCAGGGAGGCAGGGACACCCAGGACGCTTCAATCCAACGACCCTTCAGGTAGCACACCACAGATGGACCTCCAAAACAAGCCAGGGCTGCAGGCTCCATACTCGATACTTGAGTGCAAATTCTGCCTGGGTAGGAACATTAACTAAGTGCCTTGTCAATAAAGCTCAATGTCAAAATACTCACTCATAACATCATGGGTTCCCATCCACCTGCAGATGTAAGGAATCACCCTGAGCCACACTGACATCAAAATTTAATGATGTAACAAAATGAAGCACAAAAAAAAAATAATTGCAAAGGTGTTATGCATCACACTGAGTGGTCATCAACTAATAGCGGGCCAACATGAAACCACCAGTGAGAAACCCGTGGTGTGCCTAAGGTGCTTTAAGTTTACATTTCCGGATGCTGCGTCTAGGTGCTCTCCCCTCACTGGCACTGACATCTGAGACAGCCTGCTCACTGTGCTGTCCTGTTGGCTTTAATAACCTTGGCAGGTGTCCTCTGGCCTGTGGAGCCTTTGATGGTCCCACCTGGGAGGGAGCGGCCAGTTCCATAGCTGGCATCTCCCCAGTTGCCGCAGCCTCATCGAATCCCATGGTCACTGGCAGGGGGCGGAGGAGCTGCTGCCGTCATCCAGAGATCCCTGAGAGGCGCCCGCTGAGACAACAGGCAGCTCCTGCGCCAATGTGAGTTTGTTTCAGACGTCCCTGCTCGCCATTGATGGATGGACACCGAGCTGGGATACTTGGTGCCCAAACCATCTCCCACACTGGCACTGACCAGCTGAGGTCAATGCCACCGTGAGGGCTTGCAGGTCCGAGCGCAACCCCAGGAGGCCCTGATTGGTCTCCTGGAGGAGCCTCTCCGTGAGAGTCGCCACTCTCTCCATGGAGGAAGCATGACGCTCGACCTTGAGGCTCATTGCATCTGTGATGCCCCGCGTGGACTCTTCCAGCACGGACACCATGCTACATATTACCTCATATATCTTCGCCAGATTCTCCCACATACCCTCCGACTGCCGGCGCCATGGGCACTCTCTCTCTCTGCCCGCACCTCAAGCAAGTGTGAAGTGCCCTCACTGCTGTGCCCCAGGACACTAGCTGATGATCTAATTCCCACTGAAGTGCTAATATCGGTGCTGGTATCTGCCTGGCAGAGATGGTGTGACACTGGTGAGTCCAATTGTTCAGGGCCCTCAGGTGTGAGAGGTGACCCCTCTGCCTCCTCCTCCCGGCACTGCTCCAGTGATGCTGAAAGGAAGAACATTTGATTAGTTAAAGTGGAGACAATGTCACTGTGCATGCCTGTCCCTGGATCAGTATGCGCTCATCCTTCCATAATCAATGGTCAACCCATGTTGTAAACTTCAATCACTGAACATTCAGGAGTGCCATGGCTGCAGGGACACAGATGGTGACCTCAGTGCTTGTCAATCTTATTTCCATGTGGCACCCCAGCCTTACTGCCATAGGTAGACCTGGGCGCATGGTGCCTCTCCAGATCCATCGCCTCCTGCTCGTATCTGGTGATGATGGCCAACTGGGCCTGATGTCCGCCAGTCTGCATCCACTCGGCAGAATTGTGTGCAATCTTCTCCTGAAAAGAAGAGAAGAGCATTGATTAGTCCACTCTGTACCTGGATTCCCATTGCATCCCTGCCACCTGAACCAGAGTGGGACATTGCAGGGCTCCAGTTCTTTGTCACCGCACAGCTACCACACACTCACACCAAGAAGCCAGGGCTGACCCACCCTTGCCCACATGCTGCCTCCGTCACATTTGGCACCACACAATCTAACCTTGCAAAGCAAGGAGGCACAAACAGATGGAACCCCAAAGGCAGCAGATGGATTCGTGCTCCGCCACCTTGAAGCTCCCCTCACAGCATGTCAGCACCCTGATTTTAACATGTTTTGCAGTTCTAGTGCTGTACCTAGGTGCAGATCCTTGAGGGTTCCCCCAAAACAGTACTCTAGGTGTCAGTGTCATACATGCTGTGGATGCAGTACCCATCTCAGCATTACCCTCTCAGGGTGAACTACACATGGACAATATCTGCTGGCCTACCCAGCGAGGGAAACATGCCGTGAAGGATTCAATGCTTTAACTGCACTCAGAGTTGTTGAGGGGTTGGGGGGGGTGGGGGGGGTGTGCGGTTGCGGAGCTTGCGGGGAAAGCCTACCTGCTGTGTTAAGTACCAATATGGTACTCACCCTTCCTGAGTGCAAGAGGTCGTTGAATCACTTGAGGCACTGGACCCACATGGGTCACACCATGTCGTGGGAGCTGACGATGTCTGCCACCTTCTCCCAGGCACGTTTGATCAGGTGGGGAGGCTTCCGCCTCCTGTCCCTCGGAACGAGGACCTCCCAACATGCTGCCACCTCCTCCAGAAGGGCAGCTAGACACTGATCAGAAAACCAAGGGGCACACTGCCCTGCTTGCCTACCCTCCTGTCTGGCCTGCACTCCCACAGCGCTCTGGGGAGCTCTTCTACTGGTCATAATGAACAGCCTTTGCAAGGCTGCCAATGCTCTATTTTGACAGGCCATTGGGTCGCCATTGGACCCAAAGGTCATTGCGTTCCCGCCGCCGCCTGCCCACTCCCGCTATCCTGGGAGCTGCGCTTCATGCTGGGTGGGCCTTAATTGGCCCTCCCACGTAAAATGGCGGTGATTGTCTCCATGCCCGCTCCCCACCCGACGGGGAGAAAATTCGCCCTATGTATATAAATTAATATTATAGCAACAAATTGTTCTCAACACCTCTGCTTCATTACTATACCAAATATTGTGATTCAGAAAGCATATTGACTTCAAAATAAAGTCTGGTCCACTGGGAACAGAATTCCATTTCAGCACTCCAAGGATTACCACTGAGGATTTATTTTGTGTTAAGGGCTGGAAAAGCTCTGACCATTTCTTTTACAGGGCTCACGTGATCAGGAGTGTGTGACACCTGCACAATTACAGTACGTAGATAATTGGGCATATAATGTAGAAGAAATGACAGAGTCTTTTTTTACAGGGCTTGCATTGTTGGGCCTGCTGAGTTACAAAGCAACTCTGGGCAGTGTTTAACGCAGCAGGTTTGCCACTTCATGAACTCAGTATGCAAAGTACACACCAGAGGGAGGCAGGTTTGTTTCCCATTCTATACTGAGTTAATTGACCTCAGGGGAGTAGTTGTATGATACAAGTATTTCATATTCAGAATCATAAGTGTATCGGATCACTTTATTTGAAATCTTTTTTAATGGTGATATTTAGCAGAGTTGTGGCTCATTCTTTAAAAGCCAGGAAAAAGCATTTCAATGCATACAGGGGTTGACAAGCTGTGCTCCTGAACCTGAGTGTGCAATTTGTTTTGTAGTGTGGTTTCCCAGCCAATGTCAGTTCACTCCTAGGACTGACCACCTGCAGTTTAATAATATATGTAGAATACAGAATTACAGCAGGGGTGAGACCCCCTAAACAAACCCTTGCCTTTTCAGTGCAGCTGACATGGCATGGAATGTAAAAAGATTCACACTGAGCAGAAATGCTTGGGCATGAGTGAAATTGACCCAAGAAACTGGACCATGTGTCGAGGCAAAGACTTGGTACGGAAACATTTTTGAATCTCCATGTGCTGTCTTGGTTACCGTCTGTACACTTTTATTCATATTCATATTCACTTGTCATACATGCTTCATATTTATTACAAGTCTTGAGCTTAGCTTACAATTATCCTCCCTATTACAATTAGAGATGGCAACTTATGTTGGGTGTATTCCTGACAATTTCATTACTGATTTTCTGCTTCAACCTGCCCACTCCTGACATTCGTCACACTGTTATCCCAATGCCAATTGGAAAGGGAATAAACTCATGGAGTCATGGAAACTCTAAGCCTTGGCCAAAATGGCACTGGGACCACGGTTCCAGAAGCTACGCCCCTGCTTCCCATAGATTCTATTTTTTCTGGGGTGGAGGGGGTGGTGCAGTTGGGGAAGGGGGCTGGATGTGATCGCACATATGAGAAACCCAAACCCAGCAGAAAAAACTTTATGGAAAAAGCTACTTTCAAACAGGCATTCCCAGTGTAGCACTGAGCTATCCAGAAACAAAGTATCAGGTTTAATCCCTGCTTCAAGCTGTCATGTGGGCAGCAGCTGCTTTGGGTTGGTAAAGCAAAATAAGTGTTTCTCATTGCTGTAAATGTGCACATGTTCTAAAAGCTGGGAAAGGGTTTGTTTGTTAATTAGCTGCTGTTTTAACCCGGACAATGCAGAGTGAGGGTATGAAATTCGTAGCTGCAGAGGAACGTTGGTACAGAGATCACCATGTTCCTACCAGTTATTGATTGAGGGATCATTATGTGATACAAAAACAGAATTACCTGGAAAAACTCAGCAGGTCTGGCAGCATCGGCAGAGAAGAAAAGAGTTGACGTTTCGAGTCCTCATGACCCTTCGACAGAACTAGGTGAATAAGGAAGGGGTGAAATATAGGCTGATTTAAGGTGGGTGGAGGGGGGGTGCTGCGGTGGTGTGGTTGTAGGGACAAACAAGCAGTGATAGAGGCAGATCATCAAAAGATGTCACAGACAACAGAACAAAAGAACACATAGGTGTCGAAGTTGGTGATATTATCTAAACGAATGTGCTAATTAAGAATGGATGGTAGGGCACTCAAAGTATAGCTCTAGTGGGGGTGGGGGGAGCATAAAAGATTTAAAAATATTTAAAAATAATGGAAATAGATGGGAAAAAGAAAAGTCTATATAATTTATTGGAAAAAAAACAAAAGGAAGGAGGAAGAAACAGAAAGGGGATGGGAATGGAGGAGGGAGGTCAAGACCTAAAGTTGTTGAATTCAATATTCAGTCCGGAAGGCTGTAAAGTGCCTAGTCGGAAGATGAGGTGTTGTTCCTCCAGTTTGCGTTGGGCTTCACAGGAACAATGCAGCAAGCCAAGGACAGACATGTGGGCAAGAGAGCAGGGTGGAGTGTTGAAATGGCAAGCGACAGGGAGTTTTGGGTCATTCTTGCGGACAGACCGCAGGTGTTCTGCAAAGCGGTCGCCCAGTTTACTTTTGGTCTCTCCAATGTAGAGGAGACTGCATTGGGAGCAACAAATGCAGTAGACTAAGTTGGGGGAAATGCAACTGAAATGTTGCTTCACTTGAAAGGAGTGTTTGGGCCCTTGAACGGTGAGGAGAGAGGAAGTGAAGGGGCAGGTGTTACATCTTTTGCGTGGGCATGGGGTGGTGCCATAGGTGGGGTTGAGGAGTAGGGGGTGATGGAGGAGTGGACCAGGGTGTCCCAGAGGGAACGATCCCTACGGAATGCCGACAGTGGGGGTGAAGGGAAGATGTGTTTGGTAGTGGCATCATGCTGGAGTTGGTGGAAATGGCAGAGGATGATCCTTTGAATGCGGAGGCTGGTGGGGTGATAAGTGAGGACAAGGGGGACCCTATCATGTTTCTGGGAGGGAGGAGAAGGCGTGAGGGCGGATGCGCGGGAGATGGGCCGGACACGGTTGAGGGCCCTGTCAACGACCGTGGGTGGAAAACCTCGGTTAAGGAAGAAGGAGGACATGTCAGAGGAACTGTTTTTGAAGGTAGCATCATCGGAACAGATGTGACCCCACCAGCCTCCGCATTCAAAGGATCATCCTCTGCCATTTCTGCCAACTCCAGCATGATGCCACTACCAAACACATCTTCCCTTCACCCCCACTGTCGGCATTCCGTAGGGATCGTTCCCTCCGGGACACCCTCATCCACTCCTCCATCACCCCCTACTCCTCAACCCCCACCTATGGCACCACCCCATGCCCACGCAAAAGATGTAACACCTGCCCCTTCACTTCCTCTCTCCTCACCGTCCAAGGGCCCAAACACTCCTTTCAAGTGAAGCAACTTGCATTTCCCCCAACTTAGTCTACTGCATTCGTTGGTCCCAATGCGGTCTCCTCTACATTGGAGAGACCAAACGTAAACTGGGCGACCGCTTTGCAGAACACCTGCGGTCTGTCCGCAAGAATGACCCAAACTCCCTGTCGCTTGTCATTTCAACACTCCACCCTGTTCTCTTGCCCACATGTCTGTCCTTGGCTTGCTGCATTGTTCCAGTGAAGCCCAACACAAACTGGAGGAACAACACCTCATCTTCCGACTAGGCACTTTACAGCCTTCCGGACTGAATATTGAATTCAACAACTTTAGGTCTTGACCTCCCTCCTCCATTCCCATCCCCTTTCTGTTTCTTCCTCCTTCCTTTTGTTTTTTTTCCAATAAATTATATAGACTTTTCTTTTTCCCATCTATTTCCATTATTTTTAAATATTTTTAAATCTTTTATGTTCCCTCCACCCCCACTAGAGCTATACCTTGAGTGCCCTACCATCCATTCTTAATTAGCACATTCGTTTAGGTAATATCACCAACTTCGACAGCTATGTGTTCTTTTGTTCTGTTGTCCGTGACATCTTTTGATGATCTGCCTCTATCACTGCTTGTTTGTCCCTACAACCACACCACCCCCCTCCACTTCTCCACCCCCCCCTCCCCCACCCACCCACCTTAAACCAGCTTTTATTTCACCCCTTCCTTATTCACCTAGTTCTATCGAAGGGTCATGAGGACTCGAAACGTCAGCTCTTTTCTTCTCCGCCGATGCTGCCAGACCTGCTGAGTTTTTCCAGGTAATTCTGTTTTTGTTTTGGATTTCTAGCATCCGCAGTTTTTTGTTTTTATCATTATATGATGCCTTAGTACATTGGGAACCAAAGCTCTATGTACGAAGCCAATGACCAAAGGTGGCGTTAGCAAACATTGGACTGCTGACCAGGCAGCCAAAGTGCTGATTCCACTTGCAATGGTTGGCATTTACTTGTTAATGTATACTTACTTTAAAGAGGAGCGCTCCTTGTAGTTAATTTCTTTAAATGAGCTGTGTTTAGGGAAAATAAAAGGAGAATAGTGCCTGGGTGGGTTTAAGGAAAACTCATATTGCCCATTTTGTTTTGTGATGCTCATATATTACAGCAGTGTGTCTGTGTTTCAATGATCTATTGTTTGAATTACCTCTTGTTTGATAGTTTTGCATCAAGCTGAAAATTAAATGGATAATATGACAAAACTTTTTCTTTTGAATAGAGCTGTAATGTTTAGTTTAGGGTGTTGAACTAGGCTTAAAGGCGGATTTGAAGGCTAGTGAGAGGAATTCTCAATTTCATGCTGTGTTTAGGGCTAAATCCTTAATCTGGATTTAGCCTAGCTTGTCTCCATTCATTTTGGACTAGGCAAAATATGATCACAGTCAGCTGAAAGAATTATTTGGCTGTTCGTTTCTACCAGTGGCTGCAAAAGCAGCTCAATTAAAGCTCAATTTGAATTGTGGTCTTACATCTTTCTGGCTTTAAGCCACACAGTCCTCTTCCAGGGGTAGGGCGAACACGCAGTCATTTTTTTATCTAAAATCCGGCGATTAAGGGGAAGTTTTTGCTCCCTAGATTTTACAGTTTATTCTATCTGTATCTTCCATCCCATCTGGTTTTTGGACAGTACAAAATATGCAACCCCCATTAAAAAGAAAACACAACTATCTTTATTGAGCTACAGCACAAATAATATAATATAATAAGCTTTACTGTTTCACATCAATATATCGCAAGTCTTCACTATCACTGGATCAAAATCCTGGAACTCCCTCCCTAACAGCACTCTGGGTGTACTTACACCACATGGGCTGCAGCGGTTCAAGAAGGCAGCTCACGATCACCTTTTCAAGGGCAATTAGGAATGGGCAATAAATGCTGGCCTAACCAGCGACACCCACATCCTGTTAAAAAAAAATTTTCGTTCATGGGATGTGGGCATCGCTAGTCTGGAGTCACACGTAGGCTAGACCAGGACGGCAGATTTCCTTCTGTAAAGTGCATTAGTGAACCAGATGAGTTTTTACGATAATGGTTTCACAGTCATCAGTAGGCTTGTAATTCCAGATTTTTGTTGAGCTCAAATTCTACCATCTGCCATGGTGGGATTTGAACCCTGGGTTTCTGGATTATCAGTCCAGTGACAAAATCACTATGCCACCACCTCAACTAATTTTTAAAAAACCAATGGAGGTTTTGGCAGCCTCTGGACATGCGGGGGAGGGGGAGGGCAAGCGCGAATTTTTCTCATGTGCGTAGGTGTGCTTGAAAATCTCCCAGAGGCACAGAGCTGCCTCAGGGAGATGAACATTTTTCAAAATAAAAAATAGAGATTTTTGAAATGTTATAAAACATGTCCCCTCATGTGATTCTGCCACATGAGCAAGGATATGTTAAATACAAGTGTTAAAAGTTTACATTTTTTTTAATGACTGGTTGAAATCTCATCCTGCCTGTGGATGAGGTTTTGCCAAAAATGCAAAGACCGCTTGGCCTTTTTGCCTTCCCGCCAACCATAAGATTGGACGGGCAGCAAAAAATTTAAATCAATTACATTGTTAATGGCCTTAATAGGCCTTTTAATTGTTGGCGGGCTTGCTTCTGATTCCTGTGCATGCCCGCCAACTGAAATATCGCGTGAGTGCACAATGACGTCTGGATGCTCGCCCGACATCATCACGCGTCATTTTACGCTCAAGCGGGTCTGGTGCGAGCCTGCCTGCTCAACAAAAAATTCAGCCCAAGCTCAGTAAGAGCGATCCTGGTAAATGTATGTCAATCAATATTTATAACTTTTAAAATTTATTAGACAGAAGGAAGGATTAATATTAATGGAAGCATTGGATTGTGATAGCCAGTCACATGTGTAGGACATTTGACTGGTCCTGAAATTTTGCAGGCTCCAAGTCTTCTGCTTTTGGGAGGCCACAAGACACCACACCCCTCACCCACACACCATCCCCCAACCCCAGGGAAATGGTGTGAACATCTGTTTTCAGTCTTTTATTTTGTTTCGTTGGAGATTTCACTGATCTTGTGTTTGTCTCCTGTTGTTGCAATATGTCAAGTGTGTTGGCATAGTGGGTGGTGTGTAGTGGTTAGTCTTCTTGGCAGCTCTTGCTTTCAGCTTTCACTGCAATTTATTGCAAGAAGAGAGCAGAGTGTGTAAGCCTCTCCCACCAGTACATAACCTCATCAGCAAGCCCTATGTAGTGAATCCCCATGGCAACATACTTAAACAGGGTACCTCGCGAACCCAGACTAAATTACAGGGGACTTGGAGGAGGACCTCAGATGTGTGGCATAAGGCCCATTGGTGTGTGGTTACACCCTGGTGCCCACGAACCAGACCCCCAGCTATTGGTAAATAACCCCACTGCATTGTGGGTGTCTCAGGAGAGAAGGTGGCTAAGGGAGTAAACCCTGACAGAAAATCTGGAGTGGAGTTCCATAGGGAGTAATCTGTCATCTTTCAGGCAGCTTTCTGGCAGCTCCTGCAGCAGATCTGATACCATACAGTACTGATTTCATCCTTGCCTTTAGATAATACCAGCAAGGCTGAGAGGGGTCCCTGATGCTTGGGGAACTCAGGGTTCCCATACTATTTGTCCAGGCCTGTGCTCTGGAGAGGATGCTCCAGCTTCATGGTTTACGTTGGCACAACACAGGAAGCAACAGTTATCAGTTATATGCTCTTGCTCAAATGGCGTAGAGCACGAATGCCAAGGGTTACTTCCAATGGTGAGAGAGATCATTGCATCTCATTGGATAGCTACCGCTCACTTCAAGCTGGGCAGCCCCAGTCAGTTAGGTGCTGTTCCATCATGGCCTTCTTGAGCTTAGAGTCATTTCTTGACAGATGGATCGCTAATCTATGCACCAGGCAAGACAAACTCAACAAAAAAAACACCAGTCTTTCACCTTGCAAGCTGGAAGGTAAGGACCATGTATCCTGGCTTTACCAACAACCTTCTGCAGGTTGATGATGCATGTAAGATAGCTATGATTGACAAAGAACTTACAAGGCTCATTGTGGACATTGCTGTGCTGCAGGAAACTAGGCTCCCTCCAAGTGGATTCCTTAAAGGGTAGCACTCTATTTGTTCTTCTGGCAGGGGCAAACCCAACAGGCAACATGTGAGCAAGGAGCAGGTTTTGCAATAAAAATCACTGCTCACAATGATACCGCTGACCTAGAAAGGACCCAGGAGTTCATCAATATCCTCGATCAGACTCTTTCAGAAAACACTGGAGGCTAGAGGGCGGTGTCAAAGTGGGATCATCTGCACAACGCCATCCGTACCTCTGCACCCACTGCATACAGGAAAAGAGATCAGAGGAATGCTGACTGGTTTGAAGCTTATTGGACTGAAATGGAGCCAGTTACTGCAACCAAGAGGAGAGCCCTCATGAACTACAAACAACTCTCTAGCAAACAAATTCCAGATGCTCTAAGAGCTGCCAGAATCAAGTCTCAGCAGACTGCCCAGAACTACGCCAATCAATACTGGTTGAAACTCTGCAACAGCGTACAATCTGCTGCTGAATCCAGGGATGCATGAAGGAATCAAGAAAGCAACAGGCCCAGCAACAACCATATCAGCCCCCTTGAAGACAAATGCTGGCACGATCATCACTGAACTAGCAAGAAGATGGAAAAATGTTTGGAACACTATCTCGAACTTTACGCGTTGGAGAACATTGTCACTGAAGAAGCTCTCAGACTGAAACAAAAAAAGCTGGAAAAACTCGGCAGGTCTGACAGCATCTGCGGAGAGGAACACAGTTAATGTTTCGAGTCCGGTGTGTCATCTGGACTCAAAATGTTAACTGTGTTCCTCTCTGCAGATGCTGTCAGTCCTGCTGAGTTTTCCCAGCTTTTTTTGTTTTTGTTTCAGATTTCCAGCATCCACAGTATTTTGCTTTTAAGCTCTTAGACTTCCCTGTCATAGAGGAGCTGGACAGCAAGCCCACCATAGTAGAGTTCAACAAGACTATTGACCATCTTGCCAGTGGTAAAGCCCCAGGAAATGATGGCATTCCACCTGAAATCATCAAATTTGGAAAACCAACACTGCTGCAGCATCTCCATGCACTTTTGGGTTTCTGTTGGAAGCAAAGATTTGTGGCTCAAGACATGCATGATGCAAAAAATGTCACCTTTTACAAAAACAAAGGGGATCACAGTGACTGCAACAATTACCGAGGCATCTCCTTGTTAAGTATTGTGGGGAAGGTTATTGCTCGCGCTGCTCTGACCAGATTGCAGACCCTGGCATTATGCAGGAGATTGGACTAAGTTATGGGCCAGGATGGAGACTCCACCTTTCACCAACATTGACAACCTCATTTTGGAGGTTGCCGACAGCTTCATATACCTTAGATGAACAATTACCAGCAATCTGTCGCTTGATGTTGAAATCAGCACCAGGATTATCAAGTCCGCAGCGGTCATATTAAAGTTGAGAAGTCACATGTGGTCAACAGCAAACTAACTGAAAATACAAAGTTCTGTGTGCATCAGGCTTGTGTTCTCAGTACCCTCCTTTAAAGTAGCGTGACATGGACAACTTATGCAAGCCAAGAAAAGCTGCTGAACAGTTTACACCTGTGCTGCCTCAGATGAATTATGGTATCTCCTGTTAAATGGATCCCATCCAGATGGTGAAGGATGAAACAAGATGCAATTTTTTTCCTTGATAGTAGTTTATTTACAATATGCATCCTTACAGATCTCTGCTAAATACTTCCCAGTGTCCCAGCTGACTCTCTTTCTATGTGATTCCAGTCCTTAATCAAACACTGCCCATCATTTGTGTATCTTTAACAACATAGTCAACACATCATTAACAGATTCCCCTTTCTTTTAACAAAATAACTTTATAACATACTTAGACATACTTAACATACGAAGCAATCAAAGAAAAAAACATTTCCCATAATTCTTATCACTCATCATGCCACAAGATAGCCTTCTTCTAGGGCATCCAATAATTTCTTGGATCAAGCATTTCTCTTCGTAAAACAGTCTTATAGTTGGTGAGTTGCATCGACCCATTTTATTTTAGAAATCTCTTTTTGTTCCAACATTTCCTTTATTCTAGGGAGGTCAATCCCCCACCTTTTCTCAGTGACACTGTTGAAGGAACATTATCTCAAAGAGAACAGTTATCCACATATCATTCTGTGGGGCAAACTTTTCTCAGAATGCCCCTTGTATAGGCTGTCCTTCAAATGTGAGATAAATACAATCCCATATCTATCCCATCTGCTGTTTCTGCAGCTAGGGCGCTTTTAACCATGCTTTTAATTTTCTTGGCTTCCCAGGCAAAGGGCAACACTTTCCATTTTTGCCTACCAAGGATATGATAAACGCAGCCATACTCGAATATCCATCCAGAAGATAGGCATAGGAAGCATCACTAAAAATGACTAACTTCATATCTTTTGGGTCACCCAAGGCTGAAAACTTGAGTGCGCATTTCTCGGAATTTAATTTTTTAAAGGTATTATTTGCCATTAGAACTTCATGATCTATGGTGTCTTTCATCATTGTGCTCTGTTACAATACGTCATAACTGGTATTGGGTCATGTCTGAATGCACAGCCAGTTTAACTGTCCAATCAAACTTCTAAACTGGTTCTGAAGAAGAGTCATACGGACTCGAAACGTTAACTGTCTTTCTTTCCACAGATGCTGTCAGATCTGCTGAGTTTTTCCAGCTATTTTTGTTTTTGTTTTTAACTAGTCTATTTTGCCTTAGATGCAAGATCATCCCTCCGTGATGACCTGCCCAATTTATCAGGATATGATTAACACCTTCTAGATATGATTGTTGATTCAAGATTACTCCCAACCTAATCTGATTAATGCCTAACCGTAGATATTAAAAGCCCCCAAAGCCTGACTTCCAATCTTAAATTCCCTTTTTATCTTACACTAAATTCCTTCCAACTATCCAAGTATTTTTGTTCAGCACTTCTTATTGATATTTCTTCTAATATCTTCTAGTTTGTAGCCATCAAAACCTTCCAGTCATAAAGAATTTTACTTCTGGTGGCATTCCCAATTTGTTCTATATTCCTTGTTCGAGTCAAACTAAGGCCTCTATTTTCTCTCCTATATTGTTCTGGACTACAGCTACATGACCTCTCCATCTTGCGCTCAGAGGTTCTGTTGCCAGTACGTGATCTTTCCCTAAGGCCAGAGTCACTTCTAGATCCCCTATGGGAACTCGCACTGTATTTTCTAGTTTTCCACACTTTCACCTCATTTTACCAATTCATAGATCTTACGGCTTGCCCATCAGCTTGGACATTTAGCCAATGTTTGAATTTGCCAGTGACTTAACATGCTCCCCCTAAATTGGTCGCATCTCTCCATTCAGTGGCCCCTTCTGGTATGTACGTTACCATTGTGCTGACTTTCGGCAGTTGTCCTTTGGGATATATAGCCCTATCTTTTGCATCGGTCTATCATTATTCAGCCTTCTATCTACCATATTCTGCTCTTCATAACTATGAGGTGTTTGAGCATGTGAAGTGCAGGGTGCCTCATCATCTTCTATTAGTTGCTCAGATTCTGCAAGTTTATCATCGATCCCAATTAACCTAAATGAATGTACCCTAATAGTTAGCCTACCATGTTGAAGAATTACTGTCTTCCCATCACACCCTATCACTTTACCCAGACTTTTCCACTCTTTCTGACAGGCTGAGTGGCCTCCTTCTGTGTTGTAACTATTCTGTGATACTGGGACTCTTAATCTCAGGATCATGGGTTTGAGCCCCACATTGGATGATGATGTTTTTCTTAAGTATTTAATTTATTGAATTTTACCCATGGTGAAACTCCACAGTTAAGAGCACTGCTGGGGAAGAAATATCTACCTGTCACTACCACACATCTTATATTCATTACTTGAATAATTATTTGAAGCTATTTGAACAGACATGAAAATGTTTGCTCTCTGAGTAGTTGCAATATTTTCCATTAGCCGATTTTGTTGTAAAGGAGACAGTATAAGACACTAGCTTGCAAAAAATTACTTAATTCGGCGACAGAAAGCAGAGCTGCAGAAAGCAGAAAAGCATCTCACATTTTAAACAATTACAGGCTGACACTGCACCTGTGCATGTGTAGGAAGTGCTTTCACTAGTATTGCTGCACAAATAAATACCTTTTTTTTAACGAGTGTACCGGTACATTAGAGGGACAAGAGAATGGAGGCCTGTACATTGCAGTTAAGTGTAAGTTACTACTTTCTACAAGGGAATGAGCTCAGTGATAGAGATTATGACTACCTGTCCAGTTTTGAACTGACCTATCTGATCTCACAAGGTAGCTGCCTCATCATTTTGTTAGTTGAGCAGAGGGAAAATTTGATTTTTGTTTTGATAGGACATGTGTGTTTGTGTGCGTGTGTACTAAGCAAGTTTGAGTTAGAGGAGTGAATTACATAGTTTTTTTTGTTTTAACTGCAGCATAGCCGGGGTTGGGTGGGGAAGACAACACATACGTAACAAGATGACAGCCACCCATGAACAGTATTGGTGGAAAACTACAAAACATCCCATAACGCAAAAGCAGGAAAAACTCCTGTCTAGTTTGTAAATTCAAATGTTCGAGGGCACTAGCTTTGCTTTTAACAAAATACACTTTGCATCTTTATAGCGCCAATAATGTAGAAAAATGTCCCAAGGTACTTCACAAAAGGCTTACCAGACAAAAATAGACACTGCGTAAAGGATCAAGATATTGGGAGACATGCCTGAAAGCATAGTCAAAGAAATGGTTTTAAGGAAAGCCTTAAAAAAGAAGATGGGGGGCTGGGTGGCATCATGCAGACATTTAAAGGGAATTCATTGAATAATTGTCACTTCTGGATGGATTTTACTGGGTATGCATTTGCCATTCTGACTGACTTTTTTGCCTTCATTGTTGCCCTATAGTTGCTTTGGTCTGGTTAAGAATTAAGGAGGGCAAAAACCAAAGAGAATCATAGAATGGTTACAGCATGGAAGGAGGCCACTCAGCCCATCATGTCAGTATTAGCACTCTGCAAGAGCAACTCGGCGAATCCCACTCCATGCCCTTCCCTGTAGCTCTGAAAGTATTTTCTCTTCAAGTGCTTATCCAATTCCCTTTTCAAAGCCATTATTGAATCTGCCTCCACCATACTCTCAGGCAGTGCATTCCAGATCCTAACCAGTTGCATAAAAAGGTTTTTCCTCATGTTGCTGTTGGTCCTTGTCAATCATCTTAATTTTTTCTTTATTCTTTCATGAGATGTGGGTGTTGCTGGCAAAGCCAGCATTTGTTGCCCATCCCTAACTGCATTTGAGAAGGTGGTGGTGGGCCACCTTCTTGAACCACTGCAGTCTGTCTGTTGCAGATACACTCACAGTTCCATTAGGAAGGGAGTTCTAGGATTTTGATCCAGTGGAGTTATAGGATTTTGATCCAGCGACAGTGAAGGAATAGCATTATAGTTCCAAGTCAGGATGGTGTGTGGCTTGAAGGGGAACCAACATATATGAGAGCACATAGTACTATTCCTAAAATTGTCCTGGTCAACATTTAACCCTTGACCAACATCACTAAAACAGATTACCTAGTCATTTATTTCATTGCTGAGTTCTTGCTCTGTGTGAAGGTTGGCTGGTACATATCCTTTCTTGCAACAATGACTACTCTTTAAAAATATTTGATTGGCTGTAAATCACTTTGGGACATTCTGAGGTTGTGAGTGGCACTATATATATGCTCGTCCTTACTTTCTACTGGAGGCTTACCAAGCATCCGGCTATCATTCTGAGCTACAAACATTCCTCGCGTGAAAGCAAAACTGTTTTGGCATTCTTGTGACACTCCAAGAGTGTTCCATGTGTCTGCTACCCTTGTCCTTCCAGATAATAAAAATGGAGGTTTGGAAGATACTGTCAGTAGAGCCTTGATGAGTTGCTATGGTGTGTTTTGTATATGGTACACAGTGATGGAGGGAGTGAATACTTATGTTAGTGGGTGGGGCATCAATCAAGTGGGCTGCTTTGTCCCGAATGATGTCAAGAAACTTGGGTGTCATTGGAGCCACACTCATCTAGGCAAATGGAGAGTAGTCTATCACACTCCTGACCTTGTAGATGATGGGCAGGATTTAGGGAGTAAGGAGGTATGTCACCCACTGCAGAATTCCCAGTCTCTGATCTGCTCTTGTAGCCACAGTATTTATATGACTGGTTCGGTTTCTGTTCAATGGTAACCCCCAGGATGTTGTTAGTGAGAGATTCAGTGATGACAATGCCACTGAATGTCAATGTCAGGAAGATATAATAATGTCCATAATGTTATGAGAATTTATTGTAAAATAGGGCAGAATTTTCTGCTTGTCGGGCAGGCCGGTCGAGAGTGGGCGGAGCAGGCACGGAGCTGATCGCCTCCCTTAATCAGCTGCGTGCTGCCATTTTATGTGGGCAGGCCAATTGAGGCCTGCCCAGTGTGATGCACAGCCAGTAGTGCGAGCGCTACCTGTGCGGGCCAGGGGAGGAGGGAGAGCTGGGGCCTGTGTTCTTTTGCGCATGTGTGCGAAAGAGTGCAGAAATCTCCCCGAGGCACGGAGCTGCCTCAGGGAGATTAAGTCCACATTGAAATATTTAAATAAAGAAAGGTATAACTTATTTAGACATGTCCCCTCATGTGACACTGTCACATGAGCTGGGACATTTTTATGAATTGTGACAAAAATATTTATTAATTTGTGAAAATCTTCAGGAAACTTCATTCCGCCCATGGATGAGGTTTCCTGAAAAACACGAAGCCCGCTTAGGCTCTTCGCCTGCCCGCCAACCTTAAGGTTGGATGGGCAGTATTGATAATTACTATAATAGGTTTCTTAATGGCCTTAAAAGGCTGTTGACAGTTCAGTGAGCACGCAACCGCTTCTGCCGCGTGCCCGTCAAACAAAAGATCTGAATGACGCGCGGTGACGTCAGGACGCACGTCCGACATCACCACATGTCATTTTACTCGTTGCTTTGTCAGGCCTGCCCCTGCATGCCGACGTATTCTCCCCAGAGACCCTGTGTGTGTGTGTGTGTGTCTTAATTGAATTAGAGGCAGCTGGTCTGGGTGCCTGGATTTAAGAAGAAAAGTTAGGTTTGAAATTTTAATTAGGGGAAGTTTTAGAATGTGAAGTGTAAAGGGGGCAATTTGCATTTTTAGACGAACTATTGTGGCTTGAATTCAAGAGTGGGGATGTAATGTATACCTAGCCAGCAGAAGTAGTAAGAAATAGTATGTTTATTTATTTTTCCCATCGATTACTGCTAAAATATAGTGCTAGGAGAGATTTTTATTATCAGGAAGGTAAAGTCCAAAGACACAGTGAAACAATGGGTATTTGCATTCAAAGGGGAAAATATGTATAAAGGAGTGAAGGCTGTGTTCAAGGGAAAGCAGTCTGAGATTCAACAAGCGTGAAACGCCTTCAGCCTGTATGTACCAAACTGCTGCCTCCAGGGACTGAAGTTAAGAGAACTCACTTTGAATTTGACTGTCCAGGGTATCATTTACGGTGGCTGGATCTTTTAAAAAATATGTGTCTTACTGTTGCCTTAATGAAAGTGTAACTGGGAGTCAGATTAAGTAGAGGGTTTAGAAGTTATCATAGTAGTAATATGTAGATCTATGTATGTACTTAAAGGCATTTCTTCTATTAATAAATGTTAATCTAGTTTTGTTAAGAACCTATAAGACTTGGTGGCCTTATTACTACTGAATTCAAGGCATATATCTCGAAATTTATACAAACTACAAAACAACTTGTGGCAGTTGTTTCAAGTTTCCCTTTGGGATTTGAACAACTCAGCATTTAACATTGGCCGTGCCATAGCAGTCAATGGGAGATGGTTGGATTCTCTCTTCTTGCAAATGGTCACTGCCTGCACTTTTGTGGTGCGAATGTTATTCGCTACTTATCAGCCAAGCCTGAATGTGGTCCAGATCTTGCTGTACATGGACTCGGTGTGCTTCAGTGTCTGAGTTGCGAATCATACTGAAAATGTGCAATCATCAACAAACATCCTCACTTCTGATTTTATGATGGAGTGAAAATTGTTGCTGAAACAGCTGAAGATGGCTGGGTCTTGGTCACTACCCTGAGGAACTCCTGCAATGATGATCTAGGACTGAGATGATTGGCCTCCAACAAGCACAATTATCTTCTTTTATGCTAGGTATGACTTCAACTAGTGGAGAGTTTTTCCCTGATTTCCATTGATAACAATTTTTGCAGGGCCCCTTGATGCCACACTCGGTCAAATGCTGCCTAGATGTCAAGGGCAGTCACTCTCACCTCACCTCTTGAGTTCAGCTCTTTAGTCCATGTTTGGACCAATGGTGTAATGAGGTCAGGAGCTGAGTGGCCCTGGCGGAACCCAAACTGAACATCAGTGAGCAGGTTATGGCTGAGTTAGTACCACTTGATAACATTGCCGATGATACCTTCCATCACTTTGCTGATGATTGAAAGTAGACTGATGGGGCCGTAGTTGGCCGGATTGGATTTGTCTTTCTTTTTGTGGACAGGACTTATCTGGGCAATTTTCCACATTGTCAGGTAGATGTCAGCATTGTTGCTGTACTGGAATGACTTGGCTGAGGGAGCAGCTAATTCTAGATCAGTCTTTAGTACTACTGCTGGGATGTTGTCACGACCCATATCCTTTACTGTATCCAGTGCCTTCAGCCATTTCTTGATATCATGTGGAGTGAATTGAATCGGCTGAAGACTGCAACTCCAATTTATGTTCTCTTTACATGTTCGTCTGGATAGAGATCAGGGTCAGGATGAAGACCAAGTTTGGATGGAGAACAATGTCTGGATGGAGAGCCAGGTCTGGAAGGAGAGCAATCACTCTGATGGTCAAATTACTGCTCACAACAGCCAGACAAAAACCTAGAAACTGTACTGAGATGTGATGTGTCTGAAAATGTTATTCCAGAACTCAAATCTTTGTTGAATGAGAATATCTAAAAGTTTCACGGTGAATGGTGGTAGATGTTTTAAAGTGCATATACCTATACTATGTGAGAAGCTTTTTTGACTAGAATCAGTGCAAGTGGCTAAAACAGTGTTATGGAAAGTCACATGTGTGGCTAGCCAGTGATTTGTCTTGGACAACACTGATCTAGATATTGGGCAGTTAAAAATGCACTGTAAATCATAGGAAGACTAGTACCTGCTTATGGAGTGGCTGATGATGCTGAATTTGAGAAAATATCCAATGTAAAAACCAAAAACCTCATTCTGTAAACAGGGGTAAAGTCACCTGGAGTGATGGGTAAAATATGGCTTATTCAATAGGATAAATAGGAGCAACAGAGATAACAAGCAACATACCCCTCATTCCATATTCTGCACAAGGGTTATAATAGACCAAAAGAATAATATATTGCATCGTTTGTTCATTTCTTCTCAAAAGAAGCTCTTGGCATTGCCTAAGGAATACTTTGAACTTGTTTCTTTCAAGTCTTTAATGTTCTGTTGAATCCTGAATAATTTAAGGTGCAAAATGTACCATTCTGTTAAAAAGGGGAACAAGCTTGTATTTATACAATGCCTTATCACATTCTTGGACATCCCATTTTAAATTGTAGTTCTTGGTGTTTTGTAAACAAAAAAGACAGCCAATTTGGACATATCAAGGCCCCGCAAAGCAATTGAATGAATGACCAGATAATCTGTTTTTTGGGAGCATGTTGTTTAGGACATCGGGAAATCTCCACATCACTTGGGTGCTACTGTGGGAGTTTTATATCCACTTTATGAGACTGCTACATATTTGTGTCCCACCTGAAATGCTGCACCTCTGACAATACAACACTGTCTAGCAGTGGATACGGTAGTAAAATGTTTAGGTTTCTGGTTGAGTAATCCAGAGATCTGAGTTCAAGTCCCACCACATAAACTGGGGAACTTAAATTCAGTTATTTAAATAAAATTGGAATAAAAAGCTGATATCAGTAATGATGACTATAAAATTATTGATTGCCATAAAAGCACATCTAGTTCACTAATGTCTTTTAGGGAAGAAAATCTGCTGTTCTTCTCAAATCTGCAGCAATGTGGTTGACTCTTAACCACCCTCTCAAATGGTCTCGCAAGTCATCCAGCTGCATCAAACCACAACAAAAGACTTACACCATACGGGCTGCCATGGTTCAAGAACGCAGCTCAACAACCTCTTTTCAAGGACAATTCAGGATAGGCAATAAATACTGGCCTTTCCCATGCCCCATGAACAAATTAAAAAAACTACACTTAAGCAAACCTGGAATATACATTCAAGTATATAGTGGGGTGAGAATACCTACTAACTCAGAGGTAAGAGTGCTACTTATAGAGCCAGCCTGACTCTTCCATATCAAAGTTAGTTGGTCATGAATAGTTGAAACCCCCCTTCATTATCTGTCAATGGAGCTTCCATATGAGCTCTGGAATTTACTGACCCAGAAGCAGGCCATTCTGCTTGTCTGATCTGCTCTGGTGCTTATCTTCAAATTTCTTAATCTGATTTGCATCATCTTGTGTCCTGTATTTCAACCCATGGATGTTTGCTGAATTTTGGGCCTTGCCTTCACCCAGGCTTGTCACAAAAATACCTTTCAGCTTTTAAACCCTAGAGCAGACTTTCAGGTGAAGTTCCACAGGCAGGAGCTGCAATGTGTGAAGTTTCACAGCAGATATTCTATAATTATAACATAAATTGGTTTTGAAATTAGAAACACCATGGTATTGAGTTTCAAATTAACAATACACTGGAGAATGCTAAGGTGTGGGTTAGTGCTTGTGATCCTCCCCAACTTTGTTCTGGTAAGGCCAAGAACTTCCCAACAGGAATGGGCCCTGTCTTGTATACCTTAGCAACATCTGGAAGCAATGATTGGCAGAGCAGGCCATGGTTAGAGATGAACAGCGATATCTTAGGTGAATAAGAAGAGGAACAAGGGCTGGGTATGACTGAAATAAAGATCAGAATAATCCCAGGTTCTATCCTCCAGCAATGCTCAGTTAACGTATCTCAGCATGGTTGGTATTAAAGACTGTACAGTTGACCTCAGCATTCTTAGGACAAGGAGAAGAAAGATCAGCCTGGGTACCTAGCATTGATCATTGACTTCTTCTGGAACATGTACATATGCCAGTGTCAGCTGTAATGATTTCCCTCCCACCACCATTACCTGCACTCGAACCACAGTACCAAGGCTCACAGTTTGGACATTTAACCAATAGGTGACTGGAGTCTGTGGAACCGCACACTGATATGGTGGCGCGATCTTCAGCAGGAAAGGGAGAACATATTCTGGTGTTTTCCTGGCTACAGAAGGAAGAAAGCAGCAGGTGGGGCAAAACAGAGATCTGCCCGGATTCCGCTTTGTGGAGAGGGGGCCAGAGAATTCTGGTAGTGGAAACCATGGGTAGCTCTGTAATGTTGCAATACTAGTGTCTGTGACATATGTAAATATAATGCCCTTAGGTGGTTGACGTTTGAAGATGCAGCATTGAATTTATCCCATTAGGAAACACATTAGCCTGTAACCTCCAGGCTCTGGGCACACCATCGCCCCCCCAAGAAGTCCCCATGTAAGGATTACACGGCAATTGTCTAGGAAGTTCAAACTTCTGTCCTGCATTGGGAACCATCCGAAAGTATGATATAAATCGCAAACTTCAGATGGTTTCAACTGCATTACAGGAATAGTTACCCAGAAAAAATTAGAAAAATTAAAACCACTTCAAACTTCTGGGTAACTGACCACCCCCATTGGAATCCCTAGCCCCTCCCCCAGCTGGACCCCATCCCCAAGGGCTACTGCCCAACCCCCCCCCTCCATTAGCCCCCCAGCACCTCACGCCGGCTACAAATGACCCCCCAGAAGATTCTCCACAGCAACCCCCCCCAACCCCTCTCACCCCGACCGCCAAGGGACCACCTGACTATCCACCCCGACACCATGCGGGACTCCCCCCACTCCCCCCAAATCCCTCACAGCACCCCCTACTACCTCCTCCCCCAACATTACCTCGAACCCCCCACAGGACTCTCCCCATCTCTCCACACCCCATGGGACCCCTCCCAACTATCCACCCAACACTCCACAGGACTCCCCCAAACACCCGACCCCTTCATGAGACCCTCTGACTAGTCGCACCAACCCCCCCCACCATGGGATGTCCCCACATCCCTGACCCCTGACAGGAACCCCCTCCCAGCTACCCGCCACTCCCCCCACTCCACTCCCCCCACTGACCACCCCCCACTGACTACCTGACCCCTCATTGACCACCCCCTGACCACCTGACACCCACAATGACCACCCTCCAACTGACCACCTTTCCACTCACCACATGCCCACTGATCCCCCCGACCACCAAGTCTCTCCTACTATTGACCATCCAGCCCCACCCCCCACTAACCCATTACCACCTGACCCCCTGATTACCTGACCCCCATGCCCCCACTGACCACCCCTCACTGACCACTTGACTCCCACACCCCACTGATCACCACCGTCCACCACTGATCACCCAAGCCCTTCACCACTGACTACCCAACCACCTGACCCCACCCCCCCCGACCACTAACCACCCAACACCCTCCCCACCCATCACCCAAACCCCCACCTGACCCCTAAACCTGCACACCCCCACTGACTACCCAATGTCCACCCCCTGACCACTCAACCCTACCCCCCACCGTCCAATACCGCCCAACCCCTGCCACTGGCCACCTAATTCCCACCCCAACCACCCGATCCCCACACTGACCACCCAACCTCCTTGGCCAGTGCTGCAAAAAAAGGGGCATGGCTTCCTTACCTCCAACTCTCCCACCCTCGACATAACTGCACTACACAGTTCTCACCCAGCCTGAGTTAGAAGGTTGGGTAAGAAAGGAACGGCTGGATTTCAATGTAAAAATCTAGGAGCATAAGGAAACATAAATTGAGCAGTGTGTCCAAACAGTTTGGAGCTTTGCCTCATGTCCAGCTGTGGGATAAATGTTTTGGGATAAAAGGGTACCGGGAGAAATTTCCTGCTTGTCAAATTGTGCTTAGGGATGTTTTACCCTGTACATCCACTTGAGCAGGCAGAGAGGATCTCCAGTTAACATCTCATTGGAAAGAAAGCATCTCCAACAGTGTAGAGCTCCCTCCATAACGGACTGCAGTGTTAGTCTAGATTTTGTGTTCAAGTCATTGAAGAGGGACTTAAATCCATGACCTTCTGACTCAGAGGTGAGAATGTGACCATCAAGTCACCCAAACCAAGTGCTAATTGCATAGCAACAAAAATATAGGAAAATGAATATGTGGCTGAAGGACCAGTTGGGAAGAGCAGTTTTAGTTCACAGAACACTGGCATGAGTACTATTTGGCCCAGCCTCTCTATCGGTTTATGTCTAACTAACCTGTGCAAGTCTATCACTTAGGCCCAGTCCATGTTGTGAATGCAGTCTCTTTATCACAACGATATTCTGGCCCTAATACAAAAGCAAAGTACTGTGAATGCTGGAAGTCTGAAATAAAAACAGAAAATGATGGAAATACTCAGCAGGTCTGGCAGCATCTGTGGGGAGAAATAGAGTTAACATTTCAGGTCAATGACCTTTCATCAGAGCTGTGCTGGAACCCATGTGGGTGCATTGGCTCCGTCTCTCTCACCACATTTCCTGGCAGAGCCTGAGGTGTGACATTTTATAATCTTTGAAACATATTCTCAATCCCTGAAATTGTTTGAAATGTTTCCACATAACTTTTGTTAATTTGCAACTGGTTAATTACAAGTTGTTAAACAATAATTACGTTGCCCTGACATACTTACAAGTGAGTGAATGTAATGCAGCATCCTTGGACACAGCCTTTTGTAATGGTGAATATGATGACCTCGATGACTGATTCTGGTAAATGGCATTGGTATCTAAATGCTCTCTTGTTTTGTATATACCACAAGATCAGAGTTTCAGTGCAGCGTCCAATCAATTTGCAAAAAGAGTTTGGTTGTGCATATAAGAACATAAAAACTCAAGAAATAGGAGCAGGAATAGGCCATTCGGCCCCTCAAGCCTGCTCCGCCATTCAATAAGATCATGGTTGATCTGCCCCAGGCCTCAACTCCGCTTTTGTGCTAGCTTCTCATAGCCCTCAGCTCCTCAATATTTCAAAAATCTACCTAGCTCCTCTTTAAATACTTTCAGGGATCTAGCCTCCACAATTCTCTAGGGTAGAGAATTACAGACATTCACTACCCTCTGAGAGAAGAAATTCTTTTCATTTCAGTTTTAAATGATTGTCCCCTTATTCTGTAATTATGTCCCCTAGTTCGAGATTCTCCCACCAGTGGAAACATCTTCTCAACGTCTACCCTGTCAAGCCTCCTCAGAATCTTGTACGTTTCAATAAGATCACCCCTCATTCTTCTAAACTCTAATGAATAAAGGCCTAACTTGTTCAGATGTTCTTGATAAGTCAACCCCTTCATCCCAGGAATCAGCCTAGTGAATCTCTTTTGAACAGCCTCCAATGCCAGTACATCCTTTCTTAAATACGGGGACCAAAACTGTACACAGTACTCCAGGTGCGGCCTCACCAACACCCTGTATTGTCATACCAAGACTTCCCTGTTTTTAAACTTAAAATCCCCTAGTAATACGGGCCAAAATTCCATTTGCCTTCTTAATTACTTGATGCAGCTGCATGCTAACTTATTGTGTTTCATGCACAAGAACACTCAGATCCCTCTGTGCTGCACGTTTTTGGAGTCTCTTTACATTTAAGTAATAGTCTGCCTTTTGATTCTTCCTACCATAGTGCATGACCTCACACTTTCCTACATTGAACGCCATCTACCAAGTTTTTGCCCACTTACTCAACCTATCTATATCCCCGTGCAGATTCCATATGTCCTCGTCACAACATGCCCTCCCACCTATTTTTGTATTGTCAGCAAATTTGGATACATTACACTCTGCATCCTCCTCCAAATCATTAATATAGATGGTAAATAATTGAGGCCCTAGGACTGATCCTTGTGGCACTCCACTAGTTACATCTTTCCAACCTGAAAAAGACTCATTAATCCCACCTCTCTGTCTTCTGTGTGTTAACCAATCCTCAATCCATGCTAATGCATTATCCCCAATATCATGAGCTCCTATCTTGTATAATAACCTTTTGTGTGGCAATTTATCAAATGCCTTCTGGAAATCCAAATACACTACATCTACCGATTCCCCTTTATCAACTCTGCTTATTATATCCTCAAAGAACTCTAGCAAATTTGTCAATCATGATTTCCCTTTCACAAAACCATGTTGACTCTGTTTAATTGTGTTAAGCTTTTCTAAATGTCCTGCTATTTCTTCCTTAATAATGGACTCTAGTATTTTCCCAACGACAGATGTTAGGCTGACTGGCCTATAGTTTCCTGCTTTATGTCTCCTTCCCTTCTTGAGCAGGGGTGTCACATTGGCAGTTTTCCAATCTGCTGGGACCGTCCCAGTACCCAGTGAGTTCTGGAATATTTCGACCAATGCCTCCACTATCTCTGCAGCCACTTCCTTTAAAACCCTTGGATGCAGGCCATCAGGTCCAGGCAACTTGTCTGCCTTTAGTCCCATTAGTTTGTCAAATACTTTGTCCCTCATAATAGAGATTGTTACAAGACCTTTCCTCCCATTAGCTCCTTGCTTATCTAATATCTTTGGGATGTTTATGGTATCCTCCACCATGAAGACCGATGCAAAATATCGGTTTAAATTATTTACCATTTCCCTATCAATTCTCCAGTTGCATCCTCTGCGCTCACTTTAGCCATTCTCTTTCTTTTTATATACCTGTAGCAGCTCTTGCTGTTTGTTTTTATATTTCTTGCCAATTTACTTTCATAATCAATTTTTTCTCTCTTTATTAGCTTTTTAGTCATCTGCTGCTGGTTCCTAAAAAAAATTCCCAATCCTCTGGCCTACCACTACTTTTCGCTGCTTTGTATGCCTTAGATTTTGATTGGAGTGGTTCATCCTTATGATCAAGTTCTTCTTTTTGAACAGGATAAATTTTTGATGAGCATTATGAAATATCTGCTTAAATGTCTGCCACTGCTCATCCACCGACCTTCCCCTTAGTCTATTTTCCCAGCCGCTTTAGGCAACTACAGTCCCATCGATATATAGTCCTGTCGACCCTGTATTAGGTGCCTTGTGAGTCTCTTGTAGAGGCATGGGATCACTGATTTATGGTACTGACTATGTTAAGTCAGTGCAGAGCACATCATGCTCTGTTTCATTTTGTTCCTGGAAAGCCGCTAAGCTGCTCTTGAAATGGATTCCACTGAGGATTCTCAGCTGCAATTCTTGGACTGAGATTCTACTTTTGGCAGTAAATTGTCCCAGGTTGTGCTGAAACTGCAGTTAGTATGGAACATTTAACCCTTCTCAATCTAGAAGTATGTAGTATTGGTTTTATTTTTCAGGCTTTCAAAGAAAATTTTAAATAAAACGGCTTTCTCAGCAAGATTCAAGGCACAACTCCCAATGCGCATCCTTTGCCCATTTAGGGTGGCAGTAGAGACGTTACAATGGGACTATGTCCCTGAACTATCACCTTGCTCCTGACTGCCATCCAGTGACCCCTGGTGGAATGTACCAGTGTGATGTTGGGACAACGAAGGATTAGAAAGAAAAAATGGTATTTATATAACACCTTCCATGTCCTCAGGCTATCCCAAAGCACTTTATAGCTAATAAAGCACTGTTGTAATGTAGGAAACATGGCAGCCAATTTGCACACAGCAAGATCCCACAAACAGCAATGTGATAATGACCAGATAATCTATTTTCATCATATTGGTTGAGGGATAAATATATTCCAGGACACTGGGGAGAACTTCCCTGCTCTTCTTTGAGTAATAGCTCAAAGCTAAGCACCCATGAGGCGCTGTAGGCCATGAGCAACAGCGGAATTATATTCAGCTGAAATCTGTAACCCCATGGCTAGACATAAATGCAATTCCGCAGATACTGAAGCAGTCCATGCCCACATGCAGCAAGATCTGGACAACATTCAGGTTTGGGCTATAAGTGACGAGTAACAATCATGCCACACAAGTGCAGGCAATGACCATTTCCAACAACAGAGAACCTAATCATCTCCCCTTGACATTCAATGGCATTACCATCGCTAAATCCCTTAGAATCAACATTCAAGGGGTCACTGTTGACCAGAAACTGAACTGGATCAGATGAATACTGTGGCTACAAGAGCAGGTCAGAGGCTGGGAATCCTGTGGTGAGTAATTCACCTCCTGGCTCCCCAAAGCCTGTCCACCATCCACAAGGCACAAGTCAGGAATGTGATGGAATATTCTCCACCTGCCTGGATGAGCTCCAACACCACTTAAGAAGTTCAACACCACCCAAGATAAAGCAGCCCTCTTGATCTGTACCCCATCCACCAACATAAGTATTCACTCCCTCCACCACCAACGCACAGTGGCAGCATTGTGTACCACCTACAAGTTGCACTATAGCAACTCATCAAGCCTACTTTGATAGCACCTTCCAATTCCATGCCTTCTATCACCTAGAAGAACAAGGATAGTAGACTCATAGGAACACCATCACCTGCAAGTTCCCCTCCAAGGTCACTCGCCATCTTTACTATATTGCCATTGTTTCACTGTAGCTTGGTCAAAATCATGAGCTCCCACTCTAACAGCACTGTAGGTGTACCTACACTACATGGACTGCAGTGGTTCAAGAGGGCGGCTCACCACCACATTCTCAAGGACAATTAGGGATGGGCAATAAATGTTGGTGATTCTCACATCACACATGGCCCCTCCATGCCAAGCTATGACCCCATTCACCCCACCCCTCATAGCCTCATCATGCATTCTTGGCTGAGAGCCCAGACATCCATTATACTGTTCAAGCAGCTACACCCCAATGAAAACATTGCTTGATTGACTGAGAAATTTATTCTGTTAATTGCACAGTATTTATTTACACAAGATAAAGAGGCTTTCCGTGCTTGCAGTTTCAGCTATTGATTCTTTAAAACATTTATAGGTCTGTAGTGAAAGGAGTTTTTTTAAGAAAGTAGAAAGTTGTGAATAAATTACTTTTTAAAAGCCTTTTCACATGATCTATTGTTACTATAGGGCTCATTGGTTCTGTACGGAGTGTACAATGGGTGAATGGGCATGGAAGTGCCATAGCTTGGCATGGAGAGTATGAGAGGCCATGAGGGTTGGGCAGAGGTGCATAGCTTGGCATGGAGTGTATGAGGGGCCATGGAGGGTGGGTGGAAGGCATAGCTTGGCAAAGAGGGAATGAGGGAACATGAGGTGGCATATGTTGGCATGGATGGGGCATGGGGAGTGTGTGGGGGATAAGGGGGGTGAGGGTTGAGGGTTAGAGGGCTGTTCTTTGTTTTGCCGTCATTATTGCAACTGGGAAGAAGTCCCAGAGAACGGAGGTGGATCTTTGAAACAACCTATTTCGACACTTGCCAGCCCCTGTGGCTGCCGTGGAACTATTTATGGAGGCAGTGGGCCCAGCTCCAGTTAGTACCCACTCCCCTGGAACAAAAGTCCTGTCATTGCAGGCACTTTTTCCCAAGGCAAGCCCAGCCGGGAAATTTCCCAATTCCCGCTACCTGCTTCTAGGATGAAAATCCAGCTCATTATCTGTCAAGAATATCGTTACGCTTTTTAAGCAGTAATTGAGGGAAGTTTGATCCAAGCCCAGAGCACACATTCAGCCAATACAGATTCTCATTAACCTTGGGGCCCTGGAGAAGACACAGACTAGCACCCTCTGACAAGACATTTGCCAAAAAAAAAGCGTGGAGAAATGCTGAGAAAGGTAAACAAAAATCAGTGCCAAAATGATGCAAGGTGGGTAATTCACAGACTAACACAGTTACAGAGTGTGTAAAACAGGAACAATAACTCAATAATAAGGCGGGGGCATTAACTGGGCATTCACTTGAGCTTACTTATAATAGACACAGACTAAAACACTGCTTGCTTGTCCCTACAACCACACCACCACCAACACCACCACCTTAAACCAGCTTATATTTCACCCCTCTCCTAATATTCACTCAGTTCTGTTGAAGGGTCGTGAGGACTCAAAACGTCAACTCTTTTCTTCTCCGCCGATGCTGCCAGACCTGCTGAGTTTTTCCAGGTAATTCTGTTTTTGTTTTGGATTTCCAGCATCCGCAGTTTTTTGTTTTTAAAACTCTAGTGGTTGAGATTGGAGGTGTATGCTAGTCATATGTAATTCTGTGGCTAAACATAAAAGTGTGCAAAGATTGGCCCCAGTTGACTAACTAGTTCTCTGGAAAAGAATATGGTAACAGAGAACGGTTGCTTTAAGATGAAGGTTGGAAATCGAGGGAAAAAAAAAATCAGACAAAGAAACTACAGCCACAGTAGCCATTGTGAAAAATGGCAGAAAGCAAGAGTAAGTTGCTGCTGTGCTTGGAACCTGAACCACACGACCAGTGAAAGGATGAAGTGGATATGGGAAACATGTTACCTCCCCATGGCCTTGGTGTTGTTGCTCCATACCAGAAGTAAAGCATTTTTTGAGTTGGATAATGATAAACATTTGGATCTCTTTTGGAGTTCTTGGATGAAACTTACAAGAAAGATAATCTGCTAAATGCCTAAGAGGCACTCTAATGCTAGAAATATTGATAGACTTTTGGAAAATAGATGGTCATTCCATAAAGGAACATATCATGGGCTTTAGTAATAAATATAAAATAAGAATAGAAAATGCTGGAAAGTCTCAGCAGGTCTGGCAGCATCTGTGGAGAGGGAAACAGAGTTAGCGTTTTGAGTCTGTATGACTGTTCTTCAGAGCAGTCAGACGGACTTGAAACGTTAACTCTGTTTCTCCCTCCACAGATGCTGCCAGACCCGCTGAGTTTTTCAGCATTTTCTGTTTTTATTTCAGATTTCCAGCAACCATGTATTTTGTTTTTATATCATAGGCTTTAACAGATTTTATAAAAGATTGACAAAGTTCAATTTGGGAACCCCTGGATTAGTACCATCATTTAAGTTGCTGAATTATGCTAAGGTGTCTCATGGACAGGCTCCTGGTTCTACTGTAATAGGTGTTCGGCTCTCAGAAAGGGAGAATTTGTTGGATGTCTGCTGCATTGAAAAATATTCCTGGGGCACCAGTCATTTCTTTCAGCCTTTGTGGAAGAGATGGGACATTCTGCAATGGCACAAAAAAAGGACTCAAAGATTGCCAGATTTTGAAATGACTGGTTGGTGGCATCAATAAAATGGGAGAATTAAAGGTAAGCAGAATGAGGATGAAAGCACGTTTAACAGATCTGGCTATTGCAGTAGAAGACAAAACTGGAGCAACAATGACCGGTGAATGAATTCCAGGAATGCCCAAGTTAACCGGTGCTTCAGGTGTGACTCAATGTATCATTATGCAATGGACTGCCCAAAGCAGGAAGATGGGGTCCTCAAAATGAAAATGAAGATAATGATGAATCCAAACTCGTTTGACTGTACTGTGTAGGTAGTGTTGCACTTCAACAGTATGTGGAACAGATTTGTTAAAATCTGATTCACAAAGTAGTGAGGATCAACACGAAGTTAAATAATAAAAAAGTACTACTTGCTTTAGGCTTGGCACTGACAACATATTGAGCATCCTGTTTCATATAATTCCTGGAGTAGCTGGAATAAGTCATTTTATAAGTAATCAGGTAGAGCTAAATTTTTTTCCAGGGTTCAGAGGTGTATTTCAGTGTGCGAATGGCCACACTTAGTTTATTTTGGAGGGAATCCTCTGCATTCCTGACCCTGCACCGTTTTCTCTAGCCATTTTGCGAGTCAGGAACGCCAGGTGTGCAAAACGCACACATGCCACCACTGAGGTCAGGTTTCCCATTTTAAATGGGAGACAAAAATTAGATTTCCTTCCGCACTCCATTTTTATCTGGTGGTGCGGGGTTTTGAAAGCTCATTAAAAGCACACCAGGTTTGACAGTTTGTGAAGAAAATGGAAAGCCTACTGAGGAGTCTGGAACCTTTTGAATCTTGCTGCTGTCTCTTGTTTTCTTGTATTCTGAAAGGTAAGTGTAAAGTGTTTTCACACTTTCAAATGTTACTACAAAGTGCAGAACTGTAATGTAGATCTGTTTTAATGCAATGATTCATCTTAGGGATCTTTCCTTCAAAGCTATGTTGACCCTTACATTAACCTGCCTTGTGTATTTGTTCACATGTATTAAAGTGCTCTTCCAAAGCACCATAATGCAATGAAAAATGTATCAAATTATCCTGTCAGCTTATGTTGTCATCTTTTCTACTGTGATTTGAATGGCTCTGGCTAATTAAAAAAAAAGTCTGGTTTTGACACTTGAAAAATCCAACCATCTGCTTGCCTATTCTGCTTTGAAATTAAAATTAAACCTGTTCTTTTTTTCCTAGAGCGCAGTCTATTGTTTGGACAGCTGTGGCCATTATCAATGCTTGACTGAACTTATAGTGCTAATAGGTTTCAGCACAAGTAGGTGTTCCATTCATTTGACAATGAATGACAGTTTTAAGAGGTTGTAATAACAGATTATGCCTTTGATGTGATTTCTGGTTTGTTGACACAAGCCGTACAAGATTTTTTGACACATGGTGGAATTCAATTTTTCTCTCGCTGTCAATGACATGCGTGCTTTTTTTAGATGGTAAGAGGTTCCTTTTTCCCCAAGGAATGTAAAATATTTTCCATTGATATTCCATTTAATATGAGAACTGTACATAATGCATACTGGGTGAGTGGCTCTGGAGGATACATTTGAGGAAAAGAGGTGACATGGGTAATCTGAAGGGACATTGAAGATACTTGGAGGGGGCGTAGGGCTAACATGGGCGCTCTTAAGGGGCATAGATTTGCAAGAGGATGAATAGGGGTTGAGGGAGGTGGAGTGTGAGATTTTGGAGGGCCTTTAAACAGCTTTGGGAGCTGGGATACTATGTTGGAGAACCAAGGTGGGCCTTCTGACCAGCCTCTCTCCACACCCACGCTCCTCCAGCACTGGTTCACAACTGCACTGCAGATCCAACCCTGGTGTGAAAAAGAATGGCGTGTGAAGTCACACATGGGTTAGGTGTGCAGTTTGTGAGCTGCAAAAGTGCACATTTCAAGTTTTCCCGAGTCCAGTGGAAGATTCGGACCTTCAATAGTAAGCTACCTATTTTGTTGAGTAAACCTTTTATGAAACAGGCACAAATGAAATTTGACATGGAGCATAACAGGCAATGATTTTTGGAAGTTCAGTGGATCTGCAGTTTACCCAATCAGGACTTTATTGTATTCCCTTAGCAAAGCCTCATGTTTCTCAACAGCGTGTTATACAAGTGTTAGTGACATCAGGGGATAGGAATCAGAGAAAAAGCAAATTATCTTAAAGTTACACAGAAAATTTGCTCACCTTATTTGTCGAGTTGCAGGTGTGGTTGATAAAGTGTGTACAAGCTAATAGAAGAGATTAGTGAGAAGTGTGAAATCAGTATAAAGTATTGGAGAAAGCTGCCATGTCCGAGTGAAATCTTTCCATTGGTACATGATTTTAACAAGGTAGTTGCAATGGATCTAATGGTATAGGACAAAGACAGAAATATTTTCATTCTACATTTTGTAGATCTGCCACCACATTTAGTCTTTCTACAATAGTACATAGTAAGGTCAAAAGAGTTATCTCATATAATATCATAGAGAAATGAATAGGACCCAGACCTGGGATACCAGCGAAGATTCTGATTGATAATGGAGGGAATTTTTCAATTGCGAATTCCGAGACGTGTGAAAACCTGATCATCATAATCATGAAAACCACAGTTAAAAGTCCTTTCAGAAATGGACTCTGTGAAAGGAATCATGCAGTGACTGATGAAATCCTGCATCAAAGTTTAGCTGAGCAACCAGACTGCAAGTTGACAATTACCCTGACATAGGTAGATGGTTGCAAGGTATAGTCCCTGTCAATTAGTTTATGGAATAAATCCCAAATTGCCTTCTATGATGTGTGATAGCCCTCCTGCTCTAGAACATAACAGAATGAGTTCCAGCTTTCTGCACATTTGAGTGCATTACATGCAGGGAGACAAAGCTAAAGTCTCAGAGAAAATTCAGAGAGCTCTGAGGCATCATGTAAAACCATCTGAGACAGAACTTAATTAAGGAGATTTGGTGTATTATAAAAGAGATGATCATAGAGAATGAAAAGGCTCAGGTTAGGTAATGATGGTTAGACTGTACGTAGCAAATATGGCAATCAAGCTGTTCAGGTTTATTCCTCGTGATTATACAGAATTAATTACAATATCTTGAATTCTGAGCAGCTAATAGAAATAAATGAGGCTCCTAGTATTTCAAATGCCTGTATGTTTTGTGATAATCAGAAGGTCCTGAGGAATAGAATACTGTAGGGCAGGGGCATGACACACAGGACAGAACTATCACATTCAAAGGCTAATTGCAGCAGCCAAGTTCTCAGTAGTGCCAAGGTAGTGACATTTTTTAACTCAGCTTTGAATACCAATGTCCTTATTCCAAATTTAGTTTTTCGTCTAATTGAGAAGCTTAAGTGAAGAAGCAAGGCATGTAGTGCAGAGCACACAAAGGCTGTAAGGAGGCGCTGAGGTATATCAGGAAGTTGTACAAAGGAGTGTCATAATGTAGAAAAATGACATTTTCTTCTCCCTCTCTTTGTTTCTCCATAGGGCCATACAGATGGCTTGTCCCTGATTAACCCAACGATAGCTCCGAGCCACCCATCTGGGTGTAACAGTGATAGAGCGTGGAGCAGTACAGAATAGTTTGCTGCACTCTGAAAAGTGGGAGATCACACAGGTAAAACTGCAGATATTTAATGTATGTACTAAACAAAATCTAGAGTGAAAAGGGGTGCAGCACATTAGGTGACATGCCATTCAGGTATGTGGATGGACATGACAGAACATAGAGGAGCTGTGCAATCAGCAACTCACCCTTAGCTAGAGTTTTCTCTATGATGCGCTTAACTAATCAATTCAAATTGCTTTCACTGCCACCTCCTGCGACTGATATGTTTCATTCAATTCTTATACGGTTCCAAATATTCTTCACAATGGCTTAAGGACAAAGTATAGAACCTAAAGCTCCTGTACAATTATTACATCATGGAGTTACCTCCCACCACCCTTTAATCCTCTACTTCAAGGAACACTGAGGCCATATAAGACTTTACTTAAAATAATCTCTCTTCTATTTTATCAGCGATGTTAACCTATTTATTTTAAATAGTTAATGCCTCCATTAAAATCGTAGAGAAAAGAGTTTGAGATCATCGCATTATGTGAAAAAGACATAAAGCAGTTATTAATGTCTATGACCCTCAAATCACTTACTGTACTTCAATTATAGTTACAAAATCTCTAATTTGTACTTCCAGGTATTTTTCTGTATCAGTATCCAAGTACCATTTGTATTGGTATCAGCATCTCAACCCTGAAATTCCTGGGGCTGAAGAGGGTGGAACAGTTCACTTCTGCCCGAAGAGGGGTATCAGATTAGGGACCTGACCCCCAATTCCTCTGTCATGTTTGCCCTGGCCATTTAAATTCCAAATGTACTACCAACCATCCCCTTCCTATCACCACATCCCTGACCCACATCATCAGAGGAATATGTCGAGAATCTTATCCTTTGAAATGCCTCAACTGAACTCACATCATCCCCTGAGGCCTTTTAAAGGCCCCAAACTTTTAATAGACTGAGGTAATTAATCCCAGAGTGCACCTTGACTGGAAGCAGGATCTGCTTTTCAAGAAGAGGGTGAAAAATAATTATTTTTTTCCCAATCTTTTTGGGTTCAGGAGTTCCCAGGTAGAAGAACACTGGGCTGCTGTGCCTTCCAGAGTCGGAAGCCACTGATACAATTCTTTAGGCCACAACTATGGGATTTCGGGTGGGTCTATGGCTCCCTGTGTGAGAGAGCTGGGTTTCAGTCAGTTGCACTTACAGTAGTGGATCAGATCCCAGGAGCTTAGGAGTCATTGCTTCAGTATTAGTATATAATGCATGTATCTGCAGGTTTGTACCTGTATTTTGTATAATAGCTGCAAAGGATATATTATATCTCTATCAGCTTATCGTATATGTCAGTGTACTTTGTTAGTATCTGTGCATTATACCTGTATCATTATATTGTATTGGCAACAACAGGGAGCTGAAGTGAACCCTTATGTTTTCTGTGGAAGACAGCAGACAAAGGGTTGGTTAGTGCTGAGGATAGATCGATACTCAGGAGTTTTACTTTAATGATTATCCACATGGCATCCAATGGTATACTATATGCAGTACACACATTGCACAGAATCTCACTTAATATATTTGATAAATAGAATTCCATACCCTGCAAATTCTATGCAAAGGCTATGGGCCCTGACAATATTCTGGCAATAGTATGAAAGATTTCTGCTCCAGAACTTGCCGCGCCCCTAGCCAAGCTGTTTCAGCTACAACACTGGTCTACCCGGCAATATGGAAAAATGCCCAGATATGTCTTGTATATAAAAAGCAGGACAAATCCAACCCAGCCAATTACCATCAGTCTATTCTCAGTCATCAGTAAAGTGATGGAAGGGGTCATCAACAGTGCTATCAAGTGGCACTTGCTTAGCAATAACCTGCTCATCGTTGCTCAATTTGGGTTCCGCCAGGATCACTCAGCTCCTGACCTCATTACAGCCTTAGTTCAAACATGGACAAAAGAGCTCAACTCCAGAGGTGAGGTGAGAATGACTGCCCTTGACATCAAGGCCGTCTTTTACCAAGCGTGGCATCAAGGAGCCCTAGCAAAACTGGAGTCAATGGGAATCGGGGGGGGAAACCCTCCACTGACTGGAGTCATACCTAGTACAAAGGAAGGTGGTTGTGACTATTGGAGGTCAATCCTTTCCGTTCCAGGACATCACTGCAGGAGTTCTTCAGCATAGTCTCCTTGGCCCAACCAGTTGCATCATCAATGACCTTCCTTCCATCATAATGTCAGAAATGGGGATGTTCACTGATAAATGCACATGTTCAGCACCGTTCGCGACTCCTCAGATACTGAAGCAGCCCATAACAAATGCAACAAGACCTGGTCAATATCCAGGCTTGGGTTGACAATTGGCAAGTAACATTCGCACCACACAAGTGCCAGACAATGACCATCTCCAACAAGAGAGAATGTAACCATCGCTCCTTGACATTCAATGGTATTACCATCACTGAATTCCCCACTATCAACATCCTGGGGGTTACATTGACCAGAAATTAAACTGGACTAGCCATAGAAATACTGTGGTTCCAAGAGCAGACAGATGTGAGGGGTGTGGAACACTCTCCACTTGCCTGGATGAATACAGCTCCAGCAACACTGAGGAAGCTTGACACCATCCAGAACAAAGCAACTTGCTTGATTTGCACCTAATCCACAAACATTTACTTCCTCCACCACTGACGCACAGTGGCAGCAGCATGTACCAACTATAGGAACTCCCCAAGGTTCTTTCAACAGCATTTTCCAAACCCACAACGACTAGCACCTAGAAGGACAAGGGCAGCAGACACATGGGAACACCACAACCTGGAGTTCCCCTCCAAGCCACTCACTATCCTGACTTGGAAATACTATGGCTAAGTCAAAATTCTGGAACTCCTTCCCTAACAGGACTATGAGTGTACCTACACCACATGGACTGTAGGTGTTCAAGAAGGCAGCTCACTACCACCTTCTCAAGGGCAAATAGGGATAAGCAATAAATACTGGCCTAGCCAGTGACATCCATATCCCATGAATGAGTAAAAAAAATTCACTGCCTCCACAAGAGCCAGTGTTGCTACTGTTGAAGCATTTTCAACAAACTTTTTTTATTTTCTTAGCTCCCAGACTAAAGATCAATATTTCCCATTTTCACCCATAAGAAATATTATGAAACCTGCTGGAACCTAGGAGCATAGGAGCAGGAGGAGGCCATTCATCCCATTGAACCTGCTCCGCCATTCAATATGATCATGGTTGATCATCCACTTCAAAGCCTTTTTCCCACACTATCCCCATATCCCTTTATGTCATTGGTATTTAGAAATCTGTCAATCTCTGCTTTAAACATACTCAATGTCTGAGCTTCCATAGCCATCTTGGGTAGAGAATTCCAAAGATTCGCAACCCTCTGAGTAAAAAGATTTCTCCTCATCTCAGTATCTTCCCCCTTATTTTTAAATTATGTCTCTTGGTTCTAGACTCCCCAACCTTGTCTGTCCCTTTAAGCATTTTGAAGCTTTTAATGAGACCACCTCTCATTCTTCGAAACTCGAGAGAATACAGGCCCAGTTTTCCCAATTTCTCTTCATAGGACAGTCTTGCCATCCTGGAAACAAGTCTGGTAAACCTTTGTTGCACTCCGTCTATCAGCACGTTAAGCATTGTGAAAAAAATTACTATTTTCATGTTCTTTGGGTCACCCAAGGTTTGGAACTTAAGTGTGCATTTCTCCAAATTTAAACTTTTAGGCCTAGATTTTTGTCTACATATTGGGTGCACAGAGTTGGGGAGATTCCCGACTCTGCGAACCCGACTTCTAAAAATAAATTTCAGATTTCTGTTCTAGGGTTGTGGGGTTGCCTGGGAGTCAGGCCAGAAGACCCTAGAACGAGAGCAGAGGATGCTGGGTGCGGAGACAAGCCCCGGTGCTCCAACATTGAGTTGAATTTGAATTTAAAGGACCAGAAAAACATAAAACAGCCCTCACCTCTCACACCCCCCACACACTCCCCATGCCCCATCCATGCCAACCCATGACCTACCCACTCCCATGTCTCCTCATATTTCCATACCAACCCATGCCCATTTGCCTACCCCGGCCCCTCATACACTCCATACTAACATTGCCTCTCTGCCAACCCCATGACCTTTTATAGCTGCTATACCAACTTAGTGCCAACCCATACCCCCCATCCCACCACCCTTTCTCCTTCCACCTAACGTGTCAACTCATGCAGTATCCACCGCAATATCTATGCTGAGATTAAATAAAATAGTTCCAAGTATCTATTACAAACTTTATTTTAAAAGATGCTTTCATTCATAAAAATTCATTTACTACATTTACATTCTTTAAACTACATTATCCTTTACAACAACAAAGTTTTAACTCAATTGCATAATCCCTTCTAAAACAAGCATTGAGATTCATAGTTCTACTTCAAAGAGTTCATAACCACTTGGAGCTGTCAAACAGTGAAATATTAGGCAACCTTCTGTGATAATGGACAGTTGTGAAATCAGTCATGCAGCACTAATCCAGAAATGGAAACCCTGAGGCTAATGCCAACACAAGATTGAAATAGCAAGCAATTAACACAGTTTTTTCAAAAGAGTTAAAGGGCAGGCGTTTTAAGTAGTTTGATAGTTTAACAGCTCTCTTTGACAGTTCATCTTGACACTTTTGACAGTTGTTTTTGACAGTTTCAATGAGCTTCACAGTTCCGATGAGGTCATACATTTTTTATGCACATTCATACCTAATTTTAAAAACCCCAAAGGGCACTTGACTTCTGCCAAAGGGCACCTGACCTTCACAAAGGGCACCTGACCCTACCCCAAAGGTGATCCAGGACCATATCTAAAGGGGTTTCTTACCTCTCTAAAAGGTAACCCTGACTATCCAAATGAATCCACAAAGTTCAGACCTGCTCCTCCCAGGTCTAATCTGTGCATGTCAGGTTTTAGACACCTCTTGCACCAAAATCGCGCCAGTGCAGGAAGCTGCTGATTTCTATGGGAAGCTGCCTCTATGCGAATGCATGAATCCTGACCGGCCCATTCTTGCTCCCATGAAAATGGTAGATGCCATGTTCAGGGGTGGGATGTCTGGATTTGGGCTTCTTCCACCATTTTCTCCACAACAGAGAGGCTTTCCTTCGTGGCGAAAATTCAGGCATTAATGTTTTATTTACCATTGAAACATTCTCTACTTTAGGGTGTTCCATTGTAGGTACTTAACTCCAACATATTAAAAACTAGTATCTAGTCTACTCTCAGTGCCCAATCAAGCTTCACAATTGCTCTGTCTCTTCTTTAGATATAACATAATCTTTTTGTGATAACCTAGCAGGATTAACTGGGATGGGAGTAATACTCACTACATAGGATTTATAATTATTCCAGACTTAATTTGCTTAATATCTAAGCCCAATATATTTAAAAGCCCCACAAGCCTAACACCCAATTTTAAATTCTACAATAATCTAATTAATAACATATTTCTAAATTCTGCAGTACCACCCCACAAGAAATCATCAACAAGCATCATGAAGATCCTTAAAGTTTTCTTTAATGATAGCAACAAAACATTGTGAGATCAGCTTTTGGTTCAACACAATCTACTTTCAGCAAAACAGATCTCACTGAAAAATACCACCCCTTGGAAGTATCATTTGTTTAGTTTCCAAAAATTTCCTTCTACAGCTGCTATCTCTTTAGAAGATTTTAGGAATACTTTTGCCTGCAAAACATTGCCCTGCAGAAATGCAGCTTATATGTCAATTGATCTGTACTCCCCTGTGGATATGTGGTCAAAGACCTAAAAGGATTTTCAAGATTACTTTCAAGTTCTGCAAGTATCAACCCTAATATCTGTATCACTCAGTCAATGTTCAAAACACCTAGCACTATCCATGCTTTAGTCCTAGAAGTCTTATTCCACAAGGACTTTTTCAGTACAAATCCATTTATGTGATAAAGCTCAGCAGGTCTGACAGCATCTGCAGACAGGAACACAGTTAACGTTTCGAGTCCATATGACTCTTCAACAGAACAGTTCTGTTGAAGAGTCATATGACTCTTCAAAAGAACAGTTCTGTTGAAGAGTCATACGGACTCGAAACGTTAACTGTGTTCCTGTCCGCAGATGCTGTCAGACCTGCTGAGTTTTTCCAGGTATTTTTGTTTTTGTTTTGGATTTCCAGCATCTGCAATTTTTTGCTTTTATCTATGTGATAAAGCTGGTTGACTGTTATCTGGTATCTCAGAGTAAACTCTAAATTCCCTCCAATTATCTAATTCCCTTCATTTTTACTGTTGTTAGTTTAGCCTCAAGTTTATTGGCAGCCACCATCATGATCGTTAGGATTTCTGCTTCTAATTCTGTTCAGGGACTGTTCTTTGGCATTTATTTTATTGTTTAATCTACTCAAGCTGCAACCTCTACTTGCATTGTCTGTCAGGACTACTTCCTCTTGCATGTGATTGTTTTCTGATGATAGAGTCACTACAGGACCACAATCAGTACTTGCACTGTGTTTTCTTATACTGCACTCTTTCACCCCATTCTGCCTGTTCATGGACTTCAGTTCTTGGCCGTCATTCAACCAATATTTAAACTTGCCAGTAGCTTTTCCTGCATTTCCCACAATTGTCACATCCCTCCGTTCACTAGAGTGTTCTGGAGTAGAGTACCCACTCTGGGCTATTAGTCTATGGATGTGATAGGTCTATCCTATATGTCATGAACACTCATTTTATCACTATCCAGTCCTTGAGCTTCTGTATTCTGTTCCTCAGGACCTTGATTGCATGAGCAGCTGAGATACAAGGAGTCTTGTTTATTCCTATTAGCTGCTTAGAGTCCCAGATTTTGTAATCAATTTTGATTAATTTTGAGGAATGGATGTAACAGTTTGATTGCATGTTCAATAAATGCTGTCTTATCATGACCTATTACCTTTCCATCACTTATGATCATCTCCTTTATAATACACCAAATCTCCTGGATTAAATTCTATCTTAGATGGTTTTATGTAATGCCTCAAAACTCTCTGAGTTTTCTCCAAGACCTCAGCTGCTGAAAGCCTGTCTCCCTGCATCAAATGTGCAGAAAAATTGAACTATATGCAGTAGATTCTAGAGCAAGGTGACTATCATAGACCACAGAAGGCAATTTGGGATTTCACCCATAAATTGGAATTTTACAACTCCCAGGAGGTGCCATGGCAGTTGATGGAGGATAGAACTGGAGCCAATCTTTACACAATTTTATATTTATTTAGAGTTACACAGTACAAGGATATACTTCCCATAGTTTTTGTCTTGTGTCTATTTTTACCGGAGCTCAATTGAAACCCTAGTTGACATCAACCACCTGCATTCAAATAAATGCAATATACAATTAACACAGATCATCCATGGTATAATTGATTGTTGGAACAGGTTGGAGGGGCTGAATCATCTACGCCTGTTCCCATGCTCCTACTCTTAGTTTCACAATGAATTTAGAGCTCAACAGTGCTTCTGTTCCAAGTGCTCCTCTCTAAACATCTGTTTTGTCAGCATATGAGTCACACTGTTGCAATGGAACTGAATCTGAGTACAGAATGAGGCCATCAAAGTCTTACAACAATTAGTATGGCTTCAGGACAAATTAATTCAAACCCAGATGGAGTAGTACTTTACATTTTGAGAGCTGTTCTTTTTTTTGCAGTAAAGAGAAATCACCAAACGGAATGAGTAATCATTGATGAAAGTCAAAGATATTCCTGATGCATTTCAGATTGGAGCCTTTGGATCATTAAGCCACTGAATACAAATGAAATATACTGGCAAAGACAGCAAAGGAGTTTTGGGCTTCTCTGCTTTTCCAATTAGGTTAAGATTGATCGGTAACCTTCTTTACAGCCTTTGTACAATCATCATGTGTGACTGATTAAACTGTTGTGGAGTTTGAAAGTCCCCGAGTAACAAAGCAGTGCACATGCTTCAGTGCTCCTGGGAGCATGGAAAAGGTAAAAACATTTAATCGATGTTTTAATTAAGTACAAGGTTTTTCTCAGAAAGTGCCTCCTCAACTGAACTCCTTGACAATGACAACTGTCATTAGTGTGACACTTTCTAGAAAAACAACAAACCTTTATGCTCTCCAATTCTTAAATATTTTAAAATTTAGATTGTTCATTGTATGGATGGAAATTGATACATGGGGATTAATTTTACACTGATCAGGCAGGCACGCACTGACCCGATCGGGTGTGAAATCGCGTGAGATGACGTCAGGTGAGCACCCCGACGTCATCCTGCTTGTACAATATTTTGGTCAGCGGGTGCGTGCAAAAGTCGGAAGTGTGCCTGCCGACAATTAAGAGGGCAATTAAGCCCATTAACGGCGCAATTGTCTGTCATTTTGCAAAGCCCGTCCAACCTTGGTGGATGGGCGAAACGGCTAGGCGGCCTTTACATTTTTCATCAAACCCCATCCAAGAACGGGATGAGGTTTCTGTTATTGCATAAAATAAAAATAGAAATCTGTGGACAGCAATTTTATAATCCACAAGCTCAGGTGCCTGATTGTGATGCTTGGACATTTTTTCCTGATTCTAAAAACTTTATTTCCTGGGTTTCAGCTCCCTGAGGCAGCTCTGCTTTCAGGGAGCTTTCTGTCAGCGCTTGCCTGCTTCATCACCCGCCCTCCTCCTGCCCCATCCTTGCAGCACTGAGCTTTTCAATGTGCACTTCACGCTGGCTGACCATTAATTGGCCAGCTAGTGTGAAATTGTAACTCTTTTGAGTACAAACCTGTTTCTATCTGTTTCAGATGAAGTTACATTGTTTCATAGTTTGCCATTGTGAGATTTGAACTCTTGATCTTCGGGTTACAAACCCAGTACCATAACCACTTGGCTATTTAGGCCAAGCCTAAAGAGCAGGTGCTTTACTGTTTCAAGTACAAACCCGTTTCCATCTGTTTCAGATGAAGTTACATTGTTTCATAGTTTGCCATTGTGAGATTTGAACTCCTGATCTTGGGGTTAGTGGTCTGTTTCCCGACTGCTCCCGGACGCACCAATTGTGCCCACTCACTGGGTTGAAAATTCAGGCCATGGTTAATTTGCAAGATTTAGTATATATTATTGGCAAAAAGGCAGACAACTCTTTGTGTGTATGTGTATACAGTATTTCTCTGCGTGCATGTAAAGTTTCCATTGACATAAGAAATTTCGATCAAAATCACACTCCGATTTTGCAATTTATCCTAATATCTTTGAAAAAGAAGCTGGAGTTAACTGCTTTTAGACTTTTATCTTGGACATTTTCGTTGTGATCAAAGACAAATGCTGCTTCTCTGTGAGGTAGAGTGTGCTTTACATATCTAATATCTATACAATTATAATGAGTCCAGGTGTTGAACAGAAAACTTTGTTACAATATTTGACTTACTGGTTATATTATGTGCTCTTACCTGGGACCAGATTTTTGTCCCTACAAAGGGCAAACCTACTTCAGGAGGGTGGAAAAACTGGCAGGCGGGTTCCACATGCAGAAATCCCGCCTCCATTCCCATTGCCAGTAATTTTGAACAGCACGGGAAATGGACCGGGTCTCAAGCCCACATACAGCAGTCCCAATCTTGTTAGTTCCGCTGTGGAGTGGGCAATTTTAATGCCCCGCAATTTCAGTGGATTTGGGCTACTTCTGAATGCCGACATGGTTTACACTGACTCAGAGACATTGTGAACCATGAGGGAGCTGTCATCTGGATTGGGAACCTTTTGACAGGTAAGTTCAAACGTGTTGCCAATTTCACATATTATAATGTAATGCTAAGTTAAATATGTTTTTGATGCAGTGATTGATGATAGGGCCTTGTTCTTAAAAGGTAAGTGACCATTAAATTGACCAGCATTATGAAAGTGGAAAAGTGTTCAGCTGCATTATAGTGCATTATCTAATGGATAAAGTGTTCCCCTGCATTGAACAATAGTGATATTCAGATTTAACTGTGTCATTTGTCCCCATTGATTTATTATTTTGATTCAATGAACGCTCAGTCATCTGTTCCACTGCTTTAACATTTGTGTAGATGGCTGAGCTCTTTGATTGACAGCTCAGCCACTTGTTCCACTGTTTAAAAATTTGAACAGATGGCTGAACTATTTCAATGACATCAAAGGCTTTAATGTATTCTGCTTTGAAGGTTTTGTTGACACAGTTGTGCAATGGAATCCCTTTATTAATGCTTGACTCAGTTCCAAACCCCACTAATGTGTTTAGTGTAGCAGGGATTGCTGACATGGTCATTCAGTGGAATATTATTATGATTGCTTGGCAGAGCTCCAAATCCCATTAATGGTTTCAATTTAGCAGGGGTTGTTGATACAGCTGTCAAGGGGGTTGTGAATTTGTTTACCTTGGCAGTTTTATGACCTTTTTATAGAGTAATGTATGTAAGTGGTTTTTGAATGACTGTTTACCTTGACTGTTTTATGAGCATATCGAAGGCTCCAATGATATTATAGGGCTCAAGAGTTCTGGACATAGAAGATATTGCTTGAGTGGGCATGGGAGTGAGGGCGTTACGGGGGATTATGCTTTTTGTCCAAAGAGCTGAACTGAAGAAGTGGGGTGGGGTGAGGTGAGAGTGACTGCCCTTGACATCAAGGAAGTATGTGACCACGTGTGGCATCAAGGAGCCCTAGCAAAACTGGAGTCAATGGGAATCAGGGGGAAAACTTTCCACTGGTTGGATCCATATCCAGCACAAAGGAAGATGTTAGTGGTTGTTGGAAGTCAATCATCTCAGCCCCAGGACATTGCTGCAGGGGTTCTTCAGGGTAGTGTTCTAGGCACAACCATCTACAGCTGCTTCATCAGTGAATTTCATACCATCATATGGTCAGAAGTGGGGACGTTCGCCAATGATTGCACAATGTTCAACACCATTCGTGACTCCTCAGATACTGAAGTAGTCTGTGTTTATATGCAGCAAGCATTAATGACAACATTTTGGCTTGGGCTGATAAGTGGTAAGCAACATTCCCGCCACACAAGTGGCAAGCAATGACCATCTCCAACAAGAGACAATCTAAATCATCGCCCCTTGACATTCAATGGCAACGCCTGCCTGCTCTCCCTCTCTCTCTCTCTCCCTCCATATCTCTCTCTCTCTTTTACACTTTTTCATGGGTCTAATGAATTGGTAGAAGTCTGCTTGAACACAAGAACATAAGAAATATGAGCAGGATGAGACCATTTGGCCCTCCAAGCCTGCTCTGCCATTCAGTACAATCATGGCTAATCTTGAGCTTCAAATCCATTTCCTTGCTCATTCCCCATATCCCTTGTTTCTCTGAAAGTCCAAAAATCTGTCTATCCCAGCCTTAAATGTATTCAATGATGGAGCATCCACAATCCTCTGGGCAGAGAATTCCAAAGATTCACATTTTGAGTGAAGCAATTTCCCCTCATCTCATTCCTAAATGATTGGCTCCTTATCCTGAGACTGTTTTAGATTCCCCTGCGCTTTAGATTCCGGACCGCAGAAGCAATCTCTCAGCGTCTACCCTAACAAGCCCCTTCAGAATCTGGTGTATTTCAATGAGAAGGGGTCTTATTTTTCTAAACTGCAGAGAAAATAGACTCTCAAGCCTTTCATCATTGGACAAATCACTCATTCCAGGGACCAATTTAGTGAACTTCCGCTGTACCACCTCCAATGCAAGTATATCTTTTCTTAAATGTGGAGACCAAAACTGCATTCGGTACTCCAGATTTGGTCTCACCAAAACCCTGTACAATTCAAGCAAGACCTCTTTATTCCTGCATTCCAATCTCCTTGCAATAAAGGCCAACATGCTTTGAGTCCCTAATTGCTTGCTGTACCTGTACGTGAACTTTTTGCATTCCTTGTATGAACACACCCAATTCTTCTTGAACATCCACAGCTACAAGTTTCTCACTTTTAAAAAAATATTCAGCTCTACTATTCGTTCAACCAAAGTGAATGACTTTACACAGAGATAAAAACAAAAAAACTGCGGATGCTGGAAATCCAAAACAAAAACAGAATTACCTGGAAAAACTCAGCAGGTCTGGCAGCATCGGCGGAGAAGAAAAGAGTTGACGTTTCGAGTCCTCATGACCCTTCGACAGAACTTGAGTTCGAGTCCAAGAAAGAGTTGAAATATAAGCTGGTTTAAGGTGTGTGTGTGGGGGGCGGAGAGATAGAGAGACAGAGAGGTGGAGGGGGGTGGGGGATGTGGTTGTAGGGACAAACAAGCAGTGATAGAAGCAGGTCATCAAAAGATGTCAACGACAATAGTACAATAGAACACACAGGTGTTAAAGTTAAAGTTGGTGATATTATCTAAACGAATGTGCTAATTAAGAATGGATGGTAGGGCACTCAAGGTGCCTCTCCTCTACATTGGAGAGACCAAACGTAAACTGGGCGACCGCTTTGCAGAACACCTGCGGTCTGTCCGCAAGAATGACCCATACCTCCCTGTCGCTTGCCATTTTAACACTCCACCCTGCTCTCTTGCCCACATGTCTGTCCTTGGCTTGCTGCATTGTTCCAGTGAAGCCCAACGCAAACTGGAGGAACAACACCTCATCTTCCGACTAGGGACTTTACAGCCATCCGGGCTGAATATTGAATTCAACAACTTTAGGTCGTGAGCTCCCTCCCCCATCCCCACCCCCTTTCTGTTTCCCCCTTCCTTTTTTTTTCCAATAAATTATAAAGATTTTCCTTTTCCCACCTATTTCCATTATAAAAAAAAATTAAAAAAACCCCACTAGAGCTATACCTTGAGTGCCCTACCATCTATTCTTAATTAGCACATTCGTTTAGATAATATCACCAACTTTAACTTTAACACCTATGTGTTCTATTGTACTATTGTCGTTGACATCTTTTGATGATCTGCTTCTATCACTGCTTGTTTGTCCCTACAACCACACCCCCCACCCCCCTCCACCTCTCTGTCTCTCTATCTCTCCGCCCCCCACACACACACACCTTAAACCAGCTTATATTTCAACTCTTTCTTGGACTCGAACTCAAGTTCTGTCGAAGGGTCATGAGGACTCGAAACGTCAACTCTTTTCTTCTCCGCCGATGCTGCCAGACCTGCTGAGTTTTTCCAGGTAATTCTGTTTTTGTTTTGAATGACTTTACACTTCCTTACGTTATAATCCATCTGCCATACATATGAACATACGAAGCCACTCGTCTTCTCAAGCCTGCTCCAACATTCAATAAGATCATGGCTAATCTGATTGTAACCTCAATCCCACATTCCTGTCTACCCTTGATAACTATTCACCCCCTTGTTAATTGAGAATCTATCTAGCTCTGCCTTAAAAACATTCAAAGACTCTGCTTTCACCGCCTTTTGAGGAAGAGAGTTCCAAAGACTCACAACCTTCTGGAGAGAAAAAATTTCTCCTCATCTCTGTCTTAAATGAACGACCCCTTATTTTTAAACAGTAACCTCTAGTTCTAGATTTTCCCACAAGAGGAAACATCAGCCAGAATCGTCTCAGATTTGTGCTAAGTGCAGTAGTGGGTGGGGGAAACGACGTTTACTCGCCAGGTGAAATGGGAGATTCTCACGCCATATTGTCCCAAACGCACTGTATTAATTATGCCTTCCCAGGAAACACGCCGTTTCCATGGCGGGCGGGCTCAGATTTGTCCGCCATGCATCACCTCGCTGCTTCATCACGCCAGGTGCCATAGTTAAAGTACAGCCATGTGCACATCTCTCAGTTCACGAGGACATCAGCCCCAGCATGGCTCAGGTGCAGGCCGTCCCAGCAGTACAGATCCCATTTTCCCCAATACTGGTGCTAATGCCCCACTAACCGGCACCCCTTCTCCCACACCAGTCTTTGAGCCATGCATTCATCTCTCTAATCTAATTTGTCCTATGCCAATAAATTATTACCTTTGAGGTTCTGCTTCTTAATTTGGTGCCTAGCTTCTCATACTGACTATGCAGAACCTCCTTCCTCATCCTGCCTATGTCATTGGTACCCACATGGACCACGACCACTGGAACTTCCCCTCTCCGACTGCAAGTTTCTCTCCAGCCCTGAGCAAATGTCCCAAACCCTGGCACTGGGCAGGCAACATAGCCATCTGGACTCTTGTTCCTTGCTACAGAGAATAGTGTCAATCCCCCTCACTATGTTGTTTCCTACTACCACTACACTCCTTTGTGCTCGCCCCACATGAATGACTTCCTGAATCACAATGCCATGGTCAGTCAACTCATCCATCCTGCAGCTCCTACTCACATCCAAACAAGCTGAAAGGACCTCAAATTTGTTGGACAATTGCGGAAGCTGATATTCCTGCACTCCTGCCCTCTGGTTGCACTGAGAATGTCTGAATTTATATGTTCTAAGCAAAGAGAGTAGCTGGGCCCAGGTACACCAAGATCAGTTCAAGCTATTTTCCTTCATTAACTATTTCAGCTGCAGCCAGTGGATAGCTTCTATTTCCCTGTTCAGGCCCCTGGATGAGACGTAGAATTTAAACAGTACTTGCAATTAAATGTTAAATACAAACAATATTAGATTTTTGAAAAGATATTTAAGTTTCCCTCAACTCATGAAACTCTCACACTCCATTGAGGTCGCACACTCAGCCATCTTATTGCCCACTCACTTAACCTGTTTATATCTTTTTGCAGCCTCTCTTTGTCCTCCCCACAGCTCACCTTTCCTAGCTTTGTATCATCAGCAAACTTAGATGCATTACTCTCTATCTCTTCATTGAAGTCACTAATATAGATTCTAAATAGCTGAGGCCCCAGAATTGACCCTTGTGGTACTTCACTATTCACTACCTGCCAACTTGAAAAAGTCACATTTATGCCCACTTTCTGCTCCCTTTCTGTTAGCCAGTCCTCTATCCATGCTAATATATTACTTACAACTTCATGCACACTTATCTTTCCTGTTAACCTTTGTATGGCACCTTATCGAAAGCCTTTTGAAAATCCAGGTATGCTACATCTACTGGTTCCCCTTTATCTACCTTATTAGTTACATCCTCAAAAATCTCCAATAAACTTGTTAAACAGGATTTCTCTTTCGTAAAACCAAGTTGACTCTGATTTTCTAAGTGCAGTGTTAACACTCCCTTAATAATAGATTCCAGTATTTTCCCAACAACTGATATTAGGCTAACTAGCCGGTAGTTCCTTGTTTTCTCTCTCCCTCCTTTCTTGAAAAGTGGAGTAACATTTGCCAACTTCAAACCTGATAGGACCATTTCTGCATCCAATGAATTCTGAAAATCACAGCCAGTGCATCCACTATCTCTGCAGCTATCTACTTTATAACCCTAGGCTGTAGGCCATCAGGTCTGGGGGATTTGTAGTATTTTAGCCCCTTAAGTTTCTTTAATACTTTTTCTCTATTGATATTGATTTCTCTAATTTCCTCACTCTTTTTAGCCCCTAGTTTACGGCCTGTTTCTGGAATGAAACTTGTGCCTTCTACTGTGAAGACAGATACAAAATATTTATCCAATGACTCTGTCATTTCCACATTCCCAATAATAATTTCTCCTGTGTCTGATTCTAACGGACCAACGTTAACTTTAGCTACTCTCTTCCTTTTTATGTATTATAAAAGCTCTCATAACCTGTTTTTATATTACTGGCTAGTTTACTCCATTCCATTTTTGTTTTCCTTTTTAACAACTTTTTGGTTTCTTTTTGCTGGTTTCTAAAACAATCCCAAAACTTAGACTTTTTACTTTTTTTTTAAATATTGTAATCCTCTTCTTTTAATCTAATTCTATCCCTAACTTCCTGAGTGAGCCATGGATGGGTCTTTCTTGCTAAGTTTTTGTTTTTCCATGGAATGTATTTTTGTTGAACATTTTGAAATGTTTCTTTAAATGTTTGCCATTGTTCATTAAGGCCAAACCTTTTAGTCTATCTACCCAATTTACCTGAGCTAGTTCTCTCCTCATACCTATGTAATTGGCTTTGTTTAAGTTTAAGATTCCTGTTTGTGGTTGGAGTATATCATTTTCCAATTTAACCTGGAATTCAATGGTTTTGTGATCACTATTTCCCAGTGGATCTTTTATTACGACATTACTAATTAACCCTGCTTCATTACACAATACTAGATCTAAAAGATAGCTTCCTCCCTAGTTGGTTCCAAAATGACTAGGTATTGGAGGTGTTAGCAAGCTTAAAAGTGGACAAATCTCCAAGTCTGGATGATTTGTGTCCCAGACTGCTGAGGGAGGCAAGGGAGGAGATCGCAGGGACTCTGACTCAAATTTTTAATTCCTCTCTGGCCACGGGGGAGGTGCCAGAGAAATGGAGAACAGCTAATGTGGTTCTGCTATTTAAGAAGGGTTGTAGAAATAAGCTAGGGAGCTACAGGCCAGTGAGTCTCATGTCAGTGGTAGGGAAATTATTGGAGAAAATTCTGAAGGAGAGAATCTATCTCCACTTGGAGAGTCAAGGTTTGATCAGGGATAGTCTGTATGGCTTTGTCAGAGGGAGGTCATGCCCAACAAATTTGATTGATTTTTTTAGGAGGTGACCAGGTGTGTAGATGGGGGTAGTGCAGTTGATGTAGTTTATATGGATTTAAGCAAAGCCTTTGACAAGGTCCCACATGGGAGACTTAGAAAGAAGGCAAATGCACATGGGAGACAGGGTAATTTGATAAGGTGGATTCAAAATTGGCTTAGTTATAGGAGACAGAGGGTGATGACAGAGGGATGCTTTAGTGACTGGAAGCCAGTGTCTAGTGGCATACCACAGGGATCTGTGCTGCGTCCTCTATTATTTGTCATTTATATAAACGACATAGATGATTATGTGGGGGGTAGGATTAGTAAGTTTACAAATGACACAAAGATTGGCTGGGTCGTTAACAGTGAGGTTGAGTGTCTTGGGCTACAGGAAGATATAGACGGGATGGTCAGATGGGCAGATAAGTGGCAGATGGAATTTAACTCTGAAAAGTATGAGGTGATATACTTTGGAAGGAGTAACTTGACAAGGAAGCATTCAATGAACGGCATGACACTAGGAAGTTCTGAGGAACAAAGGGACCTTGGCGTGTGTGTCCACATGGCGACATATGGGACACTTGCCTTTATCAATCAAGGCATTGATTACTAAAGTAGGAAGGTCATGTTGGAGTTGTATATAACCTATGAGGCCATAGCTGGAGTACTGTGTACAGTTCTGGTCGCCACATTTTAGGGAGGATGCGCTTGTACTGGAAGGGGTGCCGAGGAGATTCACCAGGATGTTGCCTGGGATGAAACATTTAAGTTATGAAGGGAGGTTGTATAGACTTGGGTTGTTTTCGTTGGAGCAGAGAAGGCTGAGGGGCGACCTGATCGAGGTGTACAAGATTATTGAGGGGCATGGATAAGGTGGATAGGGAGCAGCTGTTCCCCTTAGTTGAAGGGTCAGTCACAAGGGGATATAAGTTCAAGGTGAGGGGCAGGAGATTTAGTGGGGATGTGAGGAAAAACCTTTTTACCCAGAGGGTGGTGACGGTCTGGAATGCACTGCCTGGGAGGGTGATGGATGGGGGTTGCCTCACATCATTTAAAAAGTAACTGGATGAGCACTTGGCACGTCATAACATTCAAGGCTATGGGCCAAGTGCAGGTAAATAGAATTAGGTAGGTAGATCAGATGTTTCTAACGTGTTGGTGCAGACTTGATGGGCCGAAGGGCTTCTTCTGCACTGTGTGATTCTGTGAAATGCTAGACAGAAAGATCCTAGTCTAACTCCTGGATAACTACAGAACTGGGTCCCCCGCACCCCTCAACCCACTGACTCCCCTGTCCTAACCCCACTATTTCCCCCCCACCCAACCCGACTAGCCCAAACCACTCAACACGCCGCCTGATCCCCTCTGACTTGACCTGACTACCTCCCCATTACCTAACTTCCCCCGAGCCCCCCTGAATCCTCCCAACCGAACCTGACTTTCTCTCACCACCCAACTCTCCCCCCTGACCCTCCGACTCCCCCCGACAACCTGACCTGATTAGCCCCCATCACCCGCCACCTCCCGACCCCACGACTCCATCCCCCGACCCAACCTGACTAGCTCCCACCATCCAGCTACCCCTTGAGTTCCCAACTCTCCCTCACTGACCTGACCTGACTAGCCTCCACCACACCCTCTCCACCAAGCCCAACCTGACTAGCCCCTGACCTGACAACCCTTCCCAACCTGACCTGGCTACCCTCCAACCCACCATCCACTTCACACACCTCACCCAGTTCAGGTAGGAGAATTCCTCCCTAACATGAGAGTCGTTATCCCCATCCTTCTCCCTCTTCCTCTTCTAGCAGCTTGTCCTGCTTGTATGGCATCTGCTCATTCTCCCAGTCATGCTTTATTATAAGGGGAGGATCTGCTACAGCATCCATACCTGGGAGCAAGTGGTTCATGCAGAACCTTGAACTTGGGAGAAAGTCCTTTGGCACCTGCCTCATGACTAGTTGTAGACCTTAGCATTGTCAAAGAACTCTAGAAAGCACCAAAAACTTGTTCAATTGCAGCAACACCATTAGAAATCAATCAGTAATTAACCTGCAAGCAGTTGATCATCCATTTAAATAGCACCGATTGAGAAGGGTGGTGGGGGGAATCCTTGCTACTGCTGAATGCGTGTTCAGCTGTGTAAGCTTCAGAGTTGGCTGGGTTGTTGATCTTCAGAATGGCATGTCATTACCTGCTTTCGCTGCATATTTCTGGTGATGACTCGATGCTCACGAGCTAACATTCTCTCCAGTAGGAGTCTGGCATGACTTACACGAGGCAAATGTGTATGCACCGCGAGCACCATTTTGGACTTCTAAGGCCACTCCCTGAAAAACAGATGCTATGGATCCGAATTTTGCACCCACAGGTTAGGCCTCAGCTGAAGTATTGTGAGCAATCTGAGCAACACACTTTAGGAAGGATGTCAAAGCCTTAGAAAGGCTGCAGAGGAGATTTACTAGAATAGTAAGGAATGAGGGACTTCAGTTACGTGGTGAGACTGGAGGAGCAGTGCTTGTTCTCAGGGCAGAGAAGGTTAAAACTAGACTTAATGGGGGTGCTCAAAATCATGAACTACCTTGATAAAATAAATAAGGAAGAGTGGTGGAAAAGTTGGCAATGATAGAATACAGAGTTTAGGTGATTGGCAAAAGAAGCAGAGGCAACAAGATGAAACTTTTTTTACACAGCGATATGTTGTGTGCAGGTGTGCCCCACTGTAAGGGTGGTGGAAGCAGATTCAGTGGTAACTTTCAAAAGGGAGTTGGATAAATGCTGGTAGGGAAATAATTTACAGTTACAGTCCAGGGAAATGGGGAAAGGAAATAAGGGGACTAATTGCAGAGTTCGACAAAGAACTGATACAGACACATATAGCCACCTTCTGTGCTGTATCATTCTATGATAGGAACAGGAATAGCCATTTAGACCCTTGAGCCTGATTATTTTTTATCCCTGATGTATACACTTGGGCCCTTAAATCTCTTTGAACCACTGCAGTTCCAATTATTTCATCATTTAAAAAATAATCAGACCTATCCCTTTTTTGGCCCAAAATAGATGACATCTATTGCCTGTATTACAATTCACCTGCAACAGTTATGCCCATTTTGTCCATTAACCATGGAATCTTATTTCAGTATGACTCCAATGCCCATGAAACCTGACCCAATTTAATTCTAGAATCCATGGAGCACTACCCCAGCACTACCCCAACATCCATTGAATATTACTTCAGTGTGACTCTGGAACCCATAGGGAACTAGTCCAGTATGAATCCAGCAGCCATGATTACTACCCCTGTATGAATCCAGTGTCCATGTAAGGTAATTCTGTTTTTGTTTTGGATTTCCAGCATCCGCAGTTTTTTTGTTTTTATCCATGTAACCTTATTCGTATTAAGAATCATAGGTAGATGTAGAAAATAAATTCACTGAACATAAACTCCCAATGATCTAGTGTCAATATTAAAATTAGCCAATTGTGCTTTTAATGGGTATAAACACTTGTAGTTCCCAAAAACAGTCTCTGTTCTGCCAAAATGGATTCCTTCCAACATTTAACAACAAAAAATTCTTCAAATCATGCTTTTTTGGGATTTGTCAGTTTTCATTTTCTAATCCAGGAGCCATTTTTACTTTTACTCTCCCCCTCCCTCTCCTGACAATGCTGATTCCTGCTGGGGTATAGTCTTGCAGAAAACCAAGACCCCTCAGTACTGCACCAATGCAGCCATTCCTAGTGTCAGCCCAGATGCTGAGCGTTATCTGGTTTCCAATCAGAGAATGCATCAAGCAAAATCTGATGTGGTTCTTGCCCAAGATCCGCAAACATTTCCCAATAGGATTTACTCAAAATTATTCAAGATCCGGAATTCTGGCTGTTTTTCCCCTTCTGAGCCCTGGAACATTGAGACCAATTGCAGCCCACAAATTGCATTACAGATGACTCAGGAGTTCACTACTTGATGCAGTATATAACTTAGCAGATTTAGACAGTGCAACTATGTTTGAGTTAGAACAGCTTGTGTAACTGTAGGGAGCAGGTGGAATGGGTTTATTTTTCGCTTTGTGTTGCATCAGACACCATTTATTGCCAGATAGAAGGAGCAGTGAGCATAACAACAACTCTGTAACTTTTGAGGTGGTGTCTGAAAGGAGAAAATTTTATCTGCAGAGTTTTTGATTTTAATTTTAATTGTGAAAACAAACAACTTTCTGCACCTGGGTTGTTGGATCCTAGTCACTAATTTGTTGGGACTTATGGGGCAGAATTTTTTGCCTATCAGGTGGGCTGGGTGGGCACAGGCTGGGTGGGCAAGGACCCAATCGGCGCCCCCGATTGGGTCCGTGCCGCCGTTTTACGTGGGTGGGCCATTAAAGGCCCGCCCAGCGTGTCGTGCACCCGGAAGCCCTGTGGGGAGGTTGCCTGAGTCGGAAGGTGCCTCAGGGAGATTAGTTTTAAGCCCAAAATCTTTAATAAAGTGGTGAAAAAAATTTTATGACATGTCCCCTCATGTGAAACTTGAGCTGGGGCATGTGCATTAATTTCAATAAAATTTTTTATCAAAATTTAAAATCATTCACAAAACCTCATCCCGCCCGTGGATGAGGTTCCATGAAAAATGCGAAGGCCGCCTGGGCTCGCCTGCCCGCCAACCTTAAGGTTGGATGGGCAGTTCCATAAATTACTTTAATTGAGAATTAAATGGCCTTAATAGGCCTTTGACAGTTCGGTGGGCACACAGCCGATTCGGGTGTGCACCTGTGGAGCTGAAAGTCTGAATGATGTGCCATGACGTCGGGACCCACACCTGACGTGACCATGCGTCATTTTACACCTCGGCGAGCGGGCCCAGCCCCCGCTCGAGCCAAAGATTCAGCCCATGGATCCAGGTTGCATGCTTGTTGTGGGATGGCAGAGTTGGCACAATAGATAGAGTTGATCAGCAGATACTTCTTAGATGGAACACATTCTGTTTATTTACAAAAGTAATCAGCAGCCACACTTGTGTGCTTTCAACTCAAACTCTATCTCCATATACTGCTGACTACAGACTACTGAGTACAGAGGTAGCCCGCGCTACTCCCCTATTGATCACATAAGATCATCTGATCTTGGATTTCCAACATCCACAGTTTTTTGTTTTTATTCCTTTATAACATCCTACTTGAAGGTATACCACACATTAGATAAAACCATAATTACCGCATGGGCCCAGTGGATTCTCTAGATAATCAACATCTCTGTCACTTCAAAGGAGAAGTGCTTACCTTCAATAGCTTATGGGGTCTCAGTCAGTTTCTTTCCTAATATTACTAATGACTCTCCCATGGTATTGGTCATGATAACTCAGTCTCTCTTTTGTCCTTGTGCTGATGCTTCTCTCATGCACTGTCCTTCTTCCTCTCTGTTTCTTTTTCACTTTTGTTTCTCTCACCTTTGATCTACCTTGTGCTTCTTGCTATCTTTCCTTTCAGACAGGGAGTTAATGATTGATACAAAAACAGAAAATGCTGGAAAAACTCAGCAGATCTAACAGCATCTGTGGAGAGAGTAAAAAAACAAAGTTAATGTTTCGAGTCCTTATGACCCAAAGGTACACTTAAAGGTAAAGTTTTTCCAGCATTTTCTGTTTTTGTTTCAGATTTCCAGCATCCGCAGTATTTTGCTTTTATTTAAGTTAATGATTGATGTTGAGTGATGGCTGCTCTTGAATGGTGAAAAAGGAATTGTTGCCTCTTCTCCCTCCCTCCTGCTTCCATTCCATGTACTCACCTCTTTCGCCTCATTCTGCTCTTCCCGTAAATTCCTTGATCTCATATCCACACACAAGCACTTTCAAACAGAAGTCACAGAATGGCAGTAAGGAGCAGGAACCATGGCTAATTTAGATGAACTGTAGCATCCTTACCAATATTATGCCTGAGACCATCCTGCTTTCAACTGTTCACTGGATAAATCTGATGACCCACCTGGGAAGGCATCCAAGGTACTTTGTGTTATGTAATTATTCCAACTACTCACAATTAGGGATGGACAGCAAATGCTGGCCTTGCCAATGACACTTGCATCCCAAGAACAAATAAAAAAGTAGCTAAGAGTGAAGCTGAAAGAGACATAGGAGTTATTATTAAACTCAATACCAAACATACTCAACAATGCTGAGCAACAATCAATAAAGCCAATGGAATGTTGCACCATATCGCCTAAACAGTAGAGTTCAAATCATGGGAATGACCTGTGACCAAATGGTACAATGCTCTGATGAGATCACAGTTGAAGTATCATGTCCATTGAGTTACAAAAATATAAGGGAGACATTCACACTTTGGAGACAATGCAGAAAAGAGTCACAAGCCATTGTAGGAGTCTGCGTAATGAGGAGAGACTGGAGAAGACTGGGCTTTTCAAATTGTATAAGATGTGCCTAACAGGTGATCTTAACAAGTTACACAACATGGCTAAGGGTATGAAAAAGGTAAATCCAGATAATTACTTCAAATTAAATTACAGGAGTAGAACTAGGTGACTTGTATTTCCTGGAGTATGTTAGAGCTAAGTAACTCATGAAAGGTAAACTCAGGACTGATTACCAGAAAATCTTTCTTCGCACAATGATGGACTTCTGGAACAAATGTCCAGATGGAGTATGAACCTGGAACCATTGAAGCAAGAATTGGTTATACCAGAGGGTCATTTGAATCATTTTGAACACATAAATTAAGATCTGTGGAATGGCTCTCCTTATCCATTATTATCTTATGAACAGAAAATGACCTGTACAACCTGCTCAACAAAGTATTCTGAGAGAAAGCAGTTAATGTCTGGTTTGTACCTCCTCTAACAACAGGGGAATTACAGGCTTACCAGCATTGTTGTATCAGCATGCTTTATCACCTTGATAAAAACAAAAAAACTGCGGATGCTGGAAATCCAAAACAAAAACAAAAACAAAAACAGAATTACCTGGAAAAACTCAGCAGGTCTGGCAGCATCGGCGGAGAAGAAAAGAGTTGACGTTTCGAGTCCTCATGACCCTTCGACAGAACTTGAGTTCGAGTCCAAGAAAGAGTTGAAATATAAGCTGGTTTAAGGTGTGTGTGTGGGGGGCGGAGAGAGAGAGAGAGAGAGAGAGAGGTGGAGTGGGGGTGTGGTTGTAGGGACAAACAAGCAGTGATAGAAGCAGATCATCAAAAGATGTCAACAACAATAATACAAAAGAACACATATGTGTTAAAGTTGGTGATATTATCTAAACGAATGTGCTAATTAAGAATGGATGGTAGGGCACTCAAGGTATAGCTCTAGCAGGGTTGGGGAGAGCATAAAAGATGTAAAAAAAAATAAAATAAATAAATATTTTTTTTTTCTTTTTCTCTTTTTATAATGGAAATAGGTGGGAAAAGGAAAATCTATATAATTTATTGGAAAAAAAAGAAAAGGAAGGAGGAAACAGAAAGGGGGTGGGGACGGGGGAGGGAGCTCACGACCTAAAGTTGTTGAATTCAATATTCAGTCCGGATGGCTGTAAAGTGCCTGGTCGGAAGATGAGGTGTTGTTCCTCCAGTTTGCGTTGGGCTTCACTGGAACAATGCAGCAAGCCAAGGACAGACATGTGGGCAAGAGAGCAGGGTGGAGTGTTAAAATGGCAAGCGACAGGGAGGTTTGGGTCATTCTTGCGGACAGACCGCAGGTGTTCTGCAAAGCGGTCGCCCAGTTTACGTTTGGTCTCTCCAATGTAGAGGAGACCACATTGGGAGCAACGAATGCAGTAGACTAAGTTGGGGGAAATGCAAGTGAAATGCTGCTTCACTTGAAAGGAGTGTTTGGGTCCTTGGATGGTGAGGAGAGAGGAAGTGAAGGGACAGGTATTGCATCTTTTGCGTGGGCATGGGGTGGTGCCATAGGAGGGGGTTGAGGAGTAGGGGGTGATGGAGGAGTGGACCAGGGTGTCCCGGAGGGAGCGATCCCTACGGAATGCCGATAGGGGGGGTGAAGGGAAGATGTGTTTGGTGGTGGCATCATGCTGGAGTTGGCGGAAATGGCGGAGGATGATCCTTTGAATGCGGAGGCTGGTGGGGTGATAAGTGAGGACAAGGGGGACCCTATCATGTTTCTGGGAGAGAGGAGAAGGCGTGAGGGCGGACGCGCGGGAGATGGGCCGGACACGGTTGAGGGCCCTGTCAACAACCGTGGGTGGAAAACCTCGGTTAAGGAAGAAGGAGGACATGTCAGAGGAACTGTTTTTGAAGGTAGCATCATCAGAACAGATGCGACGGAGGCGAAGGAACTGAGAGAATGGGATGGAGTCCTTACAGGAAGCGGGGTGTGAGGAGCTGTAGTCGAGAAAGCTGTGGGAGTCGGTGGGTTTGTAATGGATATTGGTGGACAGTCTATCACCAGAGATTGAGACAGAGAGGTCAAGGAAGGGAAGGGAAGTGTCAGAGATGGACCATGTGAAAATGATGGAGGGGTGGAGATTGGAAGCAAAATTAATAAATTTTTCCAAGTCCCGACGAGAGCATGAAGCGGCACCGAAGTAATCATCGATGTACCGGTGAAAGAGTTGTGGAAGGGGGCCGGAGTAGGACTGGAACAAGGAATGTTCCACATACCCCATAAAGAGACAGGCATAGCTGGGGCCCATGCGGGTACCCATTGCCACACCTTTTATTTGGAGGAAGTGAGAGGAGTTGAAGGAGAAATTGTTCAGCGTGAGAACAAGTTCAGCCAGACGGAGGAGAGTAGTGGTGGATGGGGATTGTTCGGGGCTCTGTTCGAGGAAGAAGCTAAGGGCCCTCAGACCATCCTGGTGGGGAATGGAGGTGTAGAGGGATTGGACGTCCATGGTGAAGAGGAAGCGGTTGGGGCCAGGGAACTGGAAATTGTTGATGTGACGTAAGGTGTGAGAGGAATCACGGATGTAGGTGGGAAGGGACTGGACAAGGGGAGAGAGAAGGGAGTCAAGATAACGAGAAATGAGTTCTGTGGGGCAGGAGCAAGCTGAGACGATCGGTCTACCGGTCAACCTCGGACGGCCCGCTTCTATCTCCTACCCAAAATCCACAAACAGAACTGCCCCGGTAGACCGATCGTCTCAGCTTGCTCCTGCCCCACAGAACTCATTTCTCGTTATCTTGACTCCCTTCTCTCTCCCCTTGTCCAGTCCCTTCCCACCTACATCCGTGATTCCTCTGACACCTTACGTCACATCAACAATTTCCAGTTCCCTGGCCCCAACGCTTCCTCTTCACCATGGACGTCCAATCCCTCTACACCTCCATCCCCCACCAGGATGGTCTGAGGGCCCTTAGCTTCTTCCTCGAACAGAGCCCCGAACAATCCCCATCCACCACTACTCTCCTCCGTCTGGCTGAACTTGTTCTCACGCTGAACAATTTCTCCTTCAACTCCTCTCACTTCCTCCAAATAAAAGGTGTGGCAATGGGTACCCGCATGGGCCCCAGCTATGCCTGTCTCTTTATGGGGTATGTGGAACATTCCTTGTTCCAGTCCTACTCCGGCCCCCTTCCACAACTCTTTCACCGGTACATCGATGATTACTTCGGTGCCGCTTCAAGCTCTCGTCGGGACTTGGAAAAATTTATTAATTTTGCTTCCAATCTCCACCCCTCCATCATTTTCACGTGGTCCATCTCTGACACTTCCCTTCCCTTCCTTGACCTCTCTGTCTCAATCTCTGGTGATAGACTGTCCACCAATATCCATTACAAACCCACCGACTCCCACAGCTATCTCAACTACAGCTCCTCACACCCCGCTTCCTGTAAGGACTCCATCCCATTCTCTCAGTTCCTTCGCCTCCGTCGCATCTGTTCCGATGATGCTACCTTCAAAAACAGTTCCTCTGACATGTCCTCCTTCTTCCTTAACCGAGGTTTTCCACCCACGGTTGTTGACAGGGCCCTCAACCGTGTCCGGCCCATCTCCCGCGCGTCCGCCCTCACGCCTTCTCCTCTCTCCCAGAAACATGATAGGGTCCCCCTTGTCCTCACTTATCACCCCACCAGCCTCCGCATTCAAAGGATCATCCTCCGCCGTTTCCGCCAACTCCAGCATGATGCCACCACCAAACACATCTTCCCTTCACCCCCCCTATCGGCATTCCGTAGGGATCGCTCCCTCCGGGACACCCTGGTCCACTCCTCCATCGCCCCCTACTCCTCAACCCCCTCCTATGGCACCACCCCATGCCCACGCAAAAGATGCAATACCTGCCCCTTCACTTCCTCTCTCCTCACCATCCAAGGACCCAAACACTCCTTTCAAGTGAAGCAGCATTTCACTTGCATTTCCCCCAACTTAGTCTACTGCATTCGTTGCTCCCAATGTGGTCTCCTGTACATTGGAGAGACCAAATGTAAACTGGGCGACCGCTTTGCAGAACACCTGCGGTCTGTCTGCAAGAATGACCCAAACCTCCCTGTTGCTTGCCATTTTAACACTCCACCCTGCTCTCTTGCCCACATGTCTGTCCTTGGCTTGCTGCATTGTTCCAGTGAAGCCCAACGCAAACTGGAGGAACAACACCTCATCTTCCGACCAGGCACTTTACAGCCATCCGGACTGAATATTGAATTCAACAACTTTAGGTCGTGAGCTCCCTCCCCCGTCCCCACCCCCTTTCTGTTTCCTCCTTCCTTTTCTTTTTTTTCCAATAAATTATATAGATTTTCCTTTTCCCACCTATTTCCATTATAAAAAGAGAAAAAGAAAAAAAAAATATTTATTTATTTTATTTTTTTTTACATCTTTTATGCTCTCCCCAACCCTGCTAGAGCTATACCTTGAGTGCCCTACCATCCATTCTTAATTAGCACATTCGTTTAGATAATATCACCAACTTTAACACATATGTGTTCTTTTGTATTATTGTTGTTGACATCTTTTGATGATCTGCTTCTATCACTGCTTGTTTGTCCCTACAACCACACCCCCACTCCACCTCTCTCTCTCTCTCTCTCTCTCCGCCCCCCACACACACACCTTAAACCAGCTTATATTTCAACTCTTTCTTGGACTCGAACTCAAGTTCTGTCGAAGGGTCATGAGGACTCGAAACGTCAACTCTTTTCTTCTCCGCCGATGCTGCCAGACCTGCTGAGTTTTTCCAGGTAATTCTGTTTTTGTTTTTGCTTTATCACCTTACTCTGCAATGGTTGTAAGGAGATTGTGTACTTGTTATCTCTTGGAATATGTTAGAGATAAGCAACCATAGTAAGAAGCACATCCACTATTTACGAATGAAAAGCACAGAAACATGGATGAGCTTGTGATCGGCAGATAAAATCTGGGCGTACAGTGTTAAGGACCTACAAATCCTTTTGTAAATGGTTTGCTACCTTGCTGTGCATGATTGATGATCATGTTGCTAATATAATTCAGAAATCATGTAGAAATTATTCCCAAAGTTTGCGTTCCCAGTTCCTCAATGTTGCAGAAAGTGGCGTCTGACAGTTGGGAAATGCAACAATTGTGGGGAAACTGAATCTGCGTCCAAATGGAAATTAGAATGTCAGAATTTGGTTTTAATGTCTGAATAGTTTGCCACTTTTTAAAATCATTATTATTGTTAGTATTGTGATAAATTACAAGACCAATAAAATCATACACCAGAGAACATAAAAACCTCATAAAATGGCATCAGATGTATGGGTGTGTATAAATGGATACAGCTGGGGTATCCTTATTTTTCATGCTAGCTTTCAAAATACAAATTTGTACACAATATATACCAAATGGAGCTGTGGAGCAGTCCTGAGAGAGGCTCAAAATTGGAAGTGAAATGGCAAAAGAAGATTGGTAAAGGCTTGACAAGATTTGCCATAAATAATGCCCCTATGGAAACTGTTGCTTCACTGAGACAAGAGTCAACTCAAGCTACCAACTGCATAAGCTTTTCTCACTAAGGGTACACTTCGTAAGAGTAGTAAATTAAGAGCTAAAGTAATTGAGGTAGCTGGCATAAAGGGCCGACATAGTGGTGAGAAGTTAGAATTAGGGTGTATGGATTTGTTTTGAAACGTAAACATGACTTGACCACAAAGACCTCAGGCCTTATTTCTGTGTATGTTTACAACTTTTTGGGGTTGAATGGTAGCAATTGAATTTTAAAATCCTGTCTTATTAAGGGAATAGCCAGAGCTCTTTGTTAGTGAAGGACTTTGTGAGGGTAGGGTTGGAGGAGGAACAGGCAGGTCTGCAGTGACTTTATTTAGTGTCAACCTTTTGTTCATTAAAAGCGTTAGTCTATAATCGCACTCCTTATTTTAGCTACTGGCGGCTGGTCTTGCTGTCCTATGTCCTCTCCTTTCTGTATATCCTCCTCATGGTATGGGAATGGTGGTTCTTTTCCACTAGTAACATAAACCTTCAACCCCAGAAAACTACCATGGTAGCTCACTACCATTTTATTTATGCTTAAAAATACAACAGTAACGAGGCGAAACTTGAGAGGGAAAGTGCCAGTGATTTTCCCCACAGCTCAGGTTTTTGGGTAGACCTCAATTCAGGCAACATGCGCACCTGCCTGAAACAGGCAGGGGGCCTCATTTACACACATAAATAGATATTAAATGACCCCAGTTACCACCTCAATGTCATTTTCATTTGGACAGACCTGGTGAGGTCATGAAATTTCCCTGTGCTACGGCCACATCCTTGGAACTGTGCTGGTGGCATTGACCTGCTAATCTACCTCCCTCCACTCTGGTCGGGACATTTGTTGAGCATCAAAGGAAAAGAGAACCTCTTCCCTATTTCTCACTTGCTCCCTAAGTACCTCCACGGCTGCACTGAAGAATCAGGGGCCCTGGATGATGCCTTTTGCCTCAGTAATGCACTCTCCATGTACCACCTCTGACAGTGCATTGTTTCTTTAAGAATGGTAGGGCCTCTCTAAATTTCCCAAATAGCGACAAACTGCTTATAAACTGTTCAATTAGAGCTGGCAGCTTACCTATTGTATTTAAATGAGGTCCAACTGTGAAAATTGATCAGGTGTACCACTGATAACATCTGGTAGGTGGAGCAGCTCCCCTTCCAGCATCCACCCGATGTAAAAAAAAAACAAAAACAGAATTACCTGGAAAAACTCAGCAGGTCTGGCAGCATCGGCGGAGAAGAAAAGAGTTGACGTTTCGAGTCCTCATGACCCTTCGACAGAACCCGATGTAAGCCTGGAAAATCCCCTTGTTATCTGGACTAAATATGCATGACTTTTGTGTGTTTGATGTTTCAATCTCTCTGAAGATGGACCAAGTTAACATTAGATGAAACAAGTTTGGTTCCATTCATAAGCTATTTTGTTTCACAGCAAGGTGAATGTACAGAGATTTAGGTATAATTGGCATTACTTAATAAAACATTTTTAAGGTAACCCATATCTAGATGCTTTCTGTGGGAAAATGGTCACAAAATCTAGAAATGTAAAACCAATCATTCTATATCCAGCACTTTTTTCCTCCCGGAAAATCCCCTTGTTATCTGGACTAAATATGCATGACTTTTGTGTGTTTGATGTTTCAATCTCTCTGAAGATGGACCAAGTTAACATTAGATGAAACAAGTTTGGTTCCATTCATAAGCTATTTTGTTTCACAGCAAGGTGAATGTACAGAGATTTAGGTATAATTGGCATTACTTAATAAAACATTTTTAAGGTAACCCATATCTAGATGCTTTCTGTGGGAAAATGGTCACAAAATCTAGAAATGTAAAACCAATCATTCTATATCCAGCACTTTTTTCCTCCCCCTCCCCACCATGCTCTTTCCTTGCCCGTGTGATGCTGTAGATGAGAACCTATCTTGCGTATCCAGGGTTTGGCGTCAAAACTTTCCATTTGTCCGTCATGTCACCATAAAGGAATACCAAGTGAAGGTGTAATGTAGGTTTCCTGCAATGAGGGAGAGAAAATCATTCCAGACTGGTGGCTGTTTTTTTTATTCATTCATGGGATGTGGGCATCGCTGGCTAGGCCAGCATTTATTGCCCATCCCTAATTGCCCTTCTTTAGAGGGGGGCATTTAAGGGCCAGCCACATTGCTGTGGGTTGGAATTACATGTAGGCCAGACCAGGTTAGGACAGCAGGTATCCTTCCCTCAAGGATATTAGTGAACCAGATGGGTTTTTACAACAATCAATTCATGGTCATCATTGGACTTTTAATTCCAGATTTTTTTTTTATTGAATTCAAATTCCACCATCTGCCATGGTGGGATTTGAACCTGGGTCCCCAGAACATTACCCAGGGTCTCTGGATTGCTAGTCTAGCAACAATACCACAATGCCATCACCTGTAATGTTACAATCCCATACAAGACCCCAATTTTATTACAATCCTAGACAAGACCCATAAGTTTTTAAAGACAAAGAAATCCAAAATCCCACTTATTTACTAAAAGAATGAAGCCACTAGAGTCTGTGCAAGAGTCAAACAAAGCAAGCATTAAATACTATCTTAGGTAACAACCTATACCCTAAAACCCAGAATCAATGTAAGTTAACAGTAAATCAATAGGCAATTTGCAGTCGATTATAAACTATAGATTATGTATTAAATGGTAGATATAGCCAAGACAGATCTTACGAAAGACTCAACAGCCCATTCAGCATATAAGATATCAATTTCAGTCACAAAGTTCTTCAAAATTTTGTCTTCCTCACAAAGTATTTGGGCTCTTCTTCTGGGATTTAACTTGATGCTCATCTGACTGCAGTGTATTATGACATGGCAGATGATATGTGCCAAGTTGATCAAATCCATGAGGGAAACTTGATCACGCTATCACAACGGTTTTGCAATTTGTATTTATTTTAAGATGCAAACCCTGAATTCAGAAGTAATAAGTCCACCAAGACTTCAGAGATTTTTTTAAAAGCTAAATTAAACATTTATTAACAAAATAAAAGATTTCAAGCACATACATAGGTCTACCAATTACTACTATAATAAATCCTAAAACCCCTAATTAATCTAGCTTGCAGTTATGCCCCCATTAAGGCAACAGTAAAAAAAATAGATTTTAAACAGATCCAGGCATGTCACCATAATACCGTAGATAGTAAAATTCAAAGTGGCTTCTCTCAGCTTTGGTTTCTGTAGACAGCAGGCTTAATGCACAAAAACTGGAGGCTTTTCACAATTCCGGTAGATCTTACAATGCCCCCCCTGACATATAGCCTCATTCTCCTTTATACATGTTCCTCCCTTTTAATGTAAATTCCATTGTTCCCATATGTCTTTGGAACTTTACCTTTCTCATTATATCAATTTTTTCATGTAGCTAACATTGTCAGTAACCTTTGGGAAAAATAAATACACTGCATAGCCTATCTTCTGTGGCTAGGTGTAAACATCCTACAATCTATTTGAAATTCAAACTGCCCTGATTTATCTAAAAATGCAAATTCTCCTCACCTTACATTCTAAGACTTCAGCCATGTTTACATTTTTAGCATTTCAAACCTAGGTTCTTTTGATGAGTCAAAGCTTCCAGACCTACTCTCTCGAATTCAATTAAATCCCACACACACACAGCGAAACTATCCAAACCCCATTATTAACCTACTTTTACAATAAATCACAATAACATTATGAGAATTATTATATTTTCACAAGTGCGAAAACAGCCTGAGCTCCACAGGTGCAGTCTTCACCAAAAATGGTGCACCTCCTCAACTCTGCTTACAGTGGTCTGGATGGCGTAGATCCAATAATGTAATCTTCAACTAGCAGAAACAGCTGCAGTAACTAAGGGGAGAATTTTCCCCATGTCAGGCAGGCCAAGCGGGAGCAGGCGCAGACCCGATTACCACCTGCGAACGGGTCCATGCCACCATTTTACGTAGGTGGGCCAATTAAGGCCCGCCCAGGGTATTTCTCAATTCCCGAGGATAGCGAGAGTGGGCGGGTGGCAGTGGGAGTGCACTGACCACCGGGTCCGATGGCGACCCGGCAGCCTGTTTAAATGAAGCGCTGGCAGCCTTTGCAAGGCTGCTCACAATGGCAGGTAGAAAGGCTCACCAGAGGGCTTCTGGTGAGCAGGTAAATATGGAGGGTAGGCCAGCGGAGCAGTGTGCCCTTCGTTTTTCAGATGAGTGCGCAGCTGCCCTCCTGGAGGAGGTGGCAGCACAGCAGGAGATCTTGCTTCCGAAAGACGGGAGGCGGAGGCTCCCCCCACCAGACCAAACATGCCTGGGAGGAGGTGGCTGAGAGTGAGCGCTCCTGTGATGTGGTGCAACGCACGTGGGTCCAGTGCCGCAAAAGATTCAATGACCTCCTGCACTGGGGAAGTGTGAGTACCACGTTGGCTGAGCTCACTTAATGCAGCTGTCAGTCTTTCCTCCCAAGGCACCCCTTCCCGCAACAACTCTGAGTGCAGTTACAGCATTGAATCCTTCACGGCCTGTTTCCCTCACTAGGTGGGCCAGCAGATATTGCCCATGCCTAATTCACCCTGGGAGGGTTGTGCTGAGATGGCCTCTGCACCCACAGCATGTGTGACACTGACACCCAGAGTATAGGTTTGGGGGCAAACTCAAGGACCTGCACCTAGGCATAGTGCTGGAACTGCGAAGCATGTCAAAGTCAGGATGCTAACATGCTGGGAGGGGAGCTTCCAGGTGGCGGGACACCAATCCATCAGCTGGCCTTTGCGTTCCATGTGCTTGTACCTCCTAGCTTTGCAAGGTTAGACCATGTGCTGCCAAATGTGGTGAAGGCAATATTTGGGCAAGGGAGGGTCAGCCCTGACTTCTTTGTGTGAGTGTGCTGCATCTGCAGGCTAACGAAGAACTAAAGCCCTGCAGTGTCCCACTCTGGTTGAGTTGGCAGGGATGCGATGGGAATCCAGGTACAGGTGGACTAATCAATGCTCTTCTCTCCATTTCAGGAGAAGACTGCACACAATTCCGCCGGGCGAAGGTGGACTGGCCGAGGCCAGGCCCAGTTGGCCTTTTTGACTTCAATCGAGCAGCAGGCCATGGATCTGGAGAGGCGCCATGTGCCCAGGTCCACCAGTGGCGGTGAGGCTGGGGTGCCACGGGGAGGTATGTTTGCTGAGCACTCAGGTCACCATGTGTGTCCCAGAAGCCATGGCACTGCTGAATGCTCAGCGATTGAAATTTGCAACATGGATTGATCATTGATTATGGAAGGATGAGCACATAATGATCCGGGGTACAGGCATGCACATTAATATTGTCTCCACTTTAATCAAATGTCCTTGTTCTTCCTTTCAGCATCACCGGAGCAGGGCTGGGAGGAGGAGGCAGGGGGCCACCTCTCTCACCTGAGGGCCCTGAACATATCGACTCACCAGTGTCACACCATCTCAGCCAGGCAGGCACCAGCGCAGACACTAGCACCATGGTGGGAATTAGATCTTCGGCTAGTGTCCCAGGGCACAGCGGTGAGGGCACTTCACACTTGCTTGAGGTGTGGCTGGAGACGGAGAGTGCCCATGGTGCCAGCAGTTGGAGGACTGCAGGCGACCAGGCACATGCTCAGTCGGTGGCTGATGATGTGCCTCTGGAGTCGTCCGTGAGACAGCAAACACTGGAAGTGCAGCAGGATTTGCAGGAGGATCTGGCGGAGATACATGAAGCAATCCGTGGCATGGTGCCCATGCTGGAGGAGTCCATGGGGAGCATCACCGATGCAATGAGCATCATGGCCGAGTGTCATGCTTCCTCCATGGAGAGAGTGGCAACTCTCGTAGAGAGGCTCCTCCAGGAGACTATTCAGGGCCTCCTGGGGTTGTGCTCGGACCTGCAAACCCTCACAGCGGCATTGACCTCAGCTGGTCAGTGCCAGTGTGGGAGATAGTTTGGGCACCAAGTATCCCAGCTCGGTGCCCATCCATCTACGGTGAACAGGGAGGTCTGAAGCAGACTCATGTCGGCGCAGGAGCTGCCTGCTGTCTCTGTGGGCGTTCCAGATGAGGGCAGTGACCATGGCATCCGATGAGGCTGCGGCGAACTGGCCGCTCCGTCCCAGGTGGGGCCATCAAAGGCTCCACGGGCCATAGGATGGCCGCCAAGGTCAGTGAAGCCAACAGGACAGCACAGTGAGCATGCTGTCTCCGATGCCAGTGCCAGCGAGGGGGAGCACCTAGATGTAGCACCCGTAAGAGTAAATTTAAGGCATCTTAGGCTTACCACGGGTTTCTCACTGGTGCTTTTATGTTGCCCCACTATTAGTTCATGACCACTTGGTGTGATTTGCAACACCCTTTCTTTTTTGTTTCTAAACTTCATTTTGTTATATCATTATATTTTGATACGTGAGCATGGCGCAGGGTGATTCCTTACTTCTGCAGGTGGAAGGGAACCCATGATGTTATGAGTGGCTTGTTTGTCATTGAGCTTTATTGACAAGGCCCTTAGTGAATGTTCCTATCCAGGCAGATTTTGCACTCAGGTATCAAGTATGGAGCTTGCAGCCCTGGCATGTATTGGAGGTCCATCTGTGGCGGGCTAGCTGAAGGTTCTTTGGATTAAAGCCTCCCAGGTGTCCCTGCCTCCCTGGAGTATGCCCAGGTCAGCGTCTACCCCCTCAGTGTTCTCCTGTGTATGCTCATCCTCGTACTCCCTACTGAACTCATCCTGTGCAACCGGAGCAACTGCGTCTACATCTTCTTTGTCCACTGCATCACCCCTTTCCAGCACAAGATTGTGGGGAGCGCAGCATGCAACCACTATCAGCGACACTTGATCTGTAGGGTTATTGGAGTGCGCACCCTGAATGGTCCAGGCATCGGAAGTGCATCTTAAGAAGACCAATAGTTCTCTCTACCACAGCCTTTGTGGCGGCATGGCTCCTATTGTACCGCAGCTCAGCCTCTGTTCTTGGATGGTGGAGAGGCGTCATGAGCCACCTTTTGAGGGGATAGCCCTTGTTACCCAGCAGCCATCTATCCAGCTGTGCTAGAGCACTGAAGATCCTTGGCACCTGGGAATGTCTGAGTATGTAAGTGTCGTGGAAGCTGCCTGGGTACCTTGCAGAATTGGTATCTTGTGATCACACACTATCTGCACGTTCAAGAAGTGGAATCCCTTCCTGTTGACGAAGGCACCAGGCTCACCTGCTGACGCCTTGATGGCCACATATGTACAGTTGATTGCACTCTGGATGTGGGGGAAGCCAGCAATCGCTGCAAAGCCTCTGGCTCGCTCTATCTGGCTGGCCTAGTCCCAGCGGTAGTGGATGAACGTCAATACACGCCTGAACAGAGTGTCTGTCACCTGATTGACACAAGTGTGGACAGCTGACTGGGAGACTCTGCACAGATCACCCACCAACCCCTGAGAAGAGCCGGAGGTGTAGATGTTGAGGGCAGCCGTGACCTTCAGTGCCACTGGCATGGGGTGCCCACCTACACAGTTGGCGCAGATCTCCGGGCCTATCATCTGACAGATTTAGGTGACTGTCTCCCTTGAGAGACAGAGCCTCCTTTGGCACTGCACCTCAGACATATTGAGGTAGCTGCTTTGCCGCTTGTATACCCTGGCAGCAGGATAGTGACATCTTCTGCGGCCCCTTCTACCTTGGAGTTCCTTTGGGCCCTGCGCCCCTTGTGCCTGCGCCTCTCCTCCCAAAGGTGGCTCCCCTGGAGACTGAATGTGGACTGGCCTGTTCCCTCTTCTGGCCCTCCCTTCCTCCTCAGAGGAGCTGCCTCCAGTGGATAGCAGAAGTCCCATTCCCAGGCTAAGGGAAGGCTTCCTGAAACCTGTAGGTCCCCAAAAATGATCTATACTGTTGGGTCCTGACCTGAAGGCTGTTACTCCTGTCCAAGCAGCTGTGAAGGGTTTTGAAGTATTCCTGCTCACACAGGCAAGTATCAGTAACTTTCACAATTAAATATCTAACAGATACTGCTCACGATCTCACTCACCCCTCTTATCCCACCCGTGGATGAGGTTTATACAAATGTCTCCTACCCGCCTGCCCGTTGCACCTATGCGACATACTGAAGATCGCACGGGCCCCGAAAAATTGCAGACCATTGCTGCCTCAAGGGCCTTAACTAGTTGGTTAATTAATGGCTGACACGCATCCAAGAACATCGTGCACCCACCCACCTAAATATCGCAATGGCACGCGGTGACATCAGGACTCTCGCCTGACCTCACCTCGCGTCATTTTATGCATTGGCGTGCAGGGGTGGGCCCCGCATGCCAACGAGAAAATTCTGGCCTATATCTCTGCGTATTCTTAGCTTCTGGATCTAGACTCTTTTCGTGAGCCTACCTGTAGTGCACCACTGGACTCATCATCTGGAGCTCTGATGGCTACAGAAACTTTGATATAGTTACAACCAGAAGTTTTAGTTTCCAATCTTAGTTTCAGTTTCCTTAGCAACTTGGAGGGTTTCATTTCTCAGTTTCCTTTTTCAGTTTCCCTTTCAATTAGGGTCTGTCTCAAAAAATACAAGCTTTGCCCACAGAGGAGAGTGCAAGAGGAGGACCCTGGGACAGGCACTCAGCAGCACCTAGAGCAGAGTGCATGAGAAGGACCCTGGGACAGGCAGTCAGCAGCACCTAGAGGAGAGTGCAAGATGAGGGCCCTGGGACAGGCAGTCAGTAGCACCTAGAAGAGAGTGCATGAGGATCTAACATCTAGTCTATACTCAAGCAGGGATAAGGGTAAAACAAGAGCAAGGGTCCATATTCTGTTTAGTTAATATATGTCTGGGGAGCTCAGTCCCATGATTTGCACATCCTGTGCTATGTGGGAAATCCTAGACACTCCTGGCAGTCTGGATGACCATGTGTGCAGGAGGTGCCTCTGACTGGAGCAACTCGAGCTCTGGGCTTTAGAGCTTGAGCAGCAGCATGGGGCACTACAGTGCATTCATGAGGCTGAGAGGGCCGTGGATAGCATGTTTCAGGACGTGGTCACCCCACAGCTTAAGAAAGCGCAAGCAGAGAGGGAATGGGTGACCGCCAGACAGGAGAAGGGGACCAGGCAGATAGTGAGGGAATCCCCTTAGTGCATCTCGCTCGCAAACCATTGATTGGCCTTGGAAAATGGTGAGAGTGACCGTTCCTCTGTGGAGGCCAACCAGAGCCAAGGCCATGGCACCATGGGTGGTCCAGCTGCTCTGGGGGGGAGGAAGAAGTCTGGAGGGGCAATAGTGGTTAGGGATTCATTAGTGAGGGGAGTAGACAAGTGCTCCTGCGGCCATAGACGTGATTCCAGGATAGTATGTTGCCTCCCAGCTGCCAGGGCCAAGGATGTCATGCAATGGCTGCAGGGCGTTCTGAAGGGGGAGGGTGAACAGGTCATGGTCCATGTTGGGATGAAAGGAAGAAAGAGAAATGAGGTCCTGCAAGCAGACTTTAGGGAGTTAGGTTGGAAATTGAAAAGCAGGACTTCAAAGGTAGTAATCTCTGGATTACTCCTGGTGCAACGCAGTAGTGAGTATAGGGACAGAAGGATAGAGCAGATGAATGCATGGTTGGAGAGATGGTGCAGTAGGTAGGGTTTTAGATTCCTGGGGCATTGGGACTGTTTTTTGGGAAGGTGGGACCTGTACAAGTTGGACGGGATACATCTGAACAGGAATAGGACCAACATTCTTGCAGGGAGGTTTGCTGATGCTGTTGGGGCAGATTTTATCTAAATTGGCAGGGGATGGGATCCTGAAAAGCAGTTCAGAGGGGAGAGAAGCTGAGATGGAATTAGAAGTTAAAATGCTAGTAAGTGAGTCTGGAAGGCAGAGGAAACAAAGGCTAGATAAGAAAGAAGTGAGTTTAGCAAGGCTAAATAGAATATATTTTAATGCAAGGAGCTTGAGGAATAAGACGGAAAGCTGAGGGCACAGATAGGCACGTAGCTATGACCGAGACTTGGCTAAAAGAAGGACATGATTGGCAGCTCAACATTCCTGGTTATAGGGTATTCAGACATAGAAACATAGAAAATAGGAGTAGGAGTAGGCCATTCAGCCCTTTGAGTCTGCTCCGCCATTCATCATGATCATGGCTGATCATCCAACTCAATAGCCTGCTCCTGCTTTCTCCCCATATCCTTTGATCCCTTTCACCCCAAGAGCTATATCCAACACCTTCTTGAAAACATACAATGTTTTAGTCTCGACTATTTTTTGTGGTAGCAAATTCCACAGGCTCACCACTCTCTGGGTGAAGAAATTTCTCCTCATCTCAGTCCTAAATGGTCTACCCCGGATCCTCAGACTGTGACCCCGGTTCTAGACTCCCCCCACCATCAGGAACATCCTTCCTGCATCTACCTTATCTAGTCCGGTTAGAATTTTATAGGTTTCTATGAGATCCCCCCTCATTCTTCTGAATTCCAGCAAATATAATCCTAACTGACTCAATCTCTCCTCATATGTCAGTACTACCATCCCAGGAATCAGTCTGGTAAACCTTTGCTGCACTCCCTCTATAGCAAGAACATCCTTCCTCAGATAAGGAGACCAAAATTGCACAAAATATTCCAGGTGTGATCTCACCAAGGCCTTGTACAATTGCCACAAGACATCCCTGTTCCTGTACTCAAATCCCCTAGCTATGAAGGCCAACATACCATTTGCCTTCTTTATTGCCTGCTGCACCTGCATGCTTACCTTTAGCAACTGGTGTACGAGGACACCCAGGTCTTGTCGCACATTGCCCTCTCTCAATTTATAGCCATTCAGAAAATTATCTGCCTTCCTGTTTTTGCTACCAAAGTGGATAACCTCACATTTATGCACATTATACTGCATCTGCCATGTATTTGCCCACTCATTCAGCTTGTCCAAGTCACACTGAAGCATCTCTGCATCCTCCTCACAGCTCACCTTCCCACCCAGCTTTGTGCCACCTACAAATTGGAGATATTACATTTAGTTCCCTCATCTAAATCATTAATATAGATTGTGAATAGCTAGGGTCCCAGCACCGATCCCTGCGGCATCCCACTAGTCACTGCCTGCCATTCGGAAAAAAACCTGTTTATTCCTACTCTTTGTTTCCTGTCTGCCAACCAGTTTTCTATCTATCTCAATACACTACCCCCCCAAACCCATGTGCTTTAATTTTGCACACTAATCTCTCATGTGGGACTTTGTTGAAAGCCTTCTGAAAGTCCAAATAAACCATATCCACTGGCTCCCCCTCATCAACTCTACTAGTTACATCCTTCAAAAATTCCAGTAGATTTGTCAAGCATGATTTCCCTTTCGTAAATCCATGCTGACTCTGTCCGATTATGCCACTGTTTTCCACGAGACGAGATAGAGAGGGGTATAGAAGAGGAGGGGGGGGGTCGCAATATTGATCAAGGGATCAATTATAGCAGTGAGGAGGGATGATATCTTGGAAGGATCATCAAATGAGGCCATATGGTTAGAAGTAAAAATCACAAAAGGGGCAAACATGCGGTTGGGTGTGTACTATAGGCCCCTAAACAGTCAGGGAGAGAGAGAGGTGTAAGAATAATAAGGCAGTAACAGTAGGTGATTTTAACTACCCAAAATATTAACTGGGATAGTTTTAGTGTGCAAGGTAGAGAGGGAGCAAAATTCTCAAGTTGCATCCAGGATAACTTTTTTAGCCAGTACGTAGAAAGTCCAACAAGGGAGGGGGCGGTTCTGGTCCTAATATTTGGAAATGAGTCTGAGCAGGTGGAAGGCGTATCAGTAGGGGAGCATTTCAGAGATAGTAATCATAACTCAGTTAGATTTAGGATAGTTTTGAAAAGGCATAAGGTTGGGCCGGGAAAGAAAGGCTAATTTTACTAAGAGATACAATTTGGCCCAAGTGGACTGGGAACAGCTACTTGCAGATAATACTGTATCAGAGCAGTGGAGGCATTCAAAGAAGAAATAGCAAGAGTACAGGGCAAATATGTTCCTGTAAAGACAAGGGGGGCCCCAAGTCCAGAGACCCCTGGATGTCAAGGGACATAAAGGTTAGGATTAAGAAAAAAGAGAAGCTTATGGCAGATACCAAGGGCTCAATAAGGCAGAGTCCCTAGACGAGTATAAAAGTGCAGGAGGGAACTTAAAAAGGAAATTAGGAAAGTTAAGAAAGTGCACGAGAAAGCATTGGTGGGTAGAATGAAGGAAAACCCAAAAGGTTTTTTTTAAATATATAAAGAGCATGAGAATAACTAGGAAAAGAGTAGGGCCAGTTAGGGACCATAATGGTAATCTGTGTGTGGACCCGGAAGACGTGAGTACAGTCCTCAATGAATACTTTGCATCAATATTCACAATGGAAAAGGACGATGCAGATATAGACATTAGGGTGGAGGACTGTGAAATATTAAAGGAAATGAACATAGAGAGAGAGAGAAGGTACTAGTGGGTTTACCAGCCTTAAAAGTGGATAAATCCGCAGGCCTGGAAGCGATATATTCCAGGCTGTTGAGGGAGGCAAGGGAAGAGATATCAGGGGCCCTGGCAGTAATTTTCAAATCTTCTCTGGCCACAGGTGAGGTGCCAGAGGACTGGAGGACTGCTAACATTGTCCCATTATTAAAAAAGGGAGGAAGTGATAGACCAGGAAATTACAGGCCAGTCGATCTAACCTCAGTAGCGGTGAAAGTTACTAGAAAGAATTCTGAGGGACAGAATATATCTGCAATTGGAGAGACACGGGTTAATCAGGGATAGTCAGCATGGATTTGTTAAGGAAAGGTCGTGTTTGACAAATTTGATTGAATTTTTTGAGGAGGTAACCAGGAGTGTTGATGAGGATAATGCAATTGATGTGGTTTACATGGACTTTAGCAAAGCTTTTGATGAGGTCCCTCCTGGCAGACTGGTCAAGAAAGTAAGAGCCCACAGGATCCAAGGCAAAGTGGCACTTTGGATCCAAAATTGGTTGAGAAGCAAGAAGCAGAGGGTGATGGTGGAAGGATGTTTCTGTGACTGGAAGTCTGTTTCCAGTGGGGTTGCACAATGCTCGGTGCTGGGGCCTTTGCTGTTTGTGGTGCACATAAATGATTTGGACTTAATTATAGGGGGTATGATCAAGAAGTTTGCGGATGACACAAAAATTGGTAGGGTGATTATTAGTGAGGAGGATAGCCGTAAACTGCAGGAGGATGTCAATGGACTGGTCAGGTGGGCAGAGCAGTGGCAAATCGAATTCAATCTGGAAAATGTGAGTTAATGCATTTGGGGAGGGCTAACAAAGCAAGGGCTTACTGTATGAATGGTAAGACCTTGGAAAGTACCGAAGATCAGAGGGACCTTGGTGTGCATATCCACAGATCCCTGAAGGTTGCATGGCAGGTAGACAAGGTGGTTAAGAAGGCATATGGGATACTTGCCTTTATTATCCGAGGCATAGAATACAAGGGCAGGGAGATTATGCTGTAACTGTATAAAATGCTGGTTAGGCCACAGCTGGAGTACTGCGTGCAGTTCTGGTCACCACATTATAGGAAGGATTTGATTGCACTGGAGAGGGTACAGAGGAGATTTACCAGGATGCTGCCTGGGCTGGAGGGTCTGAGCTATGAGGAAAGATTGGATAGGCTGGGGTTATTTTCCTTGGAGCAGCGAAGGTTGAGAAGGGACCTGATAGAGGTGTATAAGATTATGAGAGACATAGATAGGGTGGATAGGAAGACACTTTTACCATTAGTAGAGGGGTCAATAACTAGGGGGCATAGATTTAAGTTAAGAGGTAGAAGGCTAAGAGGAGAGTTGAGAAATTTTTTCATTGAGAGAGTGGTGGGAATCTGGAACTCACTGCCTGAAAGGGTGGTTGAGTCAGAAACTTTCGTAACATTTAAGAAGTATTTAGATATTCACTTGCCTTGCCATTGCCTCCAGGACTATGGGCCAAGCACTGGAAAATGGAATTAGTGTAGTCAGATCTTTGTTGACTGGCATGGACACCATGGGCTGAATGGCCTCCTTCTGTGCTGTAAACGTCTATGAGTCAGATTCTATCACAGTAACAGGAATAGTTATCCATTAGAAAAAAAGGAAGACTTGAATTTATATTGCACTTTTCACTACCACCAGACATCTTAAAGTGCTTTGCAACTAATTGAGTATTTTTGAAGTATAGTCACTGTTACACTGTAGGAAGTATGACAGCCAATTTGCATGCAGCAAACTCCCACAAACAGCAATGTTATAATGGCCAGATATCTGTTTTTGATCCCTCAGCCTGAATGAGGAATAAATATTGGCCAGGAGGATATCAGGGATGACTCTTCTTTGAAATAGTGCCTTGGGATCTTTTACAGCCAGCCACCCAAACTGGTAGATGGGGATCTTTCTAACATCTCACCCAAAAGATGGCAACAGCAACAGTGCAGCACTTGATCAGTACTGCGCTTGAACGTCAGCCTTGATTTTTGTGCTAAGCCCTGGCAACCTTCTTTAGTTTAGAAAGAGGTTTTTATCCTTTTAAGAACAATCAGGCCAAAACTGTGTCACTGTGCTGTCCCAATGGTGCTTAAACCATTCAATGCCTGGTCTCTGCTGAGTTAGCTGATGCACTAGGCTTCATCACCCTTAGTTTATTGATAGATAAATCAGCTTTGGTTCCTCATCATTATTTAGTAAGTCTTGTCATAAGTATATGTGTTGGGACAGGATCAAGCCTGAATTTGTGACACTCCCTACTCAACTTGGATACTAGCTTCCTCGGCCCACACGTGATAGTGAAGGGCACCTGGTGACTGAGGAACACTGTACCCAAGCAAGGAGTCACCCCCTTCACTTGTACGAGGGAGAAATTTGGCGATAATAGGAAAGGAGCAAGCAGCTATGAGGTGATGAAAAATAGGCTACTTGTCTGACAATTAAAAAAGAAAAACCCCTGCTCCTTTAATTAAAGTCTTAAATTTTGTACAGCTACTCATTTAATGAATATTTGAAGCTTGTGAATCCATTGCATTTTATATACCTCGAGGCCTGCTTTTATTTTACAAGGAAGGGAGCATTTAAAGTCAAATGCCTGACTCCCAATGTGTCTCAATCACTTTGCCAGACATGGTGAACTGTACATGATAAGCACCACAGCATGAGCAATCACTTATTCTTTAAATGTTATTTACCTCTCATGAGCTGCCTGCACTCTGCAAGCAAAATAAGGATATTTCTTTTAAAATAAAATATGAAATTGACCTGGAAATGGCCAGAAATTTATTAATAGACCTATCTATTAATAATGAGTTGATGTAATCTTAGCACTGGAAATTGTGACAGTCACATTGCATTGGGAATTAAACATAAAGCTTTCAAAGAAAAATTCCAGTGGGCACAAACCCTCACATTAAGCAAATGTCACCACACCACAATGGTTTCCATGGAGTGTAATAACTTTTTTTAAACAAATGCTCAAGAATTGCAAATTTGCACTTGTTTTTTCTCTTTTCTTTCAACTCTCATTGTCACCCAGAAGAATAATTACAGCACTCTGAGAATCCGTTTTTATTTCCTCATTCCTTTGTCACCCTTTCTATTTTTCATCCTTATCAATATCTTTTCTCATGAATGGAAAATTCAATTTTGGATATCTGGAGTCAGCATGGGGCACTCCCAGGTCAGGCATAGCATGACTAGGTGTAGTGTAAAGCTCCCTGTCCTGGGAGTTAGAAGGTGTGGATGCTGTGTGAGGAATTTTTTGAAGGATGCAAGGTGAGGATAGTGAATTTAGAGAAGCTCAGGGAGCTGTGGATGGTGTAGGAGCTGGAGAATTGATAAAAGGTGGCCTTGCACATGATCGAAACTTAATGGCAAGGTTGAAGGGTACAGTATGGGTTTAGGTGGGGAAATTTAAAATGTAAACAGTGAATAAAGACGGGGGGAACAGAAAAGTTGGAACGGAAGTCATGGGGAATTTAGAGTGCAACTGGTACCGAGTGGAATTACTGTGGGTTTTGTGAGAAGGGAGTGAAATTTTAAATTTTAAGGGTTGATCTTTTATAAAATATAGTACGGATTGCTTGTAATTTAGCATTTTACTTAAATTTACTGTTTTAAGTTTCTTTTAGGCATGGGCAGGACTAATCAAGCAAATCAAGCCCTCTGCTTGAGAGCTGCTGGGATCCGCAAATTAAGTAACTGGCCTAATCTGGTTCTGTAACTGCCAGATAGATCATCTGAATCTCATTAATATAAATAAGAGAGGTTAAGTGCACTGTCGCAGAGTGCACTGGTACAGAGTGGAATTATTTTGAGTTTGGTGCAGAGGAAAGGGAGGTGCTCTTTTCTTTCTCTTTCTTGATCTTTCTCAGCCTGCAGAAGACCTGGAGTTGAAAAGCTGCATAAGAGAGTTGAATTTTGAAAACATCCAAGAGTGATATCACAGGAGAAATTTAAGTTCATTGGTTGATGAGAAACTGTTGTTAGGGTAGGTCTTCCAGTAGCTGAAAATTAGACAAACAAATCTTTTCAGCAGAAGGAGCTACTTAGATTTCATTAAAAAAAGCACAAGCAATAGTGAAGTAAAGTCAAGGCCAGGTAAAATAAAGCAGTATTAGTAAACCAAAATAACATAAGTTAACATAAGTATGTTGAAGCCATGGCAGGACAGCTCGGTCATGAGGAATACGTGTCCTGTAATATGTGGGAACTCATGGATGCTACCAGTGTCCTAGATGATCACATATGCAGGAAGTGTCACCAGCTGCATAACTTTGAGCTCTGGGTTTCGGAGCTTGAGCGGCAGCTGGAGTCACTGGGATGCATCCGTGAGGCTGAGAGCTATATTGATAGCATGTTCAGAGAGGTGGTCACACCGCAATTCAGGAGCCTGGAAGCAGAAAGGGAATGGGTAACTGCAAGGCTGCTCAAGAGAATTAGGCAGGTAGTGCAGGGGTGCGCTGGGGACCTGTTTGCCAGTTGGTTTCCCATTTTGGATACTGGTGAGGGCATTGGTTCCTTGGAGGAGTGCAGTCAGAGCCAGGTTTGTGACATCACAGGTGGCTTTGCTGTGTGAGAGTGGAGGAAAAAGAGGAGGCTTTAAGGGGAACTTCCAGGTCATGATGTTCCCATGCATCTGCTGCTCTTGTCCTTCTAGATGGTAGCGGTCGTGGATTTGGGAGGTGATTTCTAAGGAGGTTTGTTTAGTTCTGACAGTGCATCTTGTAGATGGTTCACACTACTGTCATTGTGCATCGTTGGTGGAGGGTATGAATGGATGGGGTGCCAATTAAGCAGGCTGCTTTGTCCTGGTTGGTAACAAGCTTCTTGATTGTTGTTGGAGTTGCTCTCATCCTGGCAAATGGAGAGTATTCCACCACACTCCTGACTTATGCCTTGTAAATGGTAGGAGTGTGATGGAATACTCTCCACTTGCCTGGAAGAGTATTCCTTCACACTCCTGACTTGTGCCTTGTAGGTGGTGGACAGGCTTTGGGGAGTCAGGAAGTGAGTTATTTGCTGCAGGATTCCTAGCCTCTTACTTGCTCTTGTAGCCACAGTATTTATTTGGCTAGTCCAGTTCAAGTTCTGGTCAATGGTAACCCCCAGGATATTGATAATGGAGGAATCAGCGATAGTAAGCCATTGAATGTCAAGGGGTGATGGTTAGATTCTCTCTTTATGGAGATGGACGTTGCCTGGCACTTGTGTGGCGCACATGTTTCTTGCCACTTTTCAGCCCATGCCTGGATATAGCCCAGATCATGCTGTATTTGGACATGGACTGCTTCACACCAAATGGTCTCTAGTATTGATGTTATCTGCACTAATCATCACCTGCATGTATGCAGAATCATAGAGAATAATAATAAAAGGGAAATCAAAGGAGACAAGAAGAAAGGGATTTAAGACCAAGATCTTCAAAATGGTAGATAATAATATTGGAAATGTGGAAACTAGACAGAATAAAAAGAAAGAAAAGAAGTTATCAACAGGACATAGACAAGTTGGTGGAATAGGTGGACAGGTGGCAAATAAAGTTCAATGCAGAGAAATATAAAGTGATACATTTTGGCAGAAAGAATATGGAGACCCTGTATAAAATAGGGGGTTCAACTCCAAAGGGGGTGCAAGAGCGGAGGCTCCTGGGTGTATATGTGCATAAGTCACTGAAGGTGGCAGGACAGGTTGAGACATTGGTTAATAAAGCATACAGTAATTTTATTAATAGGGGCATAGGGTCCAAGAGCAAGAAGGTTATGTTGAACTTGTATGAATCACTATTTCGGCCTCAGCTGGAGTATTGAGCCCAGTTCTGGGCACTACACTTTAGAAGGATGTGAAGACATTGGAGAAAGTGCAGAAAAGATTCATGAGAATGGTTCCAGGGATGAGGAGCTTCAGTTATGAAGATATGTTTGAGCAGCTAGGACTGATTTCCTTTGAGAAGAGAAGGTTGAGAGGAGATTTGATAGAGGTATTCAAAATCATGAGGAGTCTGGCCAGAATAGATAAGGAGAAATAGTTGTGAAAGGATTGAGAACGAGAAGGCACAGATTTAAGGTAATTAGTAAAAGAAGCAATAGTGATGTGAGGAAAAACGTTTTCATGCAGCGAGTGGTTAGGCTTTGGAATGCATCGCCTGAGAGCTTGGTGGAGGCAGCTTCAGTTGAAACATTGAAAAGGGATTGGACTGATATTTGAAAAGAAAGAATGTGCAGCGTTATGGGGAGAAGGAGGGAGAATGGAACCAGGTCAAATGGCCTCCTGTGCTGTAACAATTCTGTGATATTAGTCAAAATTCCTGTCTGTCCATGAGGCCTGGCCCAGGAACACTACACCAGTCTTGGAGCACATCCTTAGGACAAAACTGGACTTTATATCATCAATTTACTTATCTAAATCATCACAGTGATGCATGACTGGCATCACCAAGACCCCACCATGGCCTCTCTGCCTTCTCCTCTGTCAGCATTACTTCCACTTCTCCCATTGCTCCTTTAACGTAATTGTTATCTAATGCCCAAGTTACATAGCTATCTTTGGTCCTGAGAGTGAGGGCTGGTTTTTCATGAAGTTGTGAAGACTCCACGGATCTTTAAAAATGGTGGGCAGGATCCAGATGCTGAAGTCCCACCCCCCATTTCTGACAGATCCAATTTTTGCCAGTAGCAGAAAGGGAATGAGGTCCTGAACTCAGCAGGACTGTTTGAACTTAGTGCTGAGTTCAAACAGACCCAATTTTGGCTGTTGCAAAGGCCTTAACCCACAGGGTGAGAGTCACAAATTTATGGAGTAGACGTAAATGCTTTTGAAGGGCGAATAAGGTCTGTTAACTGTCATGATCCGAAATTTTTTTTAATTCCGCTGTCTCTTAAACTGTAAAAGAAAACTGGCTGTGCTGTCAATGATTGTTTTAAAAAAAACCTTCTGGACTGCTTCAATTGACAGGCCAGCTAGTGTAGCATCTGTTTGAGCAGTTTCAATAGAGTTCTTTGTTGACATCTCCCTAAGGGCTATTCATTATGAATGCTTGGCTGAGTTTCAAAAGATAAAATTCTCATTGAGGGCTCTGAGTTCACAGTTTGATTGACAACTTAAAGAGGTTATTAAAGGACTAGGGGTAGGAACAGAAGTTTGTTTTTATCAGAGCTTTGATACTTTCATGAATGGGAGCTTTTTTCACTATCTGCATAGTGAGAACTATATTAGATTTTTAGGAGTTGTTGTTTTTTCCTTTCCACATTGTTCCTGAGGTCTGCTTATCGTGGATGAGTGGCTATGGAATTGGCATGGAAGGTATGAGGAGCCATCAGGTTGGGTTGGGGGTGGGGGGAGTGAGGGGTGAGGACTAGAGGGCCTAAAATTTTCTAAAACAACTGGGATAAAATCCCAGAGAACTGAGATGAGACCTGAACCTGCCTCGACATGCACCTTCCCATGTGGCCACCTAAGGTCTACTTCCAGATCCAGGGAATTTTTTAACCAAGAAAATTTCCTGACTTGATCTACCCATCTCCGTAGTCAAAATTCAGCAGTGGGTCTTTATCTTCAGTGATTTAGAACCATAGAAAAGTTATAGTGCAGAAAGAGGCCATTTAGCCCATCGTGTCTGCGCAGCCAAAAAAAGAGAAAAAAGAAACTAGCCGCTCATTTTTAATGCCACTTTCCAGCATCTGGTCCATAGCCTTGTAGGTTACAGCATGTCAGGTGCAGATCCAGGTACCTTTTAAATGAGTTGAGCATTTCCACCTCTCCTACTAATTTAGGCAGTGAATTCCAAATGCCTATACCCTCTGGGCGAAAATGTTTCTTCCCTTGTTCCCTCTACCGATCATCTTAAATCTATTCCCCCTGGTAATTGACCCCTCAGCTAGGGGAAACAAGTCTTTCCTGTCTACCCTATCTAGGCCCCTCAATTTTGTACACCTGAATTAGGTCACCTCTGTTCTAAGAGAAACAACCCCAGCCTATTCAATCTTTCCCCTTAGCTGCAATTTTCAAGCCCTGGCAACATTCTTGTAACTCTTTCGAGTACAAACCCGTTTCCATCTGTTTCAGATAAAGTTACATTGTTTCATAATTTGCCATTGTGAGATTTGAACTCTTGATCTTGGGGTTACAAACCCAGTACCATAACCACTTGGCTATTTAGGCCAAGCCGGCAACATTCTTGTAGTCTCCTCTATACTCTGTCCAGAGCAATTATGGCTTTCCTGTAATGTGGTGACCAGAAAGGACAAATAGGATATGTCAAGGGGTGATGGTTAGATTCTCTCTTGTTGGAGATGGTTATTGCCTGGCACTTGTGTGGTTACTTGCTACTTGTCAGCCCAAGCCTGAATATTGTCCAGGTTTTGCTGCATTTGGATATGGACTGCTTATGATACTAGAACCTCCCAGGCTGTCACAGGTGATATCAGTCACATATCACATTTCTACACATATAAGGGAGGCATCTGAGGCTCTATACTATCTGAGGAATGACTATTATCATTCTGTATGGCCAGAGAAGGCCATAGGCAGAAAGCTTTAGGATTCAACATATACTGCAGTATTTCCCATGGATCAGGGTAGCTTTTCACTGTACGCATGTGGCCATGTGTTCTTAATTTTCTTAATTCAAACTCCAACTTATTCAGAAACAGAAAGGAGCTCTACTCTCTCACTGTGCAGCTTGTCTGCCACCACTGACACTGTATCATGCAAGTAAATACCTGTTATCCAGAGAGCTGTCACAAAGCTTTTATAATGAGGCAGTCATTGGTCCCAAAGGTATTTGATGGAGAGCAGTTCAAATGTTCTCCTGTATGCTCTGAAAGGCTGTTCCATGATAGCCCCACCTCAGACTCCACCATCTCAACAGTGGCTTCAGCAGCCTGGACTGACTGACTGGTAGCTGTAAGGGCACTGTTGGAGTGGTGGGGGACGAAGCTCTCATCAGAGGCAGGCCTATAGTTTCTTGCATTCTAATTCTCACACTGCCCTCTCCCACTAGAGGGCATCTGTTCAGCCAGTGATCTGCTAAAGGACAGATTTCTGGGCAGCTGAAACACCATGCAAGTGAGGATTTGTCCTCTACCCTAACCTCTGTTATGTGCAGTCTCTGAGCTAGTGCTTGTGACTATGATTGATGCAGTGCTTTTTTCTTTACACTCCTCCTTCTCTTCTTTTCTGTGGCTGGGGATGGAGGCAAAGGTTATAGAGTCAATTGAGACACAGAAGAAGGTCATTCAACCCATCGATTCCATGCTGACTCCCCACAGCGATCCAGAGTTCGTCACAATCCCCAATTCGATCCCCACAGCCCTGCAAGTTATTTCCTTCAAGTCCAGGGAACATGAAATGATAGAGATAGAAGGGTTAGGGTGCAGCATTTGTGGCCACTATATCAGGATGTGTGCAATGAGACCATGTGGATTTTATGAGTGAGGAAGGTTCGGGGGATTAGCGATTAAGAATCTATTCTCTCTATGTGCAGCTTTACTCCACCACTGACACTGGATCCACAAACATTCACTCCCTCCACCACCGATGCACAGTAGCAGAAGTTTGTACCATCGACAAGATGCACTGCAGTAACTCACCAAGGCTCCTTCCAAACCTGCAACCTCTAACACTTAGAAGGACAAGAGCAGCAGATGCATGCCATCATCTAGAAATTCCCTCCAAGCCACACACCATCCTGACTTGGAAATTTATCGCCATTCCTTCACTGTCACTGGGTCAAAATCCTGGAACTCCCTTCCTACCAGCACTGTGTGTGTACCTACACCACATGATCTGCAGCAGTTCAGGAAGGCAGCTCACCACCACCTTCTCAAGAGTACTTAGGGATTAGCAAATATACTGGCCTAACCAGTGATCCCTGTGAACAAATACATTTTAAAAATTTAAAAATAAAAATCCAAATAATGTTTACCGATGCTCAGTTGCACCGTGGTTAATTTTTCAATCATTGATTATTTTATGGCTTTTCTGCTGTGATTTATTGACAGGGTGGTTGAAGAAATGTTGCAATGCTCCCAGGAGGTGGTGTGTACATTTAGCATCACATGTTCTTGATGCCTTTGCCGTGTAGTTTCACAGGATATTATCCTAATGCTATACAGCTTAAAAGCCTTTCTAAAACACAAACCAAGACTGAACCTATAGAATGATAGAAGGAATTTGCAGTTATATAGTGCTTTCCAAAATTCAGGACATCCCAAAGTAGTTTACAGCCAATTAAGTGTATTTGCAGTTGTAATGTAGGCAATATGGTAGGTAATTTGTGCATAGCAATGTCCCACAATTAGCAATGAGATCACAATTGGATAACTTATTTCAATGATGTTGTGCCATGAGATATTTTATGTCCACCTGAGAGAGCAGAAGGGCTTCGGTTAACATGTCATCAAAGCGTTTCTGACAGTGCAGCACCCCTCAGTACTTAGCCTAACTTTTGTGCTCAAGTCTCTGGAGTAGGACTTAAATCTGCAATTTTCTGACCACTGGACAATGACTGACAGCATTCTATAGTTCTACTTCTGTATATTTTCCACTGTGCTAGTAGACATGTCATATAGAGATTTCACCTATCCACCATTACACTTCTTGAAATCCTAGTAGTAACACTGCAGGTTAAATACAAATAAACAATGAAATTAGTTGTTAATCTAAACCTATGTGAAAGAACAAAAAGAACAAATGCACAAGAAGGGATGGATGGCAGCAACAGGGAACTATCTTAATTGGGTAATTTCCTGAACACATTGTAGAAAGTAAAAAATAAAAACAAAAAAACTGCAGATGCTGGAAATCCAAAACAAAAACAGAATTACCTGGAAAAACTCAGCAGGTCTGGCAGCATCGGCGGAGAAGAAAAGAGTTGACGTTTCAAGTCCTCATGACCCTTCAACAGAACTTGCGAGAACGCAAGTTCTGTCGAAGGGTCATGAGGACTCGAAACGTCAACTCTTGTAGAAAGTAATGTAGGCATATTAATGATAGACTCTGCAGAAAATCATTCTCCAAACTGTTTGATTACACTATGGTGCCTGCAATGTAAAAAGTTGATCTAAGAGATTCAATTTGCTCCTAATTTGTTCAATGATGCTGTACATAGCCGCAGACCTATCTGAATGCACCAGCAAATTACCTTTATGGGTGAAAGTGCTGTTCCCTGCAGATGCAGGTTGGTGGGGCAATGATGTCAGAGATTCATTAGCTAATCACAAAAATAACTTGCTTTTGTGTTGGTTTTAAATACTGTTAAGGACTAATTAAAGATGAAAGCTTCCTATCTTCACTGGATGGAAGCATCTTATGTGAGAAGAATTTAGACAATCTTGACCAAGTTTCTGGTAGATTTGGGCTCACAGCACTATTTGGCACTAATTATTGGTGATCTCAGAAAGACTAATGGGAAATAATGGGAGAGAAAATACCACACTGGTCAAAAATCTGTCTAACTCTGCCTTCAATGTTTTCAATGACCCAATCTCCACTGGTCTCTGGTGAAGAAAATTCCAAAGTCCATGATTCCTTGAGAGAAAAAAGTTCTGTTCATCTCCGTCTTAAATAAGAGACCCTTTATTTTTATTTTTAAAATATGCCCTCTATTTCTAGATACCCCAACAATGGGATACATCCTCCCAGCATCCATCCTGTCAAGTTCCCTCAGAGTTTAATACGTTTCAATAAGATCACCTTTCATTCTTCTGAACTCCGATGAATATAGACTTGCAGATCAGCGGACCTCTTTGTTGTAATACTTCTGTGGCTGTCCAAGGTGGCCATTAACAGGTCCAACAGCAGGTGGTTGAGAAGATCATTTGGCCTGATGGCCTGTCTCCCTTCAATGGTTATATCTGCACCCAGGTGCACCTGGAGAGGGAGCACGCAGTGTCCAGGGGTATGCCTGATGCCTTCTGCCACTGGCGGGCACCGGGGAGACAGAAGTGTATTATCAACACTGGGAATAACAGTTTAATTTAAGTTATTAAGTTTCCTTAAGTTTTGGTTTATTTTTATTTTGTTTGTTTTTGTTATAATAGGTCAGTAGTGTCCCTTTCAAATGGGGCACTTAATTAGTAATGGGTTCACAAAAGAATTATAAACTGGGGTAATTGGGTTGGGAGGTGCATGGTTATAATCTGCACCTCTGTAAATAAATGCTGATAAAAGTGTGTGAATGTTGGTTCTAGTTCTATTGTTCATTGCCTGGTTTTCTAAGGCATAACAACTTTACCCATTCAGTCAAGAAAGAACCCTTCTCTTTTTTCCACTTAATATTTATAATAATTTCCTGCATGATACCTTCTCTCAGAATAAGTACTGGATGGATGGGAGGATGTCCTATAGGCCAGTCCTTTAATTATGGCCCCTTGCACAATCCTGATTTTAATTGCTCTACCATGCCTTCATCTGCTGAAGCCCTAAGCTCTGCACCACTTTTTCCTCTTTTAAGATACTCCTTAAAACCTGCCTCTTTGAGCAAGCTTTTGGTCATCTACTATAATATTTCCCTATTTCCATCAGTGTCAAACTTTGTTTGATAATGCCCCTATGAGACACCTTGGGATGTTTTACAACATTAAAGGTACTATATGAATGCAATTTGTTGAAGTTGTCCAGGGCAATTCTCTTTCTAGTGTTAGCTCCATGGCTTTTACAACATGCCTAATCCCCTGCCTTGCAGCTCCTCAATGTAATGTCTAAAATCTCAGAACTCAACATTGTATGGAATTGTGGGGTGGAAACTGAAGAATCCTGCTTCGGACACCATGAAATAGACTTTGTAGTCTTGAGTGTATTAACAGCAAGTCTTTATTAACAACTCATAACTATATACATATATACAGTAGAGGGTACAGGTATGGAGTTGACTTCATTCTAGGTTTTTATCCATTTCTGTCCATCCCTAGACTGACCCTGGCTCTGGGTCATGTGCCTTCTTACATCACTGTGCAGGCGGTACTATTACACAGCCCCACATTAACCCTGTATACACCAGTCCCCCCTACTACAGAAACAATACTCAATCCAACCCTACCATATCTTCCTGTTTGTAAAAGAAGTATTTTCAGTGGAAGAGAGGGAAGAATCTTCACTGTGCAGGAATATCCTCCCCTTCCCCTACTCCACTTGCCATATCATTTGTTAATTTGATCTATTTATTTGAAGCAATCTTTTGATTTTCTCTGTTTGCCAGGATCCTATGGAAAGTCCATTTTGGTTGTTAAGGTCAGACAGCCACATCTGATCTGTATGCAGGCCTGTCACTGAGTAGGTTTCTTTGCAATAGCATGGATTATCATGCTATGTTCCTCAGGCCTGCCCAGTGAACTGGTGTCTGACAAGCCTGACCAAAAGAGACCAGAACAAGGCAGTGTAAACATTAGACAGTAGCACCATTTTCCCTGATACATGAAGGTAAAGGATCCTATAGACAACTACTGTATAAGAAAAATGATGCAGGTGGATGTTAAGAGTTTTGCAGATTGCAAACTATTAAAATCTAGGTTATATATATGACCAAAAGTGCTTTCTTGAACTCATAAAACGAATAAACACGATAACATAAATGGAATCAAAATGAGACTTTTCTTGTAGATCACATTTATAAAATGTATTGGATAGCAGGGAGTAAAGCTGTGAATGGAAAAGACCAAGGGCACTTGTTATTTGCTCATTTTCCATTCACTTCACCTTCGTATGGTCTTTCCAGCCCACCAATCCTGACAACCAAGAGAATGGAACTAAGCTAAAACTCTCCATATCACAAGGTCCATGGCTTAAGAGTCCTGGGACTTCTAGTATTGTTTTATATTCTATACTGTTGCAGTTCTGACCCAAATCTCCCATTCTGTGTAACTTCCACAAGTAACTGTTGGATGGGTTTTTCAACAGAAACCCAACCTACTACCAGGAAGTATCCTGACAGATGTGTTGGCAGAACTTGCCCTCCTTGTGAGAATACACTGTTCTCCCTCCTGTGTTTGTCCACATGTACAAGATTGAAATCAGGTGTTCAATTTATCAGGCGACGCATATAGCCCTTATCTGCTGGAAAGTACTAGGAAGTGTTCTAATGACCTTCTATGTTAAGAAATATTCTATCTTATTTCTTTATTCCTCTACTAATAATCCTGAATCTATGCCCTTTGTCACCTGTTTGCTAATGACTTTTATTGTGCCAGTTCTATGGGCATGGCCCTTCACCTAGATTTCATAGAATCACAGAGGTGTTGCAACACAGAAGGAGGCCATTCAGCCCATCGTGTCTACACTGTCACCTCTAATGAGCAATTCACTAAGTGCCATTCTCCTATCTTTTCCCAGTAACCCTGCATATTCTTCATTTTCAGAAAGCAGTCTAATTCACTTTTGAATGCTTTAATTGAAACTGCCTCCACCACACTCTCAAACAGTGCATTTCAGACCTTAACCACCTGGTGTGTGAAAAGGTTTTTTCTCATATCACTTTTGCTTCTTTTGCCAATTACTTTAAATCTTTGTCCTCTTGTTATCGATTCTTTCATGTGTGGGAATAGTTTCTCCCTATCTACTCTGTCCAGACTCCTTATGGTTTTGAATACCTCTATCAAATCTCCTCTCAGTCTTCTTTTCTCCAAGGAAAACAGTCCTAACTTCTCCAATCTATCTTGATTACTGAAGTTTCTCATTCCTGGAACCATTCTCGTGAACCTTTTTTGCACTGTCTCCAGTGCCTTCACATCCTTCCTAAAGTGTGGCTCTCAGAACTGGATGCAGTATTCCAGGTGAGGCCAAACTAGTGTCTTATACAAGTCCAACATAGCCCCTTTGCTCTTGTACTTTATGCCCCTATTAATAATGCCTAAGATACGGTATGCTTTTTTCACCTCTCTCTCAACCTGATCTGCCACTTTCAATGACTTATGCACATATACACTGCTCCTGTACCCACTTTAGAGTTGTAACCTTTCTTTTATATTGTTTCACCATGTTCTTCCCACCAGAATGAATCACGTCACATTTTTCTGCATTGAACTTCGTCTGTCACGTGTCTGTCCATTCCACCAACTTGTCTATTTCGCAATTAAAAGTAACAAGCTCTGAAAATTCTGCATCTGGACACACAGAACTGGTGGCCATTATTCCATGTTACTGGACCATTAATCTGTTGAGCCACATTTCAGCTGGTTAATTTACAATAAGTGGCTCACAGAAGCACAGAGGACTTGATGTTGGCAGACAAGAAAATAGTGCGCATATACACAGGGGAGGCGGTGGAGACAGTGACATAGTGGTAATGTCATTGGACCAATAATCCAGAGGCCCAGGCTAAAGCTCTGGGGACACAGGTTCAAACCCTACCACAGCATCTGGTGGAATTTAAATTCAGTCAATAAATCTGGAATTGAAAGCTAGCTTCAGTTATTGTGACCATAAAATGATTGTCATAAAAATCCATTTGGTTCACTAATGTCCTTTAGGCAAAGAAATCCGCCATCCTTATCTGGTCTGTCCTACAAGTGGCTCCAGACCCACAGCAATGTGCTTCACACTTAAACACCCTCTGAAATGTCCCAGCAAGTCACTTCTATGAAGCCTTAAAAAAGGAATGAAACTGGATGGACCACCCGTCATCCACCTGGAAACAACAATGGCACACGCAGCCCTATCAACCCTGAAAAGCCTTCCTTACTAATGTCTGGGAGCTTGTGCCAAAATTGGGAGAGCTGTCTCACAGACTAGTCAAGCAGCAGCCTGACATATTCATGCTCATGGAATCATACCCTATAGATCATGTCCCGGACACCACCACCATCATCCATGGGTATGTCCTGTCCCACTGACAGGACAGACCCACCAGAAGTGGAAGCACACTGGTATACAGCTGGGAAAGAGTAGCCCTGGGAGTCCTCAACATTGACTCCAGAAGCCATGAAGTTTCATGGCATCAGGTCAAACATGGGCAAGGAAACCTCCAGCTGATTGCCACCACCACGTCTCCACCATCATCTGTACTCCTCCATGTTGAACACTACTTGGAAAAAGCACTAAGATGGCAAGGGCATGGAATGTACCCTGGTTGGGGGACATCAATGTCCATCACTAAAAGTGGCTCGGTAGCACCACTACTGACCAAGCTGGTCGAGTACTAAAGGATTTAGCTGCCTGACGGGGCTTAGGGCAGGTGGTGAGGGAACCAACAAGTGGGAAAGACCTACAGACCTTGTCCTGACCAATCCACTTCTCACAGATGCATCTGTCCATCACAATATTGATAGGAGTGACCACAGTCCTTGTGAAGCTGAAGTCCTATCTTCACATTGCGGATACCCTCTATCGTGTGGTGTCCCCTACCACTGTACTAAATGGATAGATTTTGAACAGATCTTGCAACTCAAGACTGGGCATCCATGAGGTGATGTGGACCATCAGCAGCAGCAGATTTGCACACAACCACAATCTGTAACCTCATGGCCCGGCATGTCCCCCACACTATCATTACCATCAAACTAGGGGCATCAACCCTTGTTCAATGAAGAGAGCAGGAAGGCATGCCAGGAGCAGCACCAGGCATACCTAAAAATGAGGTGTCAACCTGGTGAAACTACACACAAGACTGCTTGCGTGCCAAATAGCATGAGCAGCGCGCAAAAGACAGAGCTAAGTGATCCCACAACCAACGGATCAGACCTAAGCTCTGCAGTCCTGCCACATCCAGCAGTGAATGGCAGTGGACAATTAAACAACAGGAGGAGGAGGAAGCTCCACAAATATCCCCATCCTCAATGATGGAAGAATCCAGCTCATCAGTGCAAAAGAAAAGGCTGAATCATTTGCAACCATTTTCAGCCAGAAGTGCAGAGTGGATGATCCATCTCGGCCTCCCCTGAGGCCCCCGGCATCACAGATGCCAGTCTTCAGCCAATCCAATCCACTCCACATCTACTGCAAAGGCTTTGGGCCCTGAAAAAATTCTAGCAATAGTACTGAAAACTTGTGCTCCAGAACTTGCCACACCCCTAGCCAACCTGTTCCAGTACAGCTACAACACTGGCACCTACCCGACAATGTGGAAAATTTCCCAGGTATGTCCTGTACACAAAAAGCAGGACAAATCCAACTCGGCCAATTATCACCCCATCAGTCTACTCTCGGTCATCAGCAAAGTAATGGAAGGGATCATCAATAGTGCTATCAAGCAGCACTTACTCAGCAATAACCTGCTCACAGGTGCTTAGTTTGGCTTCTGCCAGGGTCCCTCAGCTCCTGACCTCATTACATTCTGTTTCCAAACATGGACAAAAGAGCTGAACTTAAAAGGTGAGGTGAGACATCAAGGCAGCATTTGACTGAATGTGGCATCAAGGAGCTCAAGCAAAACTGAAGTCAGTGGGATTCAGGGGAAAACTTCCATTGGTTATAGTCATACCTATCACAAAGGAAGATAATTGTGGCTCTTGGAGGTCAATCATCTTAGTCCCAGGACATCACTGGAGAGGTTCCTCAGGATAGTGTCCTCGGCCCAACCATCTTCAGTTGCTTCATCAAATGACCTTCCCTCCGTCTTAAGGTCAGAAGTGGGGATGTTGCTGGTGATTGCACAAAATTTTTATAAAATTTATTTAAGGGATGTGGGTTTCGCTGGCTCGGCCAGCATTTACTGCCCATCCCTAATTGCCCTTGAGAAGATGGTGGTGAGCTGCCTTCTTGAACTGTTGCAGTTCAGCACCATTTGCAACTCCTCAGAAACTGAAACAGTCCATGTCCATATGCAGCAAGACCTGGACAATATTCAGGCTTGGGCTGATAAGTGGCAAGATACAATTGCACCGCACAAGTGCCAGGGAATGACCACCTCCAACAAGAGAGATTCCAACCATCTTCCCTTGACATTCAATGGCATTACAATTGCTGAATCCCCCCTATCGACATCCTGGGGATTATCATTGACCAGAAACTGAACTGGACCAGCCATGTAAATACTGTAGCTACAAGAGCAGGTCAGAAGCTGGGAATTCTGCGGTGAGTAACTCACCTCCCGACTCCCCAAAGCCTGCCCACCATCTAGAAAGCAAAAGTCAGGAGTGTGGTGGAGTACTCTCCACTTGCCTGGTAGAGTGCAGCTCCAAAAGCACTCAAGAAGCTCGATACCATCCAGGACAAAGTAGCCCACTTGATTGGCACCCCATCACCCACCTTCAACATTCATTCCATCCACTACCAACGCAAAGTGGCATGTACAAGATACAGTGCAACAACTCATCAAAGCTCCTTCAACAGCACCTCCCAAACCCGCGACATCTGCCATCTAGAAAAACAAAGGCAGCAGATGCCTGGAAACACCACCACCTGCAAGTTTCCCTGCAAGCTACACTTGCCACTATATTCCTGTTTCTTCATTGTCACTGGGTCAAAATGCTTCTTCTGAACTCCTTCCCTAACAGTACTGTGGGTGTACCTACACCACAGGGACTGCAGCTGTTCAGGAAGGCAGCTCAACACCAACTCCTCAAGGGCAATTAGGGATGGCAATGAATGCTGGCATAGCCAGCGATATCTGCATTGAATGAAAGAATAAAAAAATACACTGTGGGAAGGTAAATACAACTTGTATGGATTTCCACATTGTTAAGCAACAAGTTCCACAAGTTTACATAATAGGTTCAGATGAAGAGATTTCTTCAGCCCTTTTCATCTCATTGTTTCAGAATACCAATCTTTCCATCATCTCAACCTGTAAGTTTGCACCCTGGCTGAATTAGTACTTCTTATTTACAGGGAACATTAGAGATTGCAGCCCCTCTTCCATCCTTTGAAGGGACTGCTCCTCAAACTCTGACTCCACTTCAGCCTGTTGGTACTGATCTTTGCACTTCCTGTATGGAGGGGAGGGAAAGGTGGAGGAAGTCCTCATGGGTTTGCTCTTGGTCCTGACCAAGCTGGCCATCTACAGGTCCAAGTTAAAGTGGCCCTTGGAAGTGGTCACTCTGGTCTCTATTCTGCATCTTTGCATTCGGCTGATCGTGAAGAAGGAGTGTTATGACGTGGCAGATGATGTGCGCCAGGTTGACCAAAATCACAAGGGAAACTTGGCCACACTACCACAACGGTTTTTCAATTTGTATTTATTATAAGATGTGTACATTGAATTCAGAAGTAATGAGTCCACTAAGATCTTTAGAGTGTTTTAAAAATTAAATTAAAATATTTATTAACAAAAGAAAAGATTTCAAGCAATTACATAAGACTACAGTTACTTAATACTATAACAAAATCCTAAAATTCCTAATTAACCTGACTCTAAATTACACACCTCCTTTAAGTCCAAAATAGATTTTAGATTTTTTTAAAAAAGCCAACAAGTCACCACAGTACCCACTTGCCAGTGGAATTCCAACAGCTTGTCTCCAACTTTAGTTACTGGACACAGCAGACGTATGCACAAGTGGCTGAAGGCTTTCTGATGGCTGCTTCACACACTCTTGTCAGATCTTACATGGCTCCCCAACATAGCCTTTCATTCTCCTTTATATATGTTTCTCTCTCTTCAATATATAAATTCCATTGTTCCAAATGTCTTTGGAACTTTACCTTTCCCATAACAAAAATCTTTCATGTTGCTAATATTGTCAGTAGCCTTTGAGAAAAGTAAACACACTGCTTAGCCTTGCTTATCTGGCTAATTGTAAACATCCTAACATCCCTTTGAAATCCAAACAACCCCTTCACTTATCTAAAAATGCAAATTCGCTTCACACCTTACATACTAAGACCCCATCCATGTTTACTGATTAGCATTTCAAGTACATTTCTACACCTAACTTCTTTTGATAATTTCAAGCTTGCAGCCCACCTGACTCCAAATATAATTAAATCACACAAAGAGAACCATCTACACTCACAACCATAAAGTTACTTTACAATAAACCAGAATAATATTATGAAAATTATTATACTTTCGTAACAGGAGTGTGTAATGAACCTGGTACACTTGAGGCCTTCCAATACTGGTGGACACCACACAGACTGGAGCACATTGTACACGAGTGGCAATATTATTATTTAATTTGAAAAGCTTTCTTTGTCCTTCCATTAAGTAACTTAGTTGTGCCCCTCTAAAATGAAGAACATTGTTAGTTTTGTCTGATGATGCTAGGATAACCCAGTGTCCCCTTAAGGATTTTATAATTTTTTAAAAGTTCATTCACGGGGCCAGCATTTATTGCCCATCCCTAGTGGCCCTTGAGAAAGTGGTGATGAACTGCCTTCTTGAACTGCTGCAGTCCATGTGGTGTAGGTAAACCCACAGTGCTGTTAGGAAAGGAGTTCCAGAATTTGGAGCCAGTGACAGTGAAGGAATGGCGATATATTTCCAAGTCAGGATGGTGAGTGACTTGGAGGGAAACTTCTAGGTGGCTATGTTTCCATCTATCTGCTGCCCTTGTCCTTCTAGATGGGAGTGGTTGTGGGTTTGGACGGTGCTGTCAAAGGAGCCTTGGTAAATTCCTGCAAAGGCTATGGGCCCTGACAATATTCCGGCAATAGTACTGAAGACTTGTGCTCCAGAACTTGCCATGCCCCTAGCCAAGTTGTTCCTGTACAGCCACAACATTGGCATCTACCCAGCTATGTGAAAAATTGCCCAGGTATGTCCTGCACACAAGAAGCAGGATGAACCCAACCCGGCCAATTACTGCCCCATCAGTCTACTCTCGATCATCAGTAAAGTAATGGAAGGGGTCACCAACAGTGCTATCAAGTGGCACTTGCTTAGCAATAACCTGCTCACTGATGTCTGGTTTGGATTTCGCCAGGGCCACTCAGCTCCTGATCTCATTACAGCCTTGGTTCAAACATGGACAAAAGAGTTGAACTCCTGAGGTGAGGTGAGAGTGACTGTCCTTGACATCAAGGCAACATTTGACAGTGTGTGGTATCAAGGAACCCCAGCAAAACTGGAGTCAATGGGAATCAGGGGGAAAACTCTCCACTGGTTGGAGTCATACCTAGCACAAAGGAAGATGGTTGTGATTATTGGAGGTCAATCATCTCAGTCACAGGGCATCACCGCAGGAGTTCCTCAGGGTTGTGTCCTAGGCCCAACCATCTTCAGCTGCTTCATCAATGACTTTCTTTCCATCATAAGGTCAGAAGTGAGGATGTTCGCTGATGATTGCACAATGTTCAGCACCATTCGCAACTCCCCAGATCCTGAAGCAGTCCACGTCCAAATGCAGCAAGACTTGGAAAAAATATCCAGGCTTGGGCTGACAAATGGCAAGTAACATTCGTGCCACACAAGTGTCAGGAAATGAACATCTCCAACAGGAGAGAATCCAACCATTGCCCCTTGATGTTCAATGGCATTACCATCACTGAATCCCCCACTATCAACATCCTGGGGGTCACTATTGACCAGAAACTGAACTGGACTAGCCATATAAATACTGTGACTACAAGAGCAGATCAGAGGCTAGAAATCATGCGACGAGTAGCTCACCTCCTGACTCTCCAAAGCCTGTCCACCATCTACAAAAGAGTCTTCCCACACATGTCTTTTGTAGACTGTGTTAGGGGATGGGCTTTTTCTAGAATAGGACAAGTGCAGCAGTGAGGAGGGAACTAATATTTATTTGTTAGTTATCGTGGTTGAATTATGGTTGTGTCTTGAAACCTTTCAGCTTAGAAGGTTGAAAGATGACCGGATCGAGGTAGTGAAAATGATTAAATGATTCAGTAGAGCCAATAGAGAGAAGCCAGTTCCTCTTGTAAAGAAATTAAAAACCAGGAGGCATAAAATTAAAGTTAGAGTCAGGCGATTTAGGAGTGAAATCAGAAAGTAGTTCACACACAAAGCTTAGTGGAAATCCAGAATTCTCTCCCCAATAAAACTGTGGGCGCTGGAGAGGATGAGTGGAGCTTCCAAGACTGAAATTGATAGGCTTTTGTTAGTTTGAGGTATCAAAGGATATGGAGCTAAAGGGGTGTGGGGGGTGTAAATGGAGTTGACATACAGATAAATCGTGGTCTAATTGAAAATTGGAGCAGGCTTGAGGGGCCAAATGGCCTCTTCCTGTTTCTATGTTAACTGCTATTAGAGGTCTTCATTCACTCAGGTACTGCAAGGCAATTTGGCAAATTGGACCCAGAATTGGCTGAGTGGCAGGAAGCAGAGGATAATGGTCGAGGGATGTTTTTGTGACTGGACGCCTATGTCCAGTGGGGTTCCACAGGGATCGGTGTTGGATCCCTTGCTGTTTGTGGTATATATAAACGATTTAGACTTGAACGTAGGAGGATTGATCAGTAAGTTCGCAGATGACACGAAAATTGGTGGGGTGGTAAATAGTGAGGAGGATAGCCTAGATTAGAGGAGGATATAGACAGGCTGTTCAGATGGGCTGATCAGTTGCAAATGAAATTTAATCCAGATAAGTGTGAGGTGATGAACTTGAGCAGGACAAACAAGGCACAGGAATACACAATGAATGGCAGGATCCTGGAAAGTACTCTGGAAGGAACTTTTCCCCTTGGTGGAGGGATCAATAACCAGGGGACATAGATTTAAGGTAAGGGGCAGGAGGCTTAGGGGCAGGAGGCTTAGATGGGATGTGAGGAAGAATTTTTTCACCCAGAGGGTGATGGGAATCAGAGGATCAGAGGGACCTTGGTGTGCATGTCCATCAGTCCCTTAAGGTAGCGGGACAAGTAGATAAGGTAGTTAAGAAGGCATATGAGATACTTGCCTTTGTTAGCCGAGGCATAGAATATAAGAGCAGGGAGGTTATGCTGGAATTGTATAAAATGCTGGTTAGGCCACAGCTAGAGTATTGCATGCAGTTCTGGAATCCGCATTACAGGAAGGATGTGATTGCACTAGAGAGAGTGCAGAGGAGATTTACCAGGATATTGCTTGGGCTGGAGAGTTTTAGTTTTGAGGAGAGATTGGATAGATAGACTAGGGTTATTTTCCCTGGAGCACAGGAGATTGAGGTATATATAGATGAGGGACATAGATAGGGTAGACAGGAAGGAAATTTTCCCCTTGGTGAAGGGATCAATAACCAGGGGGCACAGATTTAAGGTAAGGGGCAGGAGGTTTAGAGGGGATGTGAGGAAGAATTTTTTCCCCAGAGGATGGCAGGAATCTGGAACTCACTGCCTGAAAGGGCAGTAGAGGCAGAAACTCTCATAACATTTAAGAAGTATTTGGATGTGCACTTGCGATGCCATGGCATACAAGACTATGGGCTAGTGCTGGAAAATGGGATTAGAACGGTTAGGTACTTGTTTGACCGGCGCAGACTCGATGGGCCGAAGGGTCTTTTTCGGTGCTGTAGACCTCTATGACTCTACAAGGCGCAAATCAGGAGTGTAACGGAATACTCCCCACATGCCTGGATGAATGCAGCTCTCACAACACCCAAGAAGCTTGACACCATCCAGGACAAAGCAACCCACTTGACTGACACCACATCTACAAACATTCACTCCCTCCACCGCACAGTAGCAGCAGTGTGAAACATTTACAAGACTCAAAGGCAATGGGTAATTTTTGATTGTTAATATGAAGTTCTATTTTATCATTAGAACTCAATAATTGGCAACTTCCTCAGACCTGCTCCTGTTTTGCTGGCATTGCTTTGCCAGAGCATGGCAGGAATCCTGTTGAAACACCAAACAGAGCCTCCACGACACTTCATGCCTGGAAAGCGGGAACAGATCAAAGGAGTATCACAGCCATTATGTCCTTAGGCAGAATTATCCCAGATTTGCACTAAATGCAGTAGTGGGCAGGAAAAAGAACATTTTACTCACCAGTCACAATGGCGGCTTTTCACGCCACATCCTGCCACATTAATCATGCATTCCTGGGACACATGCTATTTCACTGGTGGGCTGCCTCCAATTCGCCCACCATGCCATCACCTTGCTCACGCTGGGCGCCCTATTTAAAGTGCAGCTGCGCACACATCTCTCATGATTCCAGCCCAGGATTGCTGCACAGGAGACTTGGCCCTGAAAGGCAAGAAGACAGCAGCCCCTGGTTTCAGTGACACATCTCTGATATGCCTTTTGGACACCATGGAGGCCTGCCGTGATGCCCTATATGCTCGCTCTGGCTGCAGGAGGGGTAGCAACATCACCAATCTGGCTTGGGAGGCGGTGGCAGTGGTGGTCAGTGCCAACACCCTGCAAAAGAGGACAGCCACCAATTGCCAAAAGAGCATGAATGATCTCCTCTATTCCACCAGAGTAAGTCATTCTTCTCATCACTCTCAACCCACACATTCACAAACCCATCACATGGCCACAGGGATCTCACTCACTGCCAGTTCAAGGAATATCAATATTCACTCTCTCACACACACCTTCATTGTCCTCATCCCATCCATGGAACCACTCACTACCACACATGCCAAGCATTATATCATCTGGCCTTGCAGGCATCCTGCTTACACTCTTTCCACCTCTATTCATGCAGGACAAGCAAAGCATACAACAAAAGGGAGAGGTCACAGACTGGAGGAGGAATGCCTGAAATCAAGATCCTCACGGACTTTGAAAATAGAGTCATCTAGCTGGCCGGTGAAGATTTGGGACATCCCTGTGTTGAGAGTGATGTTGGCAGTGCTCAACCAAGTGAGGATCCAGCAGTGCAACATCCATCAGACAACCATGTTGTAAGTGATGTGTCCTGCTTCACAGGCCACTGCCATGCACTAATTATCTCTCCTTGCTTTCGCAGGCACATCTGGGAAACAGCTGAGGGAGTCCACAACCCAGGGCCTTGACTCAAACCCCAAAGACACCTCAGAAGAGGAATCTGTTGAAACTCTCATTTAAGTCCCGTCATAGCGCTCACCCACACCATCTACCAGCACAGAGACACACACCTCGGTGGGACCAAGCTTTAGAGTAGCCTGGAGATCACAATCTGGTGAGCAAATCACACTATCTGATCCACAGCAGGCAGAGGCAGGGACCCCTCACATTTCTGGCACCTGGAGGACTGCTGGAGACCAGAAACCTGCTGAGTCCAAGTCAGATGACGAGCCCCTGGCCTCGGTCATACCTCAGTTGCTGGAGTTGCAAGGGCAAGCTCGGGAACATCAGCTGGGAATGTCCGCTGCACTCCTCAGAATGCAAGACACAATGGAGGAGTCCATTTGCCTTCAGTCTGAGGTGATAGCACCAGTATGCCATTGTAACAAGTAAACTGGTGGGATGGCAGATGCCATGAAGACCTTGGTCCAGGCCACCAGTCCTGCACTGTTGTGTGGGCTGAATACTGGCTTCCAACAGCGTCAACACAAGAGGAGGGTGCTGCAGCTTCCCCTTCTCTTCAAAGAGTCAGCCAGGGGCCCTTGGGCACCCATGGGGAGGAGGATCAGCAGGTGCACACCCCGGGGTCATCCACCCAGGTGACTCCAGAAGTATCAGGCACATCCAAATCCCCTCTTCCCTGACCCCAGCAAATCCAGCTCCACAGGCAGAGGAGGTGCCACTGCCACATAGCGGGACCCCAAAAGCAGGCCCTCCAGGTCTTGGTCCTCCAGAGGAAGCCTGTCAAGGTCATCAAAGACAAGGCATAGCAGTCAGCAGGCTGCCTGCAACTCCACTGGGGATGTCAGGGGATCACCAAGCGTAGCGGCAGTGTTAGGAAGGTTAAGAAGATGTATTTGCACAGACTGGACAAAGGTGTTAATCACTTGTACATAATGTTTACTTTGTTAATAAAGTCCTGTGTATGTCTTCTTGCCTATGGCTCCTTGTTCTGATGAGCAGTGTTTGTATCGTTCAGATGTGAAACCTTGGTCCCTGCACAAGACAAAGGCATGTGTCTCAGTCCAGGGCCTCCACCCTGTGCTTTGTGCACATGATGGTGTGCCTTCTCTGTCACTGGTCACATCAGTCATGCTTGCACCTCGATGGGGCTTATTATTGCTGCCAGAATATCCTGGGCCGGCGGCACAGAGTTCCGTCATTCTCTGTGTGCTTCCAGCACCTTTGATGTGCAGCTGGCACCCCTCCATTCTATCAGCATCTGTGTCCGGTGATAGTGTGGAAGGATTCAGCTCACGAAGGGTGCCATAGGATCAGGAGAAATTAGAGTTTCCCTGATGTATCTCCAGGATATGACCCTGTTCACAGAGCGCAAGCGACGTACCATGAGCCAGAGGAGTCAGACATTCACATAAGCTATGTGAGGATGAATGGAGTACCCAACTGCATGTCATCATCGTCCTCCAGGAACGTACGGACTATGGACCTCCGCTGCGTCTCCATGACAGGAGCCTTATCACAGAGGGTATGTGCACTGCCATCAACCAGACAGGAGTCATCATCCTCCATGCATCTAGCAGCTATGAGGGCCTCCTGAGCATGCCTGCCTCTTCTGACCAGTGCAATGGCCTCATCGCTGTCATTCTTGCCTTGGAGGACCTCCTCACTCTCATCCCTGTCAACGTCCACCTTGTCAGAGGAGACATGCATATCCTCCTCAGCCAGCTCCTCTCCCCATTGCAGCGTCAACTTGTAAAGGGCACAGCAGGTTACGATGATGTGTGACACCCTTTGTGGATTGTATTGCAGGGCTCCATCAGACTGGTCCAGGCACTGGAATCTCATTTTCAATATTCCGATGGTTTGCTCCACCAAGGTGCGAGTTGCAGGATAAGTCTTGTTGTACCTTCTCTCTGCTGCACTCTGAGGCCGCTGCAGAGGTGTCATCAGCCATGCCCTTTGTGGGTAGCCCTTGCCCCCGAGAAGCCAACCCTGCAGCTTCTCTGGAGCCTGGAAGACACCAGGGATCTGAAGCCTACTGAGAATGTAGCAGTTGTGGACACTCCCTGGGAACCATACGCAGAGCTTCAGGATATGTTTGTGATGGTCTCACACCAGCTGGACATTCAGTGAGTGGAAGCCCTTGCGGTTGATGTAGTTGACTGCTTGTTGCCACGGAGATCTGAACTCCATGTGAATATAATCGATGGCACCCTGCACCTGTGCAAAGCCTGAGATCTGGGCAAATCTCAGCACTCTTGCATCCTGGCATTCCTGGTCCTGGGTGAAATGCACAAAGTTGTGTGCCTTTGCAAAGATGTCTTCCATGACCTCATGGGCACATTTGTGCGTGGAGGCTTGCGATATCCCACAGAGGTCACCTGTAGAGCTCTGAAAGGAGTCATTGGCATAAAAATTGAGTGCCATGGTCACTTTCATGGCCACTGGCAGTGGATGCCCTCCATCTCCCCATGGCACCAAATCCTGCAGCAAGTGGCAGATGTGACTGACCAGTTCCCTGGACATGCGCAGTCTTCGGTGACACTGGTTCTCATTCATGTGCAGGAATGAGAAGCGCCATCTATAGCCCCTGGGCCTAGCTAGGCACTGACCAGCGACAGCTCGCTGTGGCTCTTCAGCAGTGTGCGCAGGAGCCCCACCGCCCCTTCTTCCTGAGGGTGCTGCTCCTCCCTCTGCCCAGCAGGCGCCTCCGTTGTTTTCTTCTCCTTTGTTTCTAGTCTGTGTAAGCCATGAGGCGTACAGCTAGGTCACCAGGCTCTGTGCTCCTGATGTGCTCCTCCTGTAGGATGATAGAGAGAGATGCGTGGGTTAGCTTGGGTGTACCATGAACCTCTCTTGGTTAAGTCTGAAGACCCCTTAACGCATCCCAGAGAGTGCTGACTGCCAAGGCTTGGATGGCGAGTTTAGTGCACTACATGGCTGCCTGAAACCCCACCCACCACCGCTCTACTCCACCTGACCGATTGGTGGCAGCTTTTCACACTGGACTGCATGCTGTGCTCTCAGCTCAAGCTCAGGCATTTTCCTAACTAACACTGCAAGTCTGCACTGTTGACTTGAACTATGGGGGAGACTAGTCCAGACCTGAATGTTGACATTACAAGGGGCTGTGAGTGCCTCCAACAGTGACTGCATCATGGCCAGCCTTTGCAAGGAGATTGTACAACGTGCCCAGTCATCCAATTGTTCTGTAGTTGACTAAAACGCTTATTAGTTTGCAGTCTGTGCCTGAGGAGTGAAAACCTCTGGAGCATTTGGTGGCACTTTCATGCCATTGCGTTGGTTGAGTGGGCAGATAAGCTAGAGGCTGACTCCAAGCATGTCAAATGACTGCATCTGGACTGTCTCAGCTGCGGAAGAATGGTCACTTTAGTTTCCCTAATGCGTGATCACTTCCCTCCCCCCCACCACCCTGCAAGTGCTATGTTGCCCCCCTCAACTCGCCTCAACCGCAGTGCAGCCCTTGCTCCTCCCCAACTCGCCTCAACCACAGTGCAGCTCTTGCCCCAACACTGCACTGTCAGCCTGCTGGGAAAATGTGACTTTCCTGTGCCCTTACCTGAATGCGCAGCACCTCAACTCTGAGGTCCAACAGGTGACCCTTGCTAGCGCTGTGCAACATTACTGTGCACTTACCTCTGAGTTCCCCTCGAAGTGCAGCTGGTCAGATGCATGCCTTATAAATGCTGTTGTGGAACGCCGACGTACTCAGTTGTTCCAGCGTGGGAGGATGATTCTGGCGAGCTGGGCTTATAATGATATGCAGATATATTACAATGAAGTTCCCGAAGTGCGGCAGTGGGAAACGTGGCCCGCCATTGACAGGCAGAGCGGACAATTGCAAACTGGTTTCACGACGTCATGAAACCGACTTTCGACCTTCCCGTCATATTGTCTGCTCACGCCTGCCATGATGCCCGATGCCAGCCGGCATGGAAAATTCTGCCCCTTGTTGCAGTACCCACCCCCGCCACCCCACCAACCCACCCACTTTTGAGAAATCTACTCTAGTCCTCTTTCTCAATCTAGTTTACAGGAGCAAACCCCATTGGTGTACAGCAGATAAAAGAAGTAACAACAGAAATTACAAACAAATGGCGTAAATATTGGCATTAATTTTAATGAAATGTATTGTAGAATTCTTCTGTGTACATTAAACATCCCGGTTTGGAGTTTCTGACTGGGGCTAATTAGACATTCCCACATTACTTCAACCTGTGGAAAAGATGTAGCTCTGATTCCTTTTCATTAATTCCATGCATATGACAAGAACACCTGCCGTGTGAAATTATAGATGCCAGACATGAAAGAGATATTCACTCAGGAGAGGAATAAATAATCTTTCCTCCGCCTATTGAATAAATAGTGCTTCTGGTGTAATCACATGGTGTGCTAATCCAGGATTTGTGTCCTGGATTACAATATGTATCATTGGCTTTTGAAAGATGAAATTTCACCCTTTCAAGAAAATTCAACTGTAACAAAGAAATCGGATTAACTTTAATGTCCTTTTTAATTTTTTTCTGTTTATTTTCTGGTGATTTTTTTCCTCCACACATTGGGGAAAACAAGTAGATGGATAGTGTCAGCAAAGTCAAGCAACAGCTGATTGTTCTTTCAAAATAAAACTTTCTCATTGCTCTTAGTGAACCTCAGAATATGTACAAAAGACTCACTGTACAATGAGTTTGCATTTTTCTGAATGCACATGTTATAAGATGGTACAACTGAAACCTATCTGTATGGGAGAAAAATACAGTGTTGAAACTGGGGTATAGTCCAGAAACCTTCAATATGAAGATAACATTGAGATTGTCTTTGCACACCATGTCACCAAACTACATTGCCTCAGCAAACCAAATCTTGCAATTATCTTGGCACTCAGTGGCTGACTGTGGGTTGAATTTTGAGTTCTTACTCTAAATATTTTTTTCATGTTCAGGGTCTCAGACCTCTCCCGTAGTTGAGTCCTCATTCCCTATTACCAGGAAAATACCATAACCTGCAAACTATCTGGGTAATGTGTAGCATTTCGAGGGATTGGACAGAAAATCTTCATTACTGTATTTTGGCTGCTAGTTGTATCACATACTTTGATTGAAATACAATAAGCACTTTGGGATAGATTTTGACTGTGTGATTGTGAAATGGCAGTCCATTATACATCTCTCATGATTTTTATTTCAACTGACTGCAAATGTGCTGTCACCCAGTTTACACTATTGTACAAGGTCAGATTCAACCCCTCCAATAGTAGCTTAAATTCTAAATTGTTAAATAGATTTCTTAACAAGTAAATTAATAGGTGAACAAAAATGATGACATATAATTACATTGGATACAAGTTTACCTATCCCTCCTGGTGGATAATGACTTCAGACAGACACCCAATTTTAATAAAAAAAGGTGGGCAAGGACAGTTAGGGACAGAAAATGGAGTGAAACACAGTAACACCAGATCTCCAGAAACTGGTGTGGGTTATCCCCTTGGGCTAGGCTGGCATAAATTGAGATTAGCCGAATGTAGACTGGTGTACTGTAAGGAATCCGCTCTGGTGAAATTATGTTAGCCATTGGAAAACCCACTGGCCCCTCCTTTTGTGCCCCAGTGTGCTGTACAATGATGAGCTAAAGGCGTAAGAAACTTTGGAATGGTGTAAGTCGAGGTTCTCGAAACACTTCGAGACTTAACTTCTGCTCCAGTGAAATCTGCTATTTTGTAAAGAGACCAATTTCACATGTTATCTACACTTTCCAGGCAGACTGCAAGCAACTATCCAACACTGCTTTATTCTTTCCCCTCTGGTGAGAGTGCCAAGAGGCGACAATGCCATGTGGGTGCCAAAAGCGGCCTGACCCCAGGAACTTCGACATGGTCAGGCTCTTGGGTCACTGGTGTGGGGTGCAATTCTGTCTCCCATAATTACAGTGGTGGAATGAGATCATGAAATTCAGGGTCCAATGTCCATATTCTGCAGCAGTTGCGTCAAAGCAAGCTGGACAGTTTTCAGCAAATGAATTTGGTTTTTAATCCCAAATGTACAGTAAGATGCCAGCAGTAATAATTAAAAACTTGGAAGACAAGGCAGCTGACAATTTGTTGATTTATGTAAAGTCATGTACTTCAAAGGAGAATGGCCAGTCGATTTCATGGAAATATTAGCCCTAATACCTCTGGGGTGGGGAGGAAAGAGCCAAATGCTTGCAAATGTGATGAGTTTCATGTATCAGTTTGATTCCACATGCCTCCAAGATTGTGCTCAGATTCCTTGCAGGAGCAAAAGCTGATCTTGGCTAAGATCAATTTGAATTTCATAGAAGATATGAAAAATGAGACAAAAGGAATAGAAAGAGTTCTGTGTAAGAGGAGAATAGAACATAATCAAAAAATGTACATTTACTTTCTGGAGTTTTCAACATCTTCAATACAGTGAAATAAATACAATTAATAGAGGTACAATGGAAAATTAGAGAGATAAATACCTGATGAAGACTTTGATATGAGATGAAATGCAAGCGTAGGGTGTCGGATGAAAAGTCAGTGCCAAGAGTGATTAGAAATGAGCATGACAAGGGTGCTACTTGTCACTTATGCTGTTTAATGTGTTTATAGCAGCAATGGTAAGGGATTAATTTGATTGGGTAGAGGTAGGAGTGAAATTTGGAGGTCTGATAGAGAAAGCTGTTAAACTTGCTGATGGCTAAGCTTTGGTTGCAGATATCATGAATGTACATTGTTGGTTGATAACCCCAATACTGAAGCAATGGATTATGGAATTAACGTCAAAGTGGATCAGACCCAAGGTTCTATGGAGTGCAAGTGAAACAGTGAGAATTATAATAATCAAGAAATAGTTGGAACAGGTGGGAATACTGAAATATCAGGGAAATATAGCAACGGAAAATGGCGGATGTACCAAGGAGGTCAGAACTAGAAATACAATGAGAAAATGAGACCATTTAATGGAAGGTAGAGGATATTGACTAGATTACTGAATAAGGAAAGATGAGTGAAGGTTTTGTTATAGGGTGTAGTACTGTATCATGGAGGCCCCAGAAACCTTCTAGATAGCTGGTTGGAAACCCATGAATAAGAAAAATGACTGGGAGGTTTTGGCAATGGCACAAGAGGGGTGCAGTTTGCCTGAGGTTATCAGGTAAAAACAAATGAATGGAATTGGGCATGTGTTGAGAGAGCATAAGGTGTTGATAGAGGCATTAGAAGGAAGGATAGAAGAAACAAGACAAAGAGTGGGGGAAAGCTTCGGGACCATCTGAAGAATGGGAAATTGTATGGAGATTTGGAGATTTGAATAGAGAAGCACAAGTCAAAGAGTAAATTGAGCTACAAAATGCCTTAAGTAAACCACCGATGATGATTTATATATTATTGTCAAAAAAACTCCTGCCAAAGAATGCTCAGTTATTATAAATAATTTTTCTATTACCAGTAGATTCTTCACCCTAAATACCTCCTTTCTAAGTGTGATCCCATTGATAGTTGTGGCGGAGCTTGATTAAGACAGATCCCCCTGTAGAGGTGAGAAGAAATTATGCAATTTAAGATATGAGAGATTGCATATACATTACAAAATTATAAACACTGCCACAGATGTCACACAGGCAAAGAATAATTTACATGGATAGGTACCACTGTAAAGTACTTGGCAAAGAATGACCTAGATGTGTATCAAAGATTTTAGGCAAGCAGATTACGATGTTGGACACAATGCTTCACAACTACTTTTATCCATTCTAATCGATTGTTTGTAAAACAAAGTGTGGTCTACGCTTTCTAAAATTGGGCCCCTGAAATCAACTTTCCCATCATGGAGTATCTTGAACAGCTCAGATGTCATTTTATCTAGCCACATACCTACCTTTTCTCCATGCCTCTGAATCTCTTCTGTCTACTTTAGTCCTTTGGATAATGATATTCAACTTTATTATTGATCATCTGAATTTCAGGTCATTTCTGTATCTTCTATGGTTTTGAGCAATAGATATTTTTCTTAGAGATCATGCTGTGTGCATCTATTCTCCCATCTGCAATAAGTATCTTAGGATGTCATTAATTGATTCTGTAAATTTCATTCAACTCCATCTTGTACCTTGATCAGAAGTCCACCTGAAGCATTTTTTTTGTTCTTATTATATTTTTAATTAGTTGAGTGCTGGAATCAAAGGACAGTTGCCATGGAAATGGAGTGTGCCTAGGTGGGAGCTCCCACTGCAGGTATCTCTCTGCTTCTTGACAGTTGTGTCTTTATAATAAATTCAAGCAATTGTTATAATATATTACCTTGCTGGAACTGTACACTCCATCTTTCTACTGCCTGTATTAACAATGATTGATGAAGTGATAATTATTCCGTAAGACACAACGTTCCAGTAAAGCAGTGACCCTCCCTCCCCCCGCCACCACAGCCCCACCGCCCCCAACAAGAGTAAATATTATTTAAAGTAACAATGTATTTTATGCTACCCTAGGACTTGCACTCATAACAATCCACTCCAATATGACAATCCTGAAAATATGGCTCATCAAAAGGTCATTCTTTCCCTGATGGAGGAAATACTATTAACCCCTCTATGTGCATTCAGCTTGCAGCCAGCTTGTGAAGGATTGTGCTCTAGCATACTATGGGATGGATTTTTACTAACGAGGTGGGAAGCTTGAGATGGGAAATTTCCCGACTCAACCCTCAGCCGCTCCCCATGATATCCCCCATGCAAATCCATGCTCCCTCATACCTCCCATTCCCCCTCATATCTTCCGTGCACCTTCCATGCCCGTCTGCGTCCTCCCAATAAGCACCATGTACAGAACCAATGAACCATATAATAATAATGGCAAGTCTTGAAATGCCCATGAAAAAACATCCATTCAGAAATCTTCTTTGAAAAAAACTACTACTCATAAAGATGTCAACCAATCAAAGCTAACACTACTTCAGCCTGTGTAATGAGGGCATCTGGCAACTATCAACAGAAATAGATGGCCAGACATCTGTTTCTCCAGATGGCCGTATTATGAATGCTTAGTTGAGCTCCAAGAATCACTAATGGAATCAGCTCAGCAGGAGTCTGTCTAAACAGGCTGAAGTGGTGTGTAAGTTTTGATTGATTGGAATCTTTATAAGGTTATAAAAAGTTATTTTTCTTTGATCTATTTTTCAATGTCTGTATGTTTATTTGCACATGATTAAGAAGCGTGGAGTGGGGTAAAGCTTCTGTTACTGGAACTATTGATGACAGTGTCTGATTGATACTTTTATAAGGTTGCAAGAGCAGTAGCTTTTTCAAAGCAGATTTCTGAATGGGTATTTTTTCATGAGCATTTGAGCACTTGCCATGGCATGGAGGATATGGGGGAGCATGGAAAAGACATGAGAAATATTGGAGGGCATGGGTGATATGAGGGGGCATGGAAGAAGCTTGGACAATATGAGGGGGCAAGACTAAAAGCTTTTAAACTTGCCTTTCAAAAGGTTTCCAAATCCATTGGTTCACGACTATGCTAACCAGATAAAAATTGCAGAGGGTGTATGAGATGCCTACCCCCATAATGGAACCAGCCAGGTCTGGAGTGCACAGTGCAGGCTTGCTGCCTCACCCTTATAACCCGCTGGCAAAAATTGTTGGGGCTGGGAATTATGGAAGCGGGTCCCACCCACTATTTTTAAATACCTCCAGAGTCACCCCAACTCCAAGAAAACCTGGGTCTGTATCATTGATTTGCATGCAAATGCACTTGAATGAGCTGCTGGCCTATTCCTGCCCCTTGTCTTAGTGATGTGCTGAATGTTGTATGATTTGGTGCTGTACTGAGCCACGAAAACCAGAAGATGCCAAGTCCAATCTTGGTCTATGCTGTAGGCTGGTCTCAGCTATGATAGCCAGTTGATTTCAGCACCACTGGGCTAGCGAACCTAAAATTTAGCTAACGATCTGACCCCTGATTTCTATCTTATGAACCCTGCTGCAAGGTACTTGGTTATGAATGTAAGATGAGGCAAGGATTGAGTTTTATTTGATGCCCTCCACAGTTGAATAACCTGGTGCCAACCATTATGCAGACTCACAAATAAAGAATGAGCACTGGGCTTTGATACCACAGGGCTGCTGGTACTCCTGAATCTTAATCCAAACCTGAGTTAAGAGAGAAGGGGAGAGGATTGAAGACAACATTTTATTTTGGCCACAGTGATTTTCAAATTAAGGAGGGACACTAATGCCTAGTAATACAGTTAACTGTGGTTTGTTTCCTAATCCAGGGCTTTGAATTGATTGAACCTCACAGGAGAAAAGAGCAGGGCACTTTGTTTTGATTTGTTTATGGACTATGTAGACTGAACTCTTTTTTTGCTCTTATTTTGTTATCCCAGGCTTTTCATGTGGAGCGAAACACACTGTCTGCCTGAGCAAGTCCCGAGTAACTGGCCAAACAGCAAAACCCAGAAGAAAAGCTGGCGTGGGTTTAGAAAGCAGAACACATCCGTCTAATTAGTTCTGCTGCACATGGAGGAGAAAAATGTTTTTTAGCCTTGTTGTAATCTCTTGCTTGAAAGTGTATTAAGGAAGTTGAATGGCATCTACGAACGTATGGAGGTCTTGTGAGCAGACAGTGCTTTCATCTGCACGTCTTGATTTACCTCTTTTTTTTTGAGCACATATCAATAGTCACCTTGGCAACAGCTCTCTCGCAGACATACCTCTTCATGAAAATAAGAGACGCACAAGAGATGCTATAAATTTCTGAAGCAGATATCTGGGCTCCGGTTAATACAAAACAAGACTTTTTGAGAGATTTGGTTTGTGGCTCACAGTGTGAGATTAAATCAAACAGCAGTTTAACCGAATTAATCGAATACCCTATCATGGAGAAATCAAGCTGCTTGCTTAATCTCTCTGAGGACTGAGGAACTAATGAGTGAGCTGGCCACTGATTCGAGGAGTCTGATTCTGTCAAGCTTGTTCCAAACGATGGTGGAGCTTCTTTTTAACTGTCACTGTATCTGAGGCAAAAGGAGATTTAGCAGAACCTTCAACTGTGATTGCAAAGGGGAGGAGAGAAGTAAGTAAAAGCAGAGACTGAATGTCTGACTGAAAGAGGAATTACCAGCAAGCAGTCTCTGTTGAGAATGTTTATGTGCTTCGTGCCAGTGTTTAGTGGAAAAGCTGAAGCATTCTCTGTGGATCTCCAATTAAAACCAACAGCAAGCCTCCATTAAATTAGACAGGGATAAACAGTGCAGTTGATTTTTGGCATTCTTCCACTTTTGACCTCTGCCCTCTCTGCTGAAGTCACTCAACAATACATGAGAATCAGCAACGAGGACTTCTTGTCACAACCAAAGGTCCAAGCCCAAAGTACATCAGGGTGACAATGAAGTGCTCACTTCGGGTATTTATCCTATTCCTTGTGCTGCTCGTTGCCTTTCTGACTTCACTGTTTTTCACCTACACGCTGACAGGTGTGACCAACATGGCCTACCTGGAGACCCAGGGTGTGGAAGATGCCCATCGGGTCAAGCTAGTGCCCAGCTACTTGGGCATGCAGAAGTTGAGCAAGGATCTTGTGGGTCAGAAGACGTGTGCTTGTGATCATTGTGTGGGTGACCCTGGTGTGTCACAGTGGTTTGATAAACACTTTGATCAGGATATTCTACCGCTTTGGACAAAAGCAAACATGAAGTTGGACCCCGATGTATACAACTGGTGGGTGGTGAGTATCTTTAAACTGAAAGGAGTTGTGATCTAAATATTAATGTTTTACAATTTTTTTCCCTGATCTTCTGAAGGCATTGACTCATCCATGTTGCTGACAACACTCCAGGCTCTCACCTGAATGGCCATTGTTTGTGTGTGAGCCTAGGCAGTTAGTGTCAGCAAGCTATTTGAATATGGAGGCAGCACGAACAACCAAGAGTTTCTTTGATCTTTCCACATAACTGTCATTGATTCCTAGTGTCATTCTAGTAAATCTCCTCTGCACCTTTTTCAAGGCCTTGACACCACGCAAATGCATAGTAATCAGGAGCTGCAACACTGGCTGGTTTCACCTTCCGCCCACTCACCCTTTTCTGAGAGCATTGAGGCCAATTATATCTCATACACTACCTGGCTGGTATCAGCTAAATCGCTAAGTTGGCAATCTCACACAGAGAGACCAGAAGGGTACCTTCTATTGGAAATTGAAATCTCACATTGATGTGTTTGAAGATGCTATTCTGAGATTTTGTTTAAGGCAGTTGTGACAAAGTAGAGGAAAATTATTCTCATTTTAACCATGTGTATCGAATCTTGGATCTGACCTCACAGAAGGAGGCCATTCAGCCAATCAAACCTGTGAGGATTTGTTCCTTAAAGTAAATTCTTCCTTTTCATGTATATGTCCAATTTCCTTTTTTAAAATTACGATTGTAACTGCTTCCCTGCTCCCACTTTTCAGATTACAACCTAGCACCAAAGTGATTTTCCTTACCTCACATTTGGTTCTTTTACTAATTATTTTAAACCCTCTGATTAACAAACCTCCCGCTAGCAGAAACAGTTTCTCGTTATTTACTCCATTAAACCCTTAGTAATTTTGAACACTTCTATTAAGTTTCCCTTAACTTTCTCTGCTCCAAAGAGAATGGGCAACAGCTTAAAACAAAAACAGAATTACCTGGAAAAACTCAGCAGGTCTGGCAGCATCGGCAGAGAAGAAGAGTTGACGTTTCGAGTCCTCATGACCCTTCAACAGAACTGATCTTTCTTTACAAGGAGAGGGAAATATAAGCTGGTTTAAGGTGGGGGAGGGGCGGGTGTTGGGGGGGTGGGGTAGAAGTGGAGGCGCGGGGTGTTAGGATAGGAGCAGATCATCAAAAGATGTCACAGACAAAAGAACAAAAGAACACAGGTGTTGAAGTTGGTGATATTATCTAAACGAATGTGCTAATTAAGAATGGATGGTAGGGCACTCAAGGTACAGCTCTAGTTGGGGTGGGGGAGTATAAAAGATTTAAAAATAATGGAAATAGGTAGGAAAAGAAAAATCTATACAAATTATTGGGGAAAAAAAAGAAAAAAAAAACAAAAGGAAGGGGGAAGAAAGAGAAAGGGGGTGGGGATGGAGGAGGGAGCTCAAGATCGAAAGTTGTTGAATTCAATATTCAGTCCGGAAGGCCGTAAAGTGCCTAGTCGGAAGATGAGGTGCTGTTCCTCCAGTTTGCGTTGGGCTTCACTGGAACAATGCAACAGGTCAAGGACAGACATGTGGGCAAGAGAGCAGGGTGGAGTGTTAAGATGGCAAGCGACAGGGAGGTTTGGGTCATTCTTGTGGACAGACCACAGATGTTCTGCAAAGCGGTCGCCCAGTTTACGTTTGGTTTCTCCAATGTAGAGGAGACCGCATTGGGTGCAACGAATGCAGTAGACTAAGTTGGGGGAAATGCAAGTGAAATGCTGCTTCACTTGAAAGGAGTGTTTGGGCCCTTGAACGGTGAGGAGAGAGGAAGTGAAGGGGCAGGTGTTGCATCTTTTGCGTGGGCATGGGGAGGTGCCATAGGTGGGGGTTGAGGAGTAGGGGGTGATGGAGGAGTGGACCAGGGTGTCCCGGAGGGAACGATCCCTACGGAATGCCGACAGGGGGGCTGAAGGGAAGATGTGTTTGGTGGTGGCATCATGCTGGAGTTGGCGGAAATGGCGGAGGATGATCCTTTGAATGCGGAGGCTGGTGGGGTGATAAGTGAGGACAAGGGGGACCCTATCATGTTTCTGGTGGGGAAGAGAAGGGGTGAGGGCAGATGCGCGGGAGATGGGCTGGACACGGTTGAGGGCCCTGTCAACGACCGTGGGTGGAAAACCTCGGTTAAGGAAGAAGGAGGACATGTCAGAGGAACTGTTTTTGAAGGTAGCATCATTGGAACAGATGCAACAGAGGTGAAGGAACTGAGAGAATGGGATGGAGTCCTTACAGGAAGCAGGGTGTGAGGAGCTGTAGTCGAGGTAGCTGTGGGAGTTGGTAGGCTTGTAATGGATATTGGTGGACAGTCTATCACCAGAGATTGAGACAGAGAGGTCAAGGAAGGGAAGGGAAGTGTCAGAGATGGACCACGTGAAAATGATGGAGGGGTGGAGATTGGAAGCAAAATTAATAAATTTTCCCAAGTCCCGACAAGAGCATGAAGCAGCACCGAAGTAATCATCGATGTACCGGAGAAAGAGTTGTGGAAAGGGGCCGGAGTAGGACTGGAACAAGGAATGTTCCACATACCGCATAAAGAGACAAGTATAGCTGGGGCTCATGCGGGTACCCATAGCAACACCTTTTATTTGGAGGAAGTGAGAAGAATTGAAAGAGAAATTGTTCAGTGTGAGAACAAGTTCAGCCAGACGGAGGAGAGTAGTGGTGGATGGGGATTGTTTGGGCCTCTGTTCGAGGATTAAGCTAAGGGCCCTCAGACCATCCTGGTGGTGGATGGAGGTGTAGAGGGATTGGACGTCCATGGTGAAGAGGAAGCGGTTGGGGCCAAGGAACTGGAAATTGTTGATGTGACGTAAGGTTTCAGAGGAATCACGGATGTAGGTGGGAAGGGACTGGACAAGGGGAGAGAGAAGGGAATCAAGATAATGAGAAATGAGTTCCGTGGGGCAGGAGCAAGCTGACACGATCGGTCTACCAGGACAGTTCTGTTTGTGGATTTTGGGTAGGAGTTAGAAGCGGGCCGTCCGAGGTTTGGCGACTATCAGGTTGGAAGCTGTGGGAGGAAGATCCCCAGAGGAGATGAGGTCAGTGACAGTCCTGGAAACAATGGCTTGATGTTCAGGGCTGGGGTCATGGTCCAGGGAGAGGTAGGAGGAAGTGTCTGCGAGTTGACGCTCAGCCTCCGCGATGTAGAGGTCAGTGCGCCAGACAACAACAGCACCACCCTTGTCAGCGGGTTTGATGACAATGTCAGGGTTGGACCTGAGAGAACGGACTGCAGTAAGTTCAGAGAGAGACAGATTAGAATGGGTGAGAGGAGCAGAGAAATTGAGACGACTAATGTCGCGCTGACAGTTCTCAATGAAAAGATCAGGAGAAGGTAAGAATCCAGAGGGAGGGGTCCAGGTGGACGTAGAATATTGGAGGTGGGTAAAAGGATCCGTTGAACGGGGAGAGGACTCCTGCCCAAAGAAGTGAGCCCGGAAATGAAGACGGCAGAAGAAGAGTTCAGCGTCGTGCCGAGCCCGAAATTCATTGAGGTGAGGGCGTAAAGGTATGAAACTAAGTCCTTTGCTGAGCACTGAATGTTCAGCGTCGGAGAGGGGAAGGTCAGGGGGTATAGTGAATACACGGCTGGAGCTGGGATTGGAAGATGGGGTGGGGACGGAGTGACAGGCAGGGGTGGAGTGTCCTAGATGGGTATTGGTGTCGATGAGTTGCGGGAGCTCGCGCTCCTTAGCACTTGAGAGAAAGAGAAAAAGTTTCTTGTTGAGGCGTCGGATGAGACGAAGTGCCACAGCTTCCTTGGTCTCTCCAAACAGCTGAAGTCACTGATTCCTGGTCTCATTCTAATAAATCATCTCCACACTTATTCAGGCCTTGACATCCTTTCTAATGTGAGATGCCCACAAATGAACACAATATTCAAGCTGAGGCCTAACAAATGATTTATAAAGATTCAGAACAACTTTCTTGTTTTTGTATTCCATACCTCTGTTTATAATGATCCCACTTACTTTACAACAGCTTTATTAACTGGTCCTGCCACCTTCAAAGATGTATGTGCATAAATCTCTAGACCTCTCTGTTCTTGCACGCCCTTTAAAATTGTAATGATTAGTTTGTATCTGATGTAGGATTGCTTGAAGTTGATAACAGGTACCAAAAACATCCCTTTTCCCAGTGCTGGCAGCACTCAGCTCAGTGGCTTCATTATGAATAGCAAAATATGTAAGAAAATCAATCGTCAAATCCCAGGAGTGGTAATGAGTGTGAGAAAGTTGGTTCACACTACCCAGGTATCTCGATGTCTTGGGATGTTTGTGCGTTTAACACACAATGAGTTATAACTGTTTTCAGCTCTGCTGAATAGGTATGCTTTGTAAAGGATGAGAAGCTGAAGATCTGGGCAGGTCACTTTTCCATGTCTTGAGAGTTTGGGGCATGTTTTTTGGTCAGTGTTTGTAGAAGTAAAGTGATTGAAGAGCTAAAGTGGACCATGTAACCATGGTAAAAGAATCAGTGGGAGAGATTGAGATGATCATGAGTGTATCTTCTTGGGTTCATGTTATCTGAAGTCTGCATTGTTTGGTTTTTGATGTGTTATGGTTTAGTTTTTATATGTATGGGTTATAGAGGGAGTGTGGAATCTTCCGCTTTGAAGACTAAGTCCAGTGGCGGGAGCAGAAGTCAAAGTGACTTCTGCTGGAGAGCGGGTGGCTTAACACATGAAATCTTGCACTGCTCAGCTCATTAACTATGCATCCGCGAGGAGCGCGTCGAATCTCGTGGCTTTGTGGGCAGGAAGTGGCCCGCCCCACCATTACCTCATAGATTCCAACCTCCAGGTGCCACATTTAAACAGCACACTGACAGCCATTCACTCTGCTCTTTGACTCCCCCTCCCCAGTCCTGTCTCAGCGTCACCCCTCCCTTATGCCCAGCCTTGGTGCAACTTGTGCTACAAGCAGCCAATATCTCTCAGTGATGGCATGAAAGGAAAGCGAAAGCAGCATCTACTGACCTCAAAGTCCAGGAAGAAGTCTACCTCACAAGGTGCATGCCACTTATGTACAGTCTTCAAAGTGAATGTTATAAATTCTTGCTAGCGGGGCGCTTAATTTGGAGGGGGAACAAGGTTTCTGGTATGAAGGCCTAATAATGAGCATTTATGAGATGCAAATAGGGTTCCCAACATAGCTCCATGGGACACTTGACCAGCCTTTAAGCTGCCAATAAAGTGGGGAGAACAAAATTCCAAACTAATTTCCTGCTGTCGGGAAACTGATTTTTGGTCTCCCATCAAATCTTGCTTCCCTGCCCGCCACGATTCCTGCTACTGTTGGGAGCAGAAGACTCTGCCTCAAAAGGTACCATTGGTATAAGTGCTTTGAGTAGACCACTGTTTGCTGTAGTCACTCTGGAGTTATAAAGTATGGAACCTAAGTTCTTATAGTGAGTCATGAACTCAATATTAAAGCATCATATAATTATAGGAATTGTATTGTATGATTTAATTGAGTACTTATGTTGGATTATGTAGCATGAGTTTGTTAAAGGCAAAGATCTGAATCTGTGGTTGTTACAACTAACGGCTTTGTTTAAAGTAACAAAAGAAAATAGAAGAAGAAAGCAATCCAACAATGAGCAATATAACCAAGGAGATCCAAGATTTAATCCCTGGTTTTTGGGTAAAATCACCATTAATTGACCCCTATCTGAGGTGGAATTTTCCATGCCTGCTGGATCAGGCATGTTTGGTGGCGTAAGCGGACAAATGGTGAGAAAGCCAAAAATCGGTTTCACAATGTCGTGAAACAAGTTTGCAATCGTCCACTCTGCCTGTCAATGGCGGACTGTGGTTCATGCCGTCAGATATCGGGAACTCCATTGTAATAGATTTGCATATCATTATGAGCCCAGCTCGCCAGAATCATCCCTCTGAGCATCCAAGCGCCTGCAATCACACAGAGGTGTTTCACAACAGTACATAAAAGGCGTGTACCTGACAAGCTGCATTTTAATGGGAACTCGGAGGTGAGTGCACAGTAATGTTGTACACCGCTCATGAGGTTCACCTGTTGGACTTCAAGGAAGTGCCGCTGTGTGTCCAGGCAAGGGCACAAGCATAAAAACAAAAAAACTGCGGATGCTGGAAATCCAAAACAAAACAAAAACAGAATTACCTGGAAAAACTCAGCAGGTCTGGCAGCATCGGCGGAGAAGAAAAGAGTTGACGTTTCGAGTCCTCATGACCCTTCAACAGAACTTGAGTTCGAGTCCAAGAAAGAGTTGAAATATAAGCTGGTTTAAGGTGTGTGTGTGTGTGTGTGGGGGGGGGGGGGGGGGGGGGTGAGAGAGAGAGAGAGAGAAGTGGAGTGGGGGTGTGGTTGTAGGGACAAACAAGCAGTGATAGAAGCAGATCATCAAAAGATGTCAACAACAATAATACAAAAGAACACATAGGTGTTAAAGTTAAAGTTGGTGATATTATCTAAGTGAATGTGCTAATTAAGAATGGATGGTAGGGCACTCAAGGTATAGCTCTAGTGGGGGTGGGGAGAGCATAAAAGATGTAAAATAAATAAATAAATAAATAATAATTATTTTTTTCTTTTTATAATGGAAATAGGTGGGAAAAGGAAAATCTAGATAATTTATTGGAAAAAAAAGAAAAGGAAGGGGGAAACAGAAAGGGGGTGGGGATGGGGGAGGGAGCTCACGACCTAAAGTTGTTGAATTCAATATTCAGTCCGGATGGCTGTAAAGTGCCTAGTCAGAAGATGAGGTGTTGTTCCTCCAGTTTGTGTTGGGCTTCACTGGAACAATGCAGCAAGCCAAGGACAGACATGTGGGCAAGAGAGCAGGGTGGAGTGTTAAAATGGCAAGCGACAGGGAGGTTTGGGTCATTCTTGCGGACAGACCGCAGGTGTTCTGCAAAGCGGTCGCCCACTTTACGTTTGGTCTCTCCAATGTAGAGGAGACCACATTGGGAGCAACGAATGCAGTAGACTAAGTTGGGGGAAATGCAAGTGAAATGCTGCTTCACTTGAAAGGAGTGTTTGGGTCCTTGGATGGTGCGGAGAGAGGAAGTGAAGGGGCAGGTGTTGCATCTTTTGCGTGGGCATGGGGTGGTGCCATAGGAGGGGGTTGAGGAGTAGGGGGTGATGGAGGAGTGGACCAGGGTGTCCCGGAGGGAGCGATCCCTACGGAATGCCGATAGGGGGGGTGAAGGGAAGATGTGTTTGGTAGTGGCATCATGCTGGAGTTGGCGGAAATGGCGGAGGATGATCCTTTGAATGCGGAGGCTGGTGGGGTGATAAGTGAGGACAAGGGGGACCCTATCATGTTTCTGGGAGGGAGGAGAAGGCGTGAGGGCGGATGCGCGGGTGATGGGCCGGACACGGTTGAGGGCCCTGTCAACGACCGTGGGTGGAAAACCTCGGTTAAAGAAGAAGGAGGACATGTCAGAGGAACTGTTTTTGAAGGTAGCAACATCGGAACAGATGCGACGGAGGCGAAGGAACTGAGAGAATGGGATGGAGTCCTTACAGGAAGCGGGGTGTGAGGAGCTGTAGTCGAGATAGCTGTGGGAGTCGGTAGGTTTGTAATGGATATTGGTGGACAGTCTATCACCAGAGATTGAGACAGAGAGGTCAAGGAAGGGAAGGGAAGTGTCAGAGATGGACCACGTGAAAATGATGGAGGGATGGAGATTGGAAGCAAAATTAATAAATTTTTCCAAGTCCCAACGAGAGCATGAAGCGGTACCGAAGTAATCATCGATGTACCGGAGAAAGAGTTGTGGAAGGGGGCCGGAGTAGGACTGGAACAAGGAATGTTCCACATACCCCATAAAGAGACAGGCATAGCTGGGGCCCATGCGGGTACCCATAGCCACACCTTTTATTTGGAGGAAGTGAGAGGAGTTGAAGGAGAAATTGTTCAGCGTGAGAACAAGTTCAGCCAGACGGAGGAGAGTAGTGGTGGATGGGGATTGTTCGGGCCTCTGTTCGAGGAAGAAGCTAAGGGCCCTCAGACCATCCTGGTGGGGGATGGAGGTGTAGAGGGGTTGGACGTCCATGGTGAAGAGGAAGCGGTTGGGGCCAGGGAACTGGAAATTGTTGATGTGACGTAAGGTTTCAGAGGAAGCTGAGACGATCGGTCTACTGGGGCAGTTCTGTTTGTGGATTTTGGGTAGGAGATAGAAGCGGGCCGTCCGAGGTTGACCGGTAGACCGATCGTCTCAGCTTGCTCCTGCCCCACAGAATTCATTTCTTGTTATCTTGACTCCTTTCTCTCTCCCCTTGTCCAGTCCCTTCCCACCTACATCCGTGATTCCTCTGACACCTTACGTCACATCAACAATTTCCAGTTCCCTGGCCCCAACTGCTTTTTTCGTCGGGACTTGGAAAAATGTATTAATTTTGCTTCCAATTTCCCCCCTCCATCATTTTCACGTAGTTCATCTCTGACACTTCCCTTCCCTTCCTTGACCTCTCTGTCTCAATCTCTGGTGATAGACTGTCCACCAATATCCATTACAAACCCACCGACTCCCACAGCTATCTCGACTACAGCTCCTCACACCCCGCTTCCTGTAAGGACTCCATCCCATTCTCTCAGTTCCTTTGCCTCCGTCGCATCTGTTCCGATGATGCTACCTTCAAAAACAGTTCCTCTGACATGTCCTCCTTCTTCCTTAACCGAGGTTTTCCACCCACGGTCGTTGACAGGGCCCTCAACCCTGTCCGGCCCATCTCCTGCGCATCCGCCCTCACGCCTTCTCCTCCCTCCCAGAAACATGATAGGGTCCCCCTTGTCCTCACTTATCACCCCACCAGCCTCCGCATTCAAAGGATCATCCTCCGCCATTTCCGCCAACTCCAGCATGATGCCACTACCAAACACATCTTCCCTTCACCCCCCATATCGGCATTCCGTAGGGATCGCTCCCTTCGGGACACCCTGGTCCACTCCTCCATCACCCCCTACTCCTCAACCCCCTCCTATGGCACCACCCCATGCCCACGCAAAAGATGCAATACCTGCCCCTTCACTTCCTCTCTCCTCACCGTCCAAGGACCCAAACACTCCTTTCAAGTGAAGCAGCATTTCACTTGCATTTCCCCCAACTTAGTCTACTGCATTCGTTGCTCCCAATGTGGTCTCCTCTACATTGGAGAGACCAAATGTAAAGTGGGCGACCGCTTTGCAGAACACCTGCGGTCTGTCCGCAAGAATGACCCAAACCTCCCTGTCGCTTGCCATTTTAACACTCCACCCTGCTTTCTTGCCCACATGTCTGTCCTTGGCTTGCTGCATTGTTCCAGTGAAGCCCAACACAAACTGGAGGAACAACACCTCATCTTCTGACTAGGCACTTTACAGCCATCCGGACTGAATATTGAATTCAACAACTTTAGGTCGTGAGCTCCCTCCCCCATCCCCACCCCCTTTCTGTTTCCCCCTTCCTTTTCTTTTTTTTCCAATAAATTATCTAGATTTTCCTTTTCCCACCTATTTCCATTATAAAAAGAGAAAAAGGAAAAAAAAAATTATTTATTTATTTATTTATTTATTTATTTTTTACATCTTTTATGCTCTCCCCACCCCTACTAGAGCTATACCTTGAGTGCCCTACCATCCATTCTTAATTAGCACATTCGTTTAGATAATATCACCAACTTTAACTTTAACAGCTATGTGTTCTTTTGTATTATTGTTGTTGACATCTTTTGATGATCTGCTTCTATCACTGCTTGTTTGTCCCTACAACCACAGCCCCACTCCACCTCTCTCTCTCTCACTCCGCCCCCCCCACACACACCTTAAACCAGCTTATATTTCAACTCTTTCTTGGACTCGAACTCAAGTTCTGTCGAAGGGTCATGAGGACTCGAAACGTCAACTCTTTTCTTCTCTGCCGATGCTGCCAGACCTGCTGAGTTTTTTCAAGGTCACAAGCAAGTCGCTTTTTCCCAGCTAGCTGACAATGCGGTCCTGGGGCAAGGGCTGCACTGCCTTTGAGGTGACATGGGGAGGGGCGGAGGCAAGAGGCAAGGGATGCACTGTGGTTGTGGTGACTTGTTGGGGGGCAAGGGCTGCCCTGTGATTGAGGTGACTCAGGGGTGGGGGGCAAGGGCTGCACTGTTGCGGTTGATGGTAGTGCACAACCACATGCGAGGTGGGGAGGAGGGAAGCAGCCATGCATTAGGAAAACCTTGCATAAAGTCATCACCCTTCTACAGCTGAGATAGTCCAGGTGCAGCCAAATTGACATGTTTGGAGCCAGCCTGTAGCTTATCTGTCTACTCAAGCAACACAGAGGCATGAAATTGCCACCAAATCCTCCAAAGCTTTTTACCCCTTGGGCACAGACTGCAAACTAATGAGCATTTTAGTGGACTGCAGAACAATTGGTCAGCTGCGCACATTGTACAATCTCCTTGCTAGCTGGCCATGGAGCAGTCACTGATGGAGGCGCTCACAGCCCCTTGCAATGTCACCACTCATGTTTGGACCAGTCTCCCCCATGTTGCAACCAAACAGTGCAGCCTTACAGTGCTGGTTAGGAGAATGCCTTTGCCTGAGCTGAGAGCACAGCTTGCAGTCCAGTGGCCAAAGCTGCCGGCACTCGGTCAGGTGGAGCGGGGCAGAGGTGGGTGAACAGTCATGCAGCGCACTAAACTCTGGCCATCCAAGTGGTGGCCAGCACTCTCCAGGATACGTTAAGGGGCCTTCAGACTTAACCAAGACAGTTTCTTAGAATACCTAAGCTAACCCAAACATCTCTCTCTTTCATCCTGCGGGAGGATTACATCAGGAGCATGGAGCCTGGTGACCTAGCTGTATGCCTCATGGCTTAGAGAGAGTGGAGGTGAAGGAGAAGACAGTGACAGAGGCATCTAGCAGGTCAGAGGAGGAGCAACACCCTCAGGAAGAAGAAGCGGCTGGGGCTCCTGCACACACCGCTGAAGAGCCACAGTGGGCTATTGCTGGTGGGCACCTAGCTAGACCCACGGTCAAAAGACACCGCCTTTCATTCCTGCAGATGACTGAGAACCAGTGTCACTGAAGACTGCGCGTGTCCGGGGAATTGGTCAGTCACATCTGCCACCTGTTGCAGGATCTGGCTCCACAGGGACATGGAGGGTATCCACTGCCCATGGCCGTGAAAATGACTGTGGTGCTCAATTTTAACACCAGTGGCTCCTTTCAGGGTTCCACAGGTGACCTCTATGGGACCTCATAAGCATCCACCCACAAATGCATCCATGAGGTCACGGATGCCATCTTCGCGAAGGCACACAACTTTGTGTATTTTTCCTGGGACCAGTAAAGCCAGGATGCAAGAGCGATGAGATTTGCCCAGATCTCAGGTTTCCACAGGTGCAGGATGCCATTGACTGCACTCACACTCAGATCTATGTGGCAACAAGCAGTCAGTTATGACAACTGCAAGGGCTTCCACTTGCTGAATGTTCAGCTGGTGTGCGATCGCCACAAATGCATCCTGCAGGTCTGCACATGGTTCCCAGCAAGTGTCCACGACTCCTACACTCTCAGTCAGTCTCAGATACCTGATGTCTTCCAGGGTCCACAGAGGCTGCAGGGATGGCTCTCGGAGAGGACGCAGAGGACATGGCTGATGACAACTGTGCAGCGGCCTCAGGCTGCAGCAGAGTGAAGGTATAACGAGACTCATGCTGCAATTCGCAACTTGATGAAGCAAACCATCAGGATGCTGAAAATGAGGTGCCAGGCCCTGGACTGGTCTGGTGGAACTCTAGAATATAGTCCACAGAGAGTGTCATGCAACGTCATCGCCTGCTGCGCCCTTTACAACGTGGCGCTGCAACACGGAGAGGAGCTGGCTGAGGAGAAGATGGAGGAGCTGGACATCTCCTCCGATGAGGAGGACGTCAATGAGGATGAGGATGAGGAGGCCCTTGAAGGCAAGGATGATGGCGATGAGGCCCTCGCACTGGCCAGACGAGGCAGGCAGACTTGGGAGGCCCTCATAGCTGCTAGATTTGTGGAGGATGATGATGACATGCTGTGAGGAGACTCCATAGATCCCCACATTGCATCTGTAGATGTTTGACTCCAGTCTGGCTGATGGCAGTGCACATACGCTTGCCATACATGGAGATGCAGCGGGGGCCCAAATAGTTGCTTGATTGTAGGAGGAAGATGACAATATGCAGTGAGGACACTCCATAGACTTTCACATAGCTTCTTTGAATGCCTGACTCCTGTCTGGTCATTGGCAGCTTGCTTGCACTCTGTGATCAGGGTCACATCATGGAGACGTAGCTGTGAAACTTTAAATGCACCTGATCCTTTGTTAGCCTTCAGCACCTGAGCCCTTCAAGAGCACAGCGTCACCGGTCACAGATGCTGACAAGATGGGGGCCAGTCCCACCTCAAAGGTGCTGAGAGCACACAGAGAGAATGACAGGACTCTGTGACATCTGCCCACAACATTCTAGCAGTAACGACAAGTACCATAAAGGTGCAGGCATCAAGTAATGTGTCCAGTGAATGTGAAGCCAGACCATCGCTTTGGTCTGAAGGTTGCACAAAGCACAGGGAAGAGGCCCTGGACTGAGACTTTTAATTTGTGCAGGGACCAAGGTTGCACATCTGAGTGACATGAACACTGCTCATCAGAACAAGGAGCCGTAGGCAAGGAGAAATTCTTGGGAGTTTGTTTACAATAGTGAACATTATGTACAAGTGATTAATACCCATATCCAGGATGTGCAATTACATCTTCTTAAACTTCCTAATCCGGCCAATACGTCTTGGTGCTCTTCCGACATTCACAGCAGAGGTGGAGGCAGCCTGCTGACTGCTACACCCTGTCTGTGATGCCCTTAGCGAGAGACCTCTGGAGGGCCAAGACATGGAGGGCCCAGCCTGCTTTCGGGATCCTGCTGGGTGGCAATGGGACCCATCTTGACCTGTGAATCTGGAGCTGTTGGGGTCACAGGAAGAGGGGATTTGAATGAGTCTGACACTCCCGGAGTCACTTTGGTTGAAGCCCCAGGGTGTGGAGCTGCTGATCCTCCTCCCTATGGATGCCCAAGGGCCCCTGGCTGACTCCTTGAGGAGAAGGAGTAGCTGGAATGAGATTGAGCTACCCTGCACCCCTCTCACATACACACTGTTGGAGGCCAACTATGGTGTCAGTGATGGAGTTCAGCCCACAGAACAGTGCAGGACCGATGTCCTGGAGCAAGGTCTCCATGGCAGCCGCCATCCTACCAGTGTTGAAATTGGTGTGTTGGCATGCTGGTGCTATCGTCTCAGAGTGAAGGCAGATGGACTCCTCCATCGTGCCTTGCAATCTGAGGACTGCAGTGGACATCCCTTCCTGATGTTCCTGAGCTTACCTTTGCAGCTTCAGCAACTGAGACATAACTGAGTCCAGAGACTCTTCATCTGATTCGGACTCAGCAAATTTTTGGCCACCAGCAGTCCTCCGAGTGCCGGAGACCTGGGGAGTGCCTGCCGCTGCCTGCTGTGGATCAGACAGTGCAATGTCCTCACCAAAGTGTGATCCCTAGGCTACTCTAAAGCTAGGCCCCACCAAGGAGTGTGTCTCTGCACTGGTGGAAGGTGTGGGTGAGTGCTGTGATGGGTCTTCAATGAGGGCGCCTTCAGAGTCCTCTTCTGAGGTTTCTTTGGGGCTTGATTGGAGGCCCTGGGTTGTGGACTCACTCGGCTGTTTCCCAGATATGCATGCAAAAGCAAGGAGAGATAATTAATGCATGGCAGGGGACGGCGGAACAGGAAACATCACTCACAGATGGTTGTCTGATGGATGTTGCAATGCTGGATGCCCATTTGGTAGGGCATCGCCGACCTCACGGTCAGCACAGGAACAGTCCAGATCCTCCCCAGCCAGCTGGATGGCTCTATTTTCAAAGTCCATGAGGACCTTGACTCCAGGCATTCCTCCACCAGTCTGCAACCTCTCCTTGTTGTTGTGTGCCAGCTTGTCCTGCATAAATAGAGAGTGTAAGCAGGACACCTGCCAGGCCAAATGATAAGCATGCCTGGCATGTGTGAGTTGTCCCATGAGCGGAATGAGAGCATTGAAGTTGTGTGTGAGAGTGAATGGTGATGTCCCTTGAACTGGCAATGAGTGAGGCCCCTGTGGATATGAAATGGGTTTATGAGTGTGTGAGTTGAGAGTGATGAGAGAAGTGTCTTACCCTGATGGAATGGAGGAGATCATTCATCCTCTTTCGGCACCAGGTGGCTATCCTCACTTGTAGGGCATTGGCACTGACCACCACGCCACCGCCTCCCATGCTGGACTAGTGATGTTGCTGCTCCTCCTGCAGGGGTGGAGGATGTCATGACAGGCCTCTACAACATCCAAAAGGCACTCAAGGGATGCATAATTAAACTGGGGGCTGCAGTCTTCTTGCCTTTGCAGCAGTCCTGGGCTGGAAGTACTGAGAGGTGCGTGCGCAGCTGCACTTCAAGTATGGTGCCCAGTGTGATGAAGCAGTGACGTGATGGCACGGTGGACAAATGAGAGCTCACCCGCCATTGAAACAATGTGTTTCCTGGGAATGCATGAAAATTCCATTTCCTTAACAAAAGTGTAATTGGGAGTCAGATTAAGTAGGGGGGTTAGAAGTTATTATAGTGGTAATTTGTAGACATATGTATGTGCTTAAAAATCATTTTCCTTGTTAATAAATGTTTAGTCTAGTTTTGTAAGAACCCATAAGACTTGGTGGTCTTATTACAACTGAATTCAAGGCACATATCTCGAAATTTATATAAATTACAAAACAAGTTGTGGCAGTTGTTTCAAGTTTCCCTCTGGGAACAACTCAGCATTTACCATCAGCTGTGCCAAAACAAGGTTCGAGACAGATTGGCATACCTGCCCTACTTTTCCAATTCTAGTCCTCTAGAAATGAAGCCTAGTGCTTGATTTGCTGTTTTTAATGGCCTTTTCTTTTACAAAAATAGGCTTAGCTGTGATTCCCTACAATCAAGTATCATGCTTATGCTCACTGTTGAGGTTTACATTTGAAGGATAAGGTACTGAATGGCTGTTGGCACTTGGTACAAATGTGTTTCTTCATTCCTGCAAATTCAGATAAACCGAAGAGGAAACATTGAGGAAGAAATAATGAATTTTATATTGAGGATAAAGAGGTGACACTGTGAGGACACATGGTATACCATATGATATATCATGGTTCAAATAAAGAATCATTTGGTGAAGGCATGGAAACAAGCCTGCCTCTTCTATTCCCCAGTGTTTTCATATCTAGTTGTTCATGCTGCTTCTTGATCCCTTCATGTATCAAACTGTAGTTTTAAAAAAAGTGTTGCATGTTTGTAACTTTGATGCAGGATTGCATACTGGATTGTCTGAAAGGATGGGGTCTGATTGGAGAAAGCCAGCATCAGTTCAGTATGGACAGGTCATGTCTGATAAGTGTATTGGAGTTCTTCGAGGAGCCTACAGATTGATGGATAAGAGTGAGACAATGGGCATTGCTTACCAGGTTTCCAGTAAGGCATTTGAGATTGTTCTACATAATGGACCAACTCCCACCGTCCATGTCCCTGAGCGAGATGGCAAAATACTTGGCAGAACTGATATGTGGCCAAAAGGTATTGTTATGGGGGCGCGGGGTGTCAGAGTGTAAAGCATTGAGCTCAGAATTTGGTGTTGCGACTGCTGGTGTTCATAATTTTTATAGAAAACAAAGAAAACAAAACATTGCCTAAGGTACCTCGATCACCCCAAATTGGTTATAGTGGCCAATGGTGCTAACCAATGTGTAATAATGCAAGGAGACTTGAATATGTTACATGTTCATGATGGAATTCAGCATGAATGATGGTAAACTCAGGAGATTAGGAAGAAGTGAAAATATGAATTACACATTATACGTTCAGTTCTGTTGAAGGGTCATGAGGACTCAAAACGTCAACTCTTTTCTTCTCCGCCGATGCTGCCAGACCTGCTGAGTTTTTCCAGGTAATTCTGTTTTTGTTTTGGATTTCCAGCATCCGCAGTTTTTTTGTTTTTATCTCTGCATTTATATTGTGCCTTTCACAATCTCAGCCAATTAAGTGTTTTTGAAGTGTAGCCATTGTTGAAATTTTGGAAATGCTGCAAACAATTTGTGCATAGCAAGCTCCCTCAAACATGAATGAAATAAATGACCAGATGATCTGCTTTTAAGTGTTAGTTGAAGGTGAACTCCCCTATTCTTCTTCAACTGGTGCCACAAGTTCTTTTATATCCACCCGAGATGTTAGACAGGTCTTAATCTTAGTGTCACAACTGAAAGACTGCACCTCTGACAGTGCAGCATGTTTTAAGAATGCAAAAACATTCAATTCTTGGGGGTCCAGACTACTTTCAACCTGCCTGATGTGACGCTTATACAACCTGCTGGAGTCCGTTACACCTCACCTCTCATTACCGGTTGCCACACAAAAAGCTGGGCCCCTACTGTGGAATAGGAGTGAGAATTCCCAGTTTGTGGAGTCTGTGCCCCAGCACATCATTTGAGTAATAAGGGGCAGCTGGAAGTTCTGCCATTTACAAGTCAATTTAGAGACTCCTGGAAACCCAAGTTACCAGGTTTCTGTCATTCTTCTGGGGTATTGTTAGCATCTGCTAGCATTACATTGGGCAGAAGATCAGCAGCATGGAATTTCAGCCCATGTTTTTAGTAAAAGGGTAATAGAATTGTGGACCAAGTTACCAGCAGGAGTGTGAAACAATAACAATTTGCATTTATATAGCACCTTTAATGGTTGCAAGGCATTCCAAGCCACTTCACAAAAGCATTATCAATCAAAATTTAACACTAAACCAAACCTAAGAATATAAGAAATAGAGGCGGGAATAGGCCATATGGTGCATCAAGCCTGCTTCATCATTCAGTAAGATCATGGCAGAATTTCAGCTCCAGCTTCATTTTCCCACCTGATACCCATATCTTTTGATTTCCTTCATGCCCAAAAAGCCTTTGGCTCTCCATATTGAATCTGCTCATAGATTCAGCATCCAAAGGCCTCTAGGATACAAAATCCAAAGACTCATAACCCCTCTAGTGAAAAAGGAGATATCAAAACGGATATAAAGGAGAAGTGTGAGGTGGAGAGATTTAGAAATGGAATGCGAGAGTTTAGTGTCTAGCCATCTGAAAATCTGGCAACCAATGGAGGACTGACTAAAATCAGGGATATTCAAGATGCCAGAAGTGGAGGAGAACAGATATCTTGAGGATTGGAGGAGATTAAAGAGTTAGGGAGGGGTGAGACCATGGAGAGATTTGAAAACAAGGGTGAGAATTTTAAAACTGAGACATTGCCAGATGCGGGACTAATGTAGGTCAATGAGCACAAGGTTGATGGATGAACGGTACTTGGTGCTAGTTAAGATACAGGCAGCAGAGTTTTGGATAAGCACAGGTTTATGCGGGGTAGAAGATGGGAATAGAGAGCATTGGAATTGTCAAGTTTAGAGGTAACAAAGGCATGGGTGACATTTTCAGCAGCAGGTGATCTGAGCTAGGATCGGACTCAGACAACATTACTGAAATGGAAGTTTGCAATTTTTACAATAGAGCTAAGGCAATCAGAGTTTTAATAGTTTAAAAAGAATTATCTTGGCTCTCCACCTTGAATTAAAAATTTCTACCTTGTTCCTTACTTAGAAAAAGTAAGGAACAAGTTAGAAATTCAAAAGAGTGGCCAAGATGGATCATTAGTCCTTCCCTGCCCAAAACATTACCATGTTACTGTGAGCAATTTTATTGACAATGAGTACAGAAGTAGGAGGATAAGGCAGATGAATGCATGGCTGGAAAGATGGAAGTTGGGATTTAGATTCATGGGACACTGGGACTTGCCCTGGGGAAGATGGCACCTATACAAGTCTGAGTTCCTTGCGGGCATTTTGTTAGTGCTGTTGGGAGGGCTTTTAACTAACTCAGCAGGGGTGCGGGAACCAGGATAGAATATTAGACCGGAATACCAAGTTGCACAAAATACTGGGAGAGACAAATAGTACTAGTATAGAGAATAGTGAGTTAATAGGTGGAGTTGGAGTAAGGGAGAAAGTCATAGATTCTAAATCCGGGTTACTGTGCATGTATGTGAATGCACAGAGTATAGTAAATATGATTGAGGAGTTACAGGCGTAGATTGCCATGTGGAAATATGATGTTGTGGTGATAACAGAGACCTGGCTCAAGAAAGGGCAGGACTGGGTGTTAAATATTCCTGGGTAAAGGTGTTTGGAAAAGATAGGAGAGGAAGAAAAGGAGCAGGGATGGCAGTATTGGTTAAGGAGAGCATTGTAGTGCTGGAGAAAGAGGATGTCCCAGAGAGTTCAAGGACAGAATTAATTTGGCTAGAGCTAAGGAACAAAAAGGCTGTAATTACATTGCTGGGTGTAGTCTATAGACTGCCAACTAGTACAGGAATATATCTGCAGGAAAATTACAGGGAGGTGCAAACATTATAGAGCAGTGGGGGACTTTAATTACCTGAATTTAGACTGGGACAATGGTAGTGTAAAGGACAGAGAGAGGCAAGCGTTCCTAGATTGTGTTCAGAATTTTCTACAGAAGTATATATCCAGTCCAACAAGAACGCACTGTTGAACCTGGTTCTTGGAAATGAATTGTCAGTGGGAGACCAACTAAGAGACAGTGATCATTGTATCGTAAGGTTTAGGATGACAGTAGAAAAGGATAAAAGGCAATCAAGAGTAAGGTTGGTTAACTGGGGGAGAGCTGACTTCAGTGGGGCAAGAACATGGGGCTGGATAGACTGGAATGAGAGGTTGACCACTAAAACTGTAGCTGAACAATGGGCTGCCTTTAAAGAAGAAATGGTTCAGGCAGTCAAGGTATTTTCCCTCAAAAGGGAAAGGTAGGCCAAAAACATCCAGAGCTCCCTGGATGAAAAAGGAGATAGAAACTAAGATCAAGAAGAAAAATTACGCTTATGACAGGTGTCAGGTAGAAAATACAATTGAGCACCAAGCTGAATACAGAAAGTTCAGAGCGGAGGTGAAAAAGCATATTAGAGAAATGAAGAGGAAGTATGAGAAAAGACTGGCAGCCAACATAAAGGGGAATCCCAAAATCTTCAATAGGCACATAAATAGTAAGAGGGTGATAAAAGGAGAAGTGGGGCCGATTAACAACCAAAAGGGGGATTTACGCATGGAGGCAGGGGGCATGGCTGAGGTGTTAATGAATACTTTGCATCTGTCTTTACCAAGGAAGCAGATGCTGCTGAGGCCATGGTGACAGAGGAGGAAACTCTGTCACTATCAAAATTGATAAGGAGGAAGTGTTAGACAAACTGTCAGTAGAGAAAGTTGACAAGGCACCAGGACTGGATGAGATGCACCCAAGGATATTAAAGGAAGTGAGAGTGGAAATTGCAGGGGCACTGGCCATAATCTTTCAGTCTTCCCTAGACAAAAGGAAGGTGCCAGAGGAATGGAGAATTGCAAATATTATGCCTTTGTTCAATAAAGGCTGCAAGGATAAGCCCAGCAATTACAGACCAGTCAGTTTAACTTCAGTGGTGGGGAAGCTTCTAGAAACAATTATTCAGGATAGAATTAATAGTCACATGGAAAAATATGGGTTGATTGGAAACAGCCAATATGGATCTCTTAAGGGAAAGTTGCGCTTAACTAACTTGCTGGAGTTTTCTCAAGAGGTAACAGAGAGGGTGATGAGGGTAATGCTGTTGATGTGGTTTACATAGACTTTCAAAAGGCATTTGATACAATGACATATAACAGACTTGTGAGAAAAGTTATAGCTCATGGAATAAAAGGGACAGTAGCAACGTGAATACAAAATTGGCTGAGTTATAGGAAAGAGAGATTAATGATTTTTCAGGCTGGAGGAAGGTTTGTAGTGGAGTTCCCCAGCAGTCATTATTGGAACCTTTGCTTTTCTTGATATATATTAATAATCTACATCTTGGTGTTCAGGGGACAGTTTCAAAGTTTGCAGATGACACAAAATTTGGAAGCATTGTAAACTGTGAGGAGGACAGTGTAGAACTTCAAGAGGACATAGACAAGTTAGTGGAGTGGGCAGATAGATGGAAGATAAAGTTCAATGCAGAGAAGTGTGAGGTGATGCATTTTGGTAGGAAGAACATGGAGAGACAATATAAAAAAAGGGGTACAACTCTAAAGGGTATGCAGGAGCAGAAGGACCTATGCGTATATATGCATAGATCACTGAAAGTGGTAGGACAAGTGGAGAGAGCAATTAATAAAGCATACAGTATCTTGGGATTTATTAATAGGGGCATAGAGTACAAGAGCAAGGAGGTTATGCTGAATTTATGTAAGACACTAGTTAGACCTCAGCTGGAGTATTCTGTACAGTTCTGGGCACCACACTATAGGAAGGATGTGAGTGTATTGGGGAGAGTGCAGAAGAGGTTTACAAGAATGGTTCCATGGCTGTCATTGTATCTCCTCTCTGCATCTGTTCTGGATGCCATCACTGGCAACATGAGCCATCTCTTCAATGGGTAACGCTTGTCACCCAGAAACCATCAATCCAGGCATCAGGGCCGCTGAATAGGTCTGTCACCTGTCAGTTTCGCAGAATGAAAGATTTGTGGCTGCTGCCCGGGTACTTGGCACATACCTGCATGAGCTGTCAATGATGATCACAGACCAGCTGGTCGTTTAACAAGTGGAAGCCCTTCCTGTTAAAGTGCAGGGCTGTCCAGCAGGGGCCTTTATGGCGATGTGCATACAGTCAATGGTTCCCTAAGCCCTGGGGAAAGCTGTTATTGCCACAAACCCTCTGGGTATTTCGTGTTGACTCTGGTCGTCCATTGTGAGTGATGTAATTCCCTGCCTATTGAAATATAGCATCAGTGAAAACCTTGATACAGTGGTGTGCAGCAGGCTGCGTTAGATTGCCTGAAAGGATCCTGTCACGAAGAAGTTAAGTGCAACAGTAACCTTCAGAGCCACAGGTATTGAGTGCCTTCCTACGCAGTTGAAGGAGATCTCTCCTGCAAGCATGTCACAGAGTGATGTGACTGCAGCTCTTGATAGCCTAAGCCTTCTCTTACATTGAGTCTCTAATATTTGCACTTAACTCAGGGCAGAATTGTCCCAGATTTACACGAAGTGCAGTCGCAGGAGGAAAAATGTAGTTTTACCTACTGGCCGCAATGGCGGGTTTTCGCGCCATATCGTCCCATTCCCGCCTCATTAATTATGCAGCCACAGGAACACATCGTCTTGCTGGTAGGCAATCTTCGATTTGCCTGCCAGGCCATTACCTCTCCACTTCCTCACGCAAGGCGCCATATTTAAACTGCAGCCGCACACACATTTCTCAATGTTTGCAGCCCAGTTATGCTCCAGTGAAGACAAGGCCCCAAAATCCCAAGAGGATTGTCCCCCTGATTCAGTGACACATTCCTGGGTTGCCTTCTGGACACCGTTGAGGCCTGTCGCAATGTCCCCCACTCTGGCCACAGGAGGCCCATCAGTCTTACCACTTGGGAGGTGGTGGCAAAGGTGTTCAGTGTCAATGCTGCACACAAGAGGTAAACCATCCAATGCAGAAAACTGATGAATGATCTCATCCTTGCCACCAGGGTAAGACAACTATCTTATCACTCTAAACTCACACACCCACAAGGCCATCACATATTTACTCAGTTCAAGGGACATCACCATTCACTCTCTCACACACACCCTTTCATCTCCATCTGGCCTCATGTCCTCCAGCGACTGCCTCCTCAGCTCACACTATCTTGAGGCCACTTGCATAGATCAATGTGCCTCCACACACACCTGGGATACCTTCCCTTCCATAGTACTGCCCTCGCCCTGCAGCCTCTTACCTTGCCTGAAGCCACTTCTCCTCCTTCTCGAAACAAGCCCTAACCCAGCAACCGTTGAAAAAAACCTTATGCTAGTTTGGTAGGTAGAGACTTGTCCGTGAGCCCCTCCAAAAGTGATGTGATGCTGCCTGCGAAGCCTGGTGCAGATGACCACGAGTGCTGCCTGAAGCAAAGTAGGCAAACAAACCTCGAAGTCCCGAGCTCACCAGGTACACATCACTTATGTACCGTGGTGGAATACATCGACATGCCGGATGATCTAGCATGGGGGGTGATTCTGGTGAGCAGGACTTATAATGAGATGCTAAAGTATTGAAATTAGGTCTCTGATGTGTGGTGGTGGGAAACGCGGCCCACAATTGACGGGTGGAGCGGACAGTTGCAAAGTGGTTTCACGACAGCATGAAACCGATTTTTGGCCATCCCCCACCCGCCATGATGCCCGATGCCAAGGGGGCTGGAAAACTTTGGCCTCAGTCTCTGCCTGTAGACTTGAGGGGCTGCATAAGATTTTCTGCACCTCCGCTGAGTATGTCTGACGCCCTCATGGCCCTTGGGGTCTGGCACAGCTCTGGTCCCTTCATGCACAACCACTGCATTCTGGACCTCCTGTTCTGCTATTCTTCCTCCCACTCTCACCTCCTCCTCCTCCTCCTCCTCACCCTCCTCTCCTCCTCACTGGAGGTTGTGTCTCCCACCAAGACCACAATGCTGATCTCTCTCAGATACTTTCTAGCCAGGAACAAAAAATAGCACTCAGCAGACCACTTAGTAGCCAAGTAAAGGCCTCTAACTTGTCTGATTTTAAAATGGATACTCTGCTCATTCAAATAAGCACTTCCGGCAATTACAGATCTACTGACTGCTAAACTGAGACTCAGGGCTGAGCTTTAGCTTTTAAACCCGCCCTAACAAGCTTTCCCTTAAAAAAGGAAAAAACACACGGCATGAATCTGACTTTAAAGGCATATTATCGTATTATTCACACCATATTATGGCAGTCAATTTGGTTGTTAACAACTTTAAATACCCCCTTAATTGATATTTACATAATGCAGACAAGGTTCCGACTTTTAAGCCCGCCCGCCTGTAGTGTACAAAATTGGTGTGATGAGGTCGGGAACGCCGCCCAACGCCATCACGCCCGATAATACGTCTCCAGATTCGGGGGACGCTCCCGCTGCCGGGTCCTAAATGCCAGGAAGGCCCATTGCTGGCTAGTTAAGTGTCTGAAGGGCACTTACTTCCGGTGGGTCCTCCGCAGTGAAGGCGAGACAGGGCCCCAGTTGGCAGGTGAGACTGGTGTCGCCATCATTAAATTCCACACATTGCTTATGTATAATGATTTGCTACTCAGTATATTTTATTACACTAAAAGTATCCGGGATCAAGCTCTGTCTCCTCTGTTAAATACTTCTAACTCTGGGTACACATATTAAACATTAAACAAGCAGTGCCCAGCAGTGTCTCAGCTGGTAGCGTAGTGGCTTTCTCTTGGATGCACATATTCTTCCCAGTTTGTTCAAATTGTAATGACATGTGTACAGGAAATTGGAATCTGGTTCAATTAGTTTAAAAACTCTGGAAGGCAAAGCTGGCTCACATTTGAACAGGAAACCAGCATTCGATCAGCAGGAGACCAATTAAGACAGCTATGTTCTTCTAACAGTACCTTGTGTGTGGGTTGCCTGAGCTATATTGGTTCTACTTATCTGGATCCAAAAAAAATCAAAATAATACACGAGAAAACAATACAACATTTTCTGTGCTAATAATGTGTAATAGACGGTTGCAATTCCAATCAGACAGGGAAAGAAACACTGAGGAAATTAAACCTAAAGCAGAGTAAAGTGGGATTCAAGCCCTTATGATGATGTGGAGAGAAGAGAGATATTTTGTGCAAAGCCAACAGGCACAATGAAACCATGAATGCAAATTAGCGCAAAAAATATCTTGTGAATGGGGAGGGGAAAAAAATGGAAGAAAATGGAAAAGTTCCACTTGTTAAATGTTGTAAAGCACAAACACGGTGAATAACGGCTACAATCTCATTCTCAACTATGGAGCACTATCCACCAAACAATCTGAATTCAACTCCTTTTTAATAACTGTTACCAATCCCATGATCCATCCCCCACAATTACATTATTCAAAGAAAATTGTTGGAGGGTAAGTACAGAAACAAATGACAGAGGATTTTTTTTCTTCTCTCTCATCAGTTCTCCTTTCTTGAAGTTGTTGACTCCATGTACAGTTGCATTAGCACTGAGTGCCCTTCATGTGTGACCCTTAACAATGAACACCAGCATGTCATGGGGAAAGTCACAACCAACTCTGATAATGTCCTGACCAAATATCCTCACACCAACAGTTCCAATAAGGGTCATTAGATAGTGCCTCACTTCACCTGCTGCTGAAGCCCTCATTATGCCTTTGTTTACCTCTAGATTTTACTATTTCAATGCATTCCTGGCTGACCTCTCTTATTCTACGCACCATAGACTTGAGGTCATCCAAAATCCTGCTGCCCCTGTTCTAACTCGTACTAAGTCCTGTTCACCCATCACCCCTATGCTCATTGACCTACACTGGTTCCCGGTTAAATTCTCAAACTTATCTCTAAATTCCTTTTTGGCTTTGCCCCTGCTTATCTCTGTAATCTCCTCCAGCCCTACCACCCTCCGAGATAACTGCGCTCCTCAAATTCTGGCCTCTTGAGCAACCCCTAGTTTACTCACTCCGCCATTGATGGCCCCACCTTCAGCTGCTAATTCTCTAAGCTCTGGAATTTTCTTCCTAAATATCTCATCTTCTCCAATGCCCCCCCTTTACGAACTTCCTTAAAACTTACCTCTTTGACCAAGCTCTTAGTCATCTACACTAATATCTCATGTAACTCAGTGTCGCATTTTGTTTGATGACGCTTCCGTGAAGTGCCTTGAGACATTTTACTATTTTAAAGGCACTATATAAAACCATAAGACATAGGAGCAGAAATGAGGCCATTCAGCCCATCGAGTCTGCTCCGTCATTCAATCATAGCTCATAAGTTTCTCAACCCCATTCTCCCGCCTTCTCCCCGTAACCTTTGATCCCCTTACCAATCAAGAACCTATCTATCTCGGTCTTAAATACACTCCACAGCCTTCTGTGGCAATGAATTCCATAGATTCATCACTCTCTGGCTAAAGAAGTTTCTCCTCATCTCTGTTCTAAAAGGTCTTCCCTTTACTCTGAGGCTGTGCCCTCGGGTCCTAGTCTCTCCTACTAATGGAAACATCTTCCCCACGTTCACTCTATCCAGGCCTTTCAGTATTCTGTAAGTTTCAATCAGATCCCCCCTCATCCTTCTAAACCCCATCGAGTAAAGACCCAGAGTCCTCAAATGTTCCTCATATGTTAAGCCTTTCATACCTGGGATCATTCTCTTGAACCTCCTCTGGACCCTCTCCAGGACCAGCACATCCTTCCTGAGATAGGGGGCCCAAAATTCATCACAATATTCTATATGTGGTCTGATCAGAGCCTTATAAAGCCGCAGCAGTACATCCCTGCTTTTATATTCTAGTCCTCTCGAAATAAATGCCAACATTGCATTTGCCTTCCTAACTAACGACTCAACCTGCAAGTTAACTTTAAGAGAATCCTGAACTAGGACTCCCAAGTCCCTTTGCACTCCAGACTTCTGAATTCTCTCCCCATTTAGAAAATAGTCTATGCCTCAATTCTTCCTACCAAAGTGCATGACCTCACACTTCCCCACGTTGTATTCCATCTGCCACTTCTTTGCCCATTCTTCTAACCTGTCCAAATCCTTCTGCAGCCTCCCCACCTCCTCAATACTACCTGTCCCTCCACCTATCTTTGTATCATCTGCAAACTTAGCCAGGATGCCCTCAGTTCCTTCATCTAGATCATTAATGTATAAAGTGAAAAGTTGTGGTCCCAACACTGACCCCTGCGGAACTCCACTAGTCACCGGCTGCCATCCTGAGAAGGACCCCCTTATCCCCACTCTCTGCCTCCTGCCAGACAGCCAATTTTCTATCCATGCTAGCACCTTGCCTCTAACACCATGGGCTCTTATCTTACTGAGCAGCCTCCTGTGCGGCACCTTGTCAAAGGCCTTCTGGAAGTCCAAGTAGATAACATCCATTGGCTGTCCTTTGTCTAACGTACTCGTTACCTCCTCAAAGAATTCTAACAGATTTGTCAGGTATGACCTCCCCTTGATGAAACCATGCTGACGTTGCCCAATTTTACCATGAACTGCCAAGTATTCTGAAATCTTATCCTTAATGATGGACTCTAAAATCTTACCAGCGATAGAGGTCAGGCTAATCGACCTGTAATTTCCCATCTTTTGCCTCACTCCCTTCTTAAACAGGGGGGTTATATTAGCGATTTTCCAGTCCTTTGGGACTCTCCCTGACTCCAGTGATTCCTGAAAGATCGCCACTAACGCCTCCACTATCTCTTCAGCTATCTCCTTCAGAACTTTGGGGTGTAATCCATCTGATCCAGGTGATTTATCCACCTTCAGACCTTTCAGTTTTCCTAGCACCTTCTCCTTGGTAATGGCCACCATACTCACCTCTGCCCGCCGACTCTCTTGAACTGTGGGGATGTCACTCGTGTCTTCCACTGTGAAGACTGACGCAAATTACCTATTCAGTTCCTCCGCCATTTCTTTGTTCCCCACTACTACTTTTCCAGCGTCTTTTTCCAGTGGCCCAATGTCCACTTTTGTTTCTCTCTTACCCTTTATATATCTAAAAAAAACTCTTGCAATCTTTTTTTATATTACTGGCTAGTTTACCCTCATATTTAATGTTCTCCCTCCTTTCTTCTTTTTTAGTTGTCCTCTGTTGGTCTTTGTAGGCATCCCAATCCCCTGGTTTCCCACTGCTCTTCGCCGCATTTTATGCTTTCTCTTTAGCTTTTATGCTGTCCCTGACTTCTCTTGTCAGCCATGGTTGCTTCGTCCTCCCTTTAGTATGCTTCTTCTTCCTAGGGATGAATTTTTGCTGTGTCTCCCAAATTACTCCCAAAAACTCCTGCTATTGCTGTTCCACTGTCTTTCCTGCTAGGCTCATCTCCCAGTCAATTCTGGCCAGCTCCTCCTTCATGCCTCTGTAGTTGCCTTTATTCAACTGTAATACCGTTACATCTGATTCTAGTTTTCTCTTCTCAAATTGCAGGGTAAATTCTATCATATTATGGTCACTTCCTCCTAAGGGTTCCTTCACCTTAAGCTCCCTTATCAAATCTGCCTCATTACACATCACTAAATCTAGAATTGCCTGTTCCCTAGTGGGCTCCACCACAAGCTGCTCCAAAAAGCCATCTCGTAGACATTCCACAAGTTCCTTTTCTTGGGATCCACTACCAACCTGATTTTCCCAGTCTACCTGCATATTGAAATCTCCCATGATCACTGTAATCTTGCCTTTCTTATACACCTTTTCTAGCTCCTGGTGTATCTTGTGCCCCACATCCTGACTACTGTTCGGAGGCCTGTACATAACTCTCATTATGGTTTTTTTCACCTTTGCGGTTCCTCAACTCTACCCACACAGATTCTACATCATCTGACCCTACATCATTTCTTGCTATCGATTTAATTTCATTTCTTACTAACAAAGCAACCCCACCCCCTCTGCCAACCTGCCTATCTTTTCGATAGGATGTATATCCATGGATATTTAGCTCCCAGTCCTGATCCCCTTGCAGCCATGTCTCCATGATGCCCACCACATCATACCTGCCAATTTCAATCTGCGCCACAAGCTCATTTACCTTATTTCGTATATTGCGTGCATTCAGATACAACATCTTCAGTCCTGTATTTCCCGTCCCCTTTCTCATTGTCGTCCCTTTATCTGATGTGCTTAAAGTTAGATTCCTGGCCCTTTCCAAATACTCTCTCCTATTTTGTGTTCTGGAGACTTTAATAGCCTCCCTTGGGCTCTCGTTTCTTTTCAGTTTTTTCATAATTTTCCATGAAGTTGAATGCCCCCCCCCACCCCAAACACACACACACACACACACACACACACGCTAACCTGCTGCTTTGTTTCCCATTAGTCATATTTCTTGGAGTTTTACCCTTCCCTCCCCTGCTCCCCCTCCCCCCCCCAACTTTCTAGTTTAAAGTCCTGTTAACCACCCTATTTACCCTTTTCGCTAGAACATTGGTCCCAGATCGGTTCAGCTGGAGACCGTCCCAAGGGTACAGATCCCTCTTGTTCCAATACTGATGCCAGTGCCCCACAAAATGGAACCCCTCTTTTCCGCACCACTCCTTTAGCCACGTGTTTACTTCCCTTATTCTCGCGTCCCTATGCCAATTTGCACGTGGCTCAGGTAGTAATCCAGAGATTATAACCCTTGAGGACCTGTTCTTTAATTTAGTTCCTAATTCCTGATAATCCCCAAATGGGTTCTCTTTCCTAGTCTTACCTATGTTTTTTGTCCCGACATGGACCACAACAACTGGATCCTCCACTTCCCTCTCCAATATCCTTTCAAGCCGGTCAGAGATGTCCCTCACCCTGGCACTGGGCAGGCAACATACCATGCGGGACTTTTGATCCTGCTTACAAAGGAAGCTATCAATTCCCCTAATTATAGAATCCTCTACAACTACCACTTGTCTTTTTGCTGCCCCCTCTTGAATGGCCTCCTGTGCCACGATGCCATGGTCAGCTGGCTCATCATCCCTACAGCCCTCTTCCTCATCCAAACAGGGAGCAAGTACCTTGTACCTGTTGGACAAGGTCAAGAGCTGAGGCTCCTCTGTTCCTGAACACAGGATCCCTCTACCTGCCTCACTTTCAGTCACACCCTGCTGACCCTGACCACTGACCGGACTTGAGGTACTTAATCTACCGGGTGTGACCGTCTCCTGATACAAAGCGTCCAGGTAACCCTCCCCCTCCCGGATGTGCCACAGCTTCAGGGAGCTCGGACTCCAGCTCATCAATTCTGAGCCGGAGTTCCTCCAGCAACCAGATATAGATACATGTTGTTGTTGTCATGACCAGAAATCAATTTATATTGTCCCCAGCACTCACAACTGCAAATGCAACAAATTCAGCACTTACCAAGAGTCAACCCTGTTCTGTATGGCTCACCTACCTACTGAATAAAGTTTCTAAACAATAAGAGTAAGGCGAATAAAGTTCATCCTAGATGTTTTTATGACCATCTTTTTAAGAGAGGTCACGATAGATCCCTGTTTAAATACTGACATTCTCTTTTTCATGAACATTCTGCTCTTCACAACCAGAATGTCAGTACTGTGGAATGGGCCTCCACAGTTCAGCCATCGAGGTCCAGCATGTTGCATTCCTAGGACAAGTGTAGAATGACTAGATGCAGAGGAAAACTCCTTCTGGTTTGCCCATCCCCAACAACATGCCTCAGAAGAATCCCCCCACTGCACCACTTCTAGTTCCGCACTAACCATCTTGGAGACCTTTCTGAATGAGAATCCAAATTTGAAACTACTGAGTTAAAAATGCTCCTTTCACATGGGACTCTAGCAGCCAGCAGAAAGGAATCTTTCTTTCCTCAGTGTGTGCTTGTGTGGGGCAAAACGACAAATTGTTAACCCATTGCAACACTCAATTCTTAGCTATGACAATATATTGCATGCAGCAATAAAAGATGTGAAAGGGCTGAACAGATAACTCTTATGTCCTGGATCTAATATTTTGCCATAAGCATACAGTGAAATTCAGTCTGAAAACATCACTAGTGAATAACTCAGCCTCCCTGGTTTAGAAGGGGCAATCAATAATTGATGTAATATTCACATAAGATCACAGAGAGTACACCGAGGAGTGGGTTAATGTCATTTGTACATTTTTAAATGATGTACAGAACCATCAATTCCCATCTGTTTACAGTATCCTTTTGAAAGAGACAGAGGATACTGTTGTAAAAAGGTGATCATTACAGACAATATTGTCCCTTTCGCCCCACCCAAACACCTTCCCCTCCACCCCCCTCCAGTCCCCACTCCCACCCAATTATGTGGATTCCCACCTGTGTGGGTTTAGTTGATGGCTGTGCCTTCAGTTGCCTATACCCCTAAACTTTGGAATTCTCTCCCTTCACCTCTCCACCTCGCTTTCCTAAGACAGTACTTAAAAGCTACCCCTTTGACCAAGCTTGTGGTTATCTGTCCTAATATCTCCTTATGTGGCTTGGTGTTATACTTTGTATTATAACACTGCTGTGAAGAGCCTTGGGATATTTTATCATGTTAAAGGTGCTATATAAATATAGATTTTTGTTGTGAGTGCATTCATCCAGGTTTTATATTGGGGAACATGCAGTCAATGGTGCTCTCTGCCATTTGAAGCCTGCAATTGGAGCACCCCCTAGTGCTAATTCTGTCCACTTGTTTCTGACAAGAGAACATAATTTCTCTTTAAATAGAGAGTCTCAGTGACCTCCCATATTCCCTTATTTCCAAAAGGCATTCATTAAGGTGCCACACAAAAGGTAAGACTAGATAAAGGCTCATGGAGCTGGGGTGATATATTAGCATGGATAGAGGATTGGTTAATGGACAGAAAGCAAAGAATAGGCATAAATGGGGCATTTCCATGTGACTAGTGGAGTGCCATGAGGATCAGTGTTGGGGCCTCAGCTATTTACAATCTATATTAATGACTTAGACAAAGAGACAGAGAGTAATGTGTCTAAGTTTTCTTACAATACAAAGCTAGGTAGAAATGTAAGTTGTGAGGAGGACACAGAGAGGCTGCAAAGAGGTATAGACAGTTTAAGTGAACAGGCAACAAGATGGCAGATGGAGTATCATGTAGGGATGTGTGAGATTATTCACTAATTGAAAAGCAGAATACTGTGGATGCTGGAAATCTGAAATAAAAACAGAAAATGTTGGAAACGCTCAGCAGATCAGGTAGCATTTGTAGAGAGAGAAACAGAATTATTGTTTCAGGCCAAAAGCCTTTCATCAGACCTGGAAAAAGTTACAGATGTAATAGGATTTGAGCAAGGCAATTGACTAGTTCAACATTGAGTTCAGCAATTTCAGACCGTAAACTCTGTCCCCCATTTTGTTGATGATCCCTTCAAATAGTGCTATGCAGGCCTTTCCTTCTGCATAATGTGTGTTCAGCTGTGCAAGCTTAAATGAGGGCATTCACTGGACTGTTGGACTCCAAAATGAGGCCAAATCAGTGTTGTCCACTGTTTGACATCATGGTCTGTCTTCTCTACAAATTTACCGGCATTAGCTATGCACATACGATTGCCTTTGCCAATATGGCACATGCACAATTCATGGCGTAAGAGTGCACGCATGCAACGGGTGCCATTTTGCTTTCTGAACAGCACCCATGGCACCCAAACAATTGCCCAAGCTCACATGCAGGAAGTTTTAGATAGTGATGAACATAAATGGTGTACGAATTGATTAGAGGCAGGCACTTTACATAACAAATAGAAACAGGTACTGGCAGTATATACCTTGTATAGAGACAAGTATTGGCACTATATATTTTGAATAGAGACTAATGTGATGCTGTATATATTGAGTAGAAGCTAGCACAAGCATGGTATATTGTTTCAGTGATTGAGGTAATGACCATGTCTATCCAGCTAAAACATACTGGATGAAAATTCTCCTATGTATTAACTGTTCCTTTGTATTGTATGATCCAGTTCTTAGCGATGTGGGTTACTGCTAATTGAGTACAGATTCCTGGCGAGTCAGGGATACTATGGCTTCATAGTGCTATATAATTAAACAATTCTGACAGCAATTGCACAAATCAATAGCGACATTGTGTCCAAATCAGATGTGGTGTCTAATTCAATATTTCTGTAAAATATTTGAAAAATCAATGGGAGAAACTTCAGTTATTCAAGGACAACTGAAAGTGTAGGGATAAATTCCATAGGGAAAGAAGAAATCATAAAAGTTGCCGACTCTGCTGGGGTGCAGCTGTATAGGTGGCAGCAACTCTCCAGTATCTCACCCAATCCCACTTCATAATGTGGTAACTTTAGGTGGAATTTTAACCTAATCCACAGGGCAGGAAGTGAATTGGTTTGAGTTGGATGCCCATTTTACATCCCATCCAATTAAACTCTCCACTGGGGAAGCCGAAAAACTGCTCTAATGCCTCTGCAGATGTGCCTCTGAAAGGCACAAAGCAGCAGATTTGGGTAACAGTCCCTCTCTCTCTCCTGCAAGGTGAGGCTGGCCTTTGTATAATATATCCCCACAGCAACATGGTAGGGATCAGTTACACAGGGAATGGGAAATCATGGCCTGAATTTTTCAGATGGCAGATCTCCCTTCCCGCCATCTGAAGAGTCGGCGGGGAAAACATCCCCGCTGACTCCAGGTGCCCTGCAGTCAATTTATACTTGAATAAGCATCACTTCGCTGCAGGCGGGCCCCCCCCCCACCCCCCCACTGGGGAGGAAGTCCTGCCTTAGAGAGCTGCCAACCAATCAGATTGGCTGGCAGCTCTCTGGTCCCTGCAGCAACAGTGCTGCAGTGGACAGAAGAGGAGGAAGTTCAGGAAGACGTCAGAGCCTAATTGCGGAGAGTGGAGACCCAGGTAATTTTAAGGGATCCTAGGGTGGGCAGGGTAGGGAAGGCCTGGGGGGTGTGAAGGGGGTGATTGGGGTGTTGGATGAGAGGCTGGGGAGGAGGGGAAGGGAGGTCCAGATGCCACCAGCTCTTCAGGAGAGGGGTGTTGGGGTGCCCCCAGTCAGAAGGGGGCTTCTGATGGAGGCACTCCACCCCGCCTGACACCTACCATCATTCTCGCCCAAGATCCAGGCCTGTTGATTTTCAGGCTTCCTCCACGCCAGGTCAATCCTCCCATCAGCCTAAAAATTGAGGCTGGGTGAGAAACTGCCCTTAAGTGACCAATAATTAACCACTTAAGGGCCTCAAATGGGGCGAGGGCAGGCTTCCTGTCCAAGGCCTTGCCTACCTCAGTGTAAAATCACTCCGCAGCCAGGGCAGGTGGGAACCCGGAAAGAATCCCATCCCTTCAAGTTGACACTCTGCCCCACCCACCCCCGCCTAAAAACCCGCTGGTGGAGGAGTGTAAAATTCTGGCCCTGGCCTGAATTTTACCCTTGTGCTTGCAATCGACAGTCCCGGAACCGATTGGGAAACGGGCCCACACCCGCGATCAGCACTCAACCGCGATTTCACACTGGCTGGCCAATTAAGGCCGCCCAGCATGAAACGTGTCCTCCCAATGTTTGGGAAGGGCTGGGTGGGGTGGGGGCCTGTTGGGCGCTGGGTCCAATGGCAACCCGGCGGCCAGTTTAAAAACGGCACAGGCAGCTCCTTCAAGGCTACCAGGGAAGAACATTTCTTCTGCGTGCTAGAGACCAAAGCTATGGCCTCAAATGTGGCTGGAGACACAGACAAGAGGGCAGGTCAGGTGGGCACTCGGCCCCCCCGTTTTTTGGACGAGTGCCTCATGATCTTCCTCGAGGAGGTGGCTGCCAAGAGGCACAGGCTCATCCCCAGACAAGGAAGGTGGAAGACACCGCACCTGACAAAAAAAGCTTGGGAGGAGGTGGCAGCTCAGGTCAGCAGCCTCGATGTTGTGCAGCACACATGGGTGCAGGGCTGCAAAAGGTTCAAGGACCCCGAAGCACCACCCCTGACACCAGAGAACAGCTGGGCTTCAGCTGCACCTGCATCACACGTACTGTCTAAACCAGGCACCAGCACAGATATCAGCACTTTGGTGGGCGTTAGATCTTCGGCTAGAATGTTGGAGCTCAGAGGGCATATCACACTCACTTGAGGAGCAGGCAGAGGCAGTGAGTGCCCAGGGCTCCAGCAGTCAGAGGACTTCTGGAGACCAGGACGATGCTGAGTCAAAGGCAGATGAGGAGCTCCTGGAGCAATCCATTAGATGGCAGATGCTGGATGTCCAGCGGGATGTGTGGGAGGATCTGACAGAGATCCATAAGGGTATCTGTGCCATGGTCTCTGTTGTGGAGGAGTCCATGCAGAGCATAAGCACTGCATTGACCCTCATGCCGAGTGCACTGCCTCCTCCATGGAGAGAGTGGCAGCTCTCATGGAGAGGCAGCTGCAGGGACAGAATCAGAGGTTCCTGAGTTTGCACTTGGACCTGCAAGTCTGCACACAGGCAATGATCTGAGGTGATCAGTGCTAGTTGGGAGTGGATGAAGCCCCCTGTATCCCAGCTAGGTTCATGTCCATCAGTGGCGAGCAGCGAGGTCCAGAACGACCTCACATTGGCGTACGAGATGCTTGTCATCCCTGCGGGCTCCTGTCAGGGCGCTCCAGATGATGAGTCTTCCATCCCTCTGCCAGTGACTGTGGCATTTGATGAGGCTGCAATGATTGGGGAAATGCCAGCCATGGCATTGGCCGTTTCCTCCCAGGCGGGGACAACACAGGCTAAACTGCCCAGAGGACAACCGCCAAGGTCATCAAGGCCAACAAGCCCTCAGAGTCAGCAAGCTGCCTCCTGTGCAGCTGCCAGCGAGGGGTGCGGGCACCAAAATGTAGCACTCATAAACATAAGTTTAAGGCACGGTGAGTACAAGAGGGACTGGTCACGGGTGATCTTCTCTTCTGTAATGTTTTGTTTATGTTTACTGGTCTGGGAATGAAGACTAGAGAAGGTTGTGTTAATTTGTTTGGATTGTGAACATGACATAAATTTTGCTTTTGTCATAATGGTCTGAGAATGCTTCACCTTTTTATTTTTTGGTATGGGGGATGCCAGTATGTAATGCTGGACATGAGTGACTCTAAACTTTATTGCACAGGCACTGAGTGGACTTTTGGTTCAAATGAAAGGGCCTTTTCCAACATATGGGATGGAGCTGGCAGCCGTGGCATGAGGTGGAAGCAGATCTTTGGTAGCCTAGCTGAAGGAGTGTTGGATCAAGGCGTCCCTGGTGCCCTGCCTCCTTGAAGAGCCTTGAGGTCTGCCTCCGTGCCCTCAGAGTTCTCCTCACCATGCTCCTCTTCTGACTCACTACTGGATTCGTCTTCTGTGGCCTGGGGAGCTGCTTCAGGATCCTCTTCCTTCAGTGGGTCCCCCTTTGCCGGGGCCAGATTGTGGAGAGTGCAGCATGCAACCACTATCAGTGACACTCGCTCTGGGGAGTATTGTAGTGCTCCCCCTGAACAGTCCAGGCATTGGAAGTGCATCTTCAGAGGACCTATGGTCCTCTCTATCACCGCCCTGGTGGAGGAATGGCTCCTATTATAACGCTGCTCTACCTCTGTTCTTGGATGGTGGAGAGATGTCATGAGCCACCTTTTCAATGGATAGCCCTTGTCACCCAGCAGCTATCCATCCAGTCAGGCTGGAGTACTGAAGAGCCTCGGCACATGGGAGTCTCTGAAGATACTCAGTGTCTAAGGGGAAGTAATGGCATAGTGGTATTGTCACTGGACTAGTAATTCAAGAGTAATGCTCTTGGGACCTGGGTTTGAATCCTGCCATGGTGGATGGTGGAACTGAATTCAATAGAAATCTGAATTAAAAGTCTAAAGAAACCATTGTCGATTGTTGTAAAAACCCATCTGCTCCACTAAGGAAATCTGCTGTCCTTACCTGACTCCATGGCAATATGGTTGACTCCGAAATGGCCTTACAAGCCACTCAGTTGTAGAAAACTGCTACAAAGTCACAAAAAAGGAATGAAACCAGACAGACCGCCTGGCACCTAGGCACTGGAAAAGACAATGGCAAACTGTTGACCCTGCAAAGCTCTCCTTACTAACACTTGGGGGCTTGTGCCAAAATTGGGAGAGCTTATCCTCATGGAATTATACCTTACAAATAATGTCCCAGACACCACCATTCCTGGGTCTGTCCTGTCCCACCGGCGGGGCAGACCCAACAGAGGTGGCGGCACAGTGGTATATGGGAGGGAGTTGCCCTGAGAGTCCTCTACATCAACTCCAGACCCCATGAAGTCTCATGGCATCAGCTCAAACATGGGCAAGGAAACCTGCCCCTGATTACCATGTACCACCACCCACGCGCCCCCCCCGAGAGCTGATGAATTCAGTGTTGCTTCACATTGAACATCACGTGGAAAAAGCACTGAGGGTGGCAAGGGCACAGCATGTACTCATGGTGGGGGGGACTTCTGAGTCTGTAGCAGGTGGTGAGGGAACAAACCATGCCTGCCACAGATGCATCTGTCCATGACAGTATCGGTATGAGTGACCACCGCGCAGTCATCGTAGAGACGAGGTCCCACCTTCACATTGAAGACACCCTCCATCATGTTTTGTGGCACTAACATTGTGCTAAATGGGATAGATTTCAAACAAGCAACTCAAGATTGGACTTCCATGAAGCACTGTGGACCACCAGAAGCAGTAGAATTATACTCGAACACAATTTGTAAACTCATGGTCCAGCACATCCCCCACTCTACCATTACCATCAAGCCAGGGGATCAACCCTGGTTCAATGAAGAATGCAGGAGGGCATGCCAGGACCAGCAACAGGTTTACCTAAAATGAGGTGTCAACCTGATGAAGCTATAACACAGGACTAATTGCATCCAAACAGCATAAGCAGCAACTGATAGACAGAGCTAAGCGATCCCATAACCAACAGATCAGATCTAAGCTCTGCAGTCCTGCCACATCCAGTCGTGAATGGTGGTGGGCAATCAAACAACTCACTGGAGGAGGAGGCTCCACAAATATCCCCATCCACAATGATGCGCATTCAGATACGGCTGAAGCATTTGCTACAATCTTCAGCCAGAAGTGCCAAGTTGATGATCCATCTTGGCCTCCTCGGGAAGTTGCCCAGCATCACAGATGCCAGTCTTCAGCCAGCTTGATTCACTCCACATGATATCAAGAAACGGCTGAAGGCACTGGATACTGCAAAGGCTATGGGCCCGGACAATATTCCGGCAATAGCACTGAAGACTTGTGCTCCAGAGCTTGCCGCAACCATAGCCAAGCTGTTCCAGTACAACTACAGCACTGGCATCAACCAGGCAATGTGGAAAATTACCCAGGTATGTCCTGTACACAAAAAGCAAGACAAATCCAACCTGGCCAATTACCACCTGTTAGTCTACTCTCGATCATCAGTAAAGTAATGGAAGAGGCCATCAACAGTGCTATCAAGCAGCACTTGCTTAGCAATAACCAGCTCACTGGCACCTGGTTTGGGTTCCGCCAGGGCCACTCAGCTCCTGACCTCATTACAGCCTTGGTTCAAACATGGACAAAAGAGCTGAACTCCCGAGGTGAGGTGAGAGTGACTGCCCTTGACAGCAAGGCCATAGTTGTCTGAGTGTGGCATCAAGGAGCATAGCAAAACTTTTCAGGGGGAAAACTCTCCGCTGTTTGGATTCATACCTAACACAAAGGAAGATGATTGTGGTTGTTGGAGATCAGTCATCTCAGCTCCAGGACATCACTGCAGGAGTTCCTCATGGTAGTGTCCTTGGCCCAACCATTTAAGCTGCTTCATCAATGACTTTCCTTTCATCATAAAGTCAGAAATGGGAATGTTCACTGATGATTGCACAATGTTCAGCACCATTCTTGACTCCTCAGATAATGATGCGGTCCATGGCCAAATGCAGCAAGACCTGGACAATATCCAGGCTTGATCTGACAAGTGGAAAGTAACATTCGCGCCACAAAAGTGCCAGGCAATGACCATCTCCAGCGAGAGAGTATGAGGCACTATGGGTTATCATCAGCAGCAGAATTATACACAATCTGTAACCTCATGGTTTGACATATCCCTCACTCTACCATTTCAGTCAGTTTAGGCTGGGATTGTTTTTCTAGGGACAGAGGAGGCTAAGAGGTGACTCAGTTGAAGTGTACAAGATTATGAAGGGGCCCAGATAGAGTAGACAGGAAAGACCTGTTTCCACTGGCAGAGAGGTCAATTACCAGGGGGCGTGGATTTAAGGTGATTGGTAGAAGGATTAGAGGGGACATAAGGAAAAACTTTACCCAGAGGGTGGTGGGTGTCTGGAATTCGCTGTCTGGTTCAATGGTGAGTGCAGGAGAGCATCCCAACTGCAGCACCATCCATACCTAACAATGAGATAACAACTTATTGAAGCTACAACACAAGATTACCAATATGCTAAACAATGGAAGGAGGACACGATAGACAGAGCTAAACAATCCCACAATCAACAGATCAGATCTAAGCTCTGCAGTCCTGCCACATCCAGTCATGAATGGTGGTGAACAATTAAACAACTAATGGGAGATGGAGGCTCCTTGAACATCCTAATCCTTAATGATGGTGGAATACAGCATGTCAGTGCAAAAGACAAGGTTGAAATATTTGCAACCATCTTCATTCAGAAGCATTGAATGGCTGATCCATCTCGGCCTCCTCCAGATGCTAGTCTTCAGCCAGTTTGATTCACACAATATGATATCAGGAAATAGCTGAAGCCACTGGATACTGCAAAGGCTATGGGGCCTGACAACACCCTGGCAATTGTACTGAAGACTTCTGCTCCTGACCTAGCCTCACCCTAGCTGAACTGCTGCCATGCAGTTACAGCATTGGTATCTTCCCAAACAATGTGGAAAATCACTCAGATATGTCTCATCCACAAAAAGCAAGACAAATCAATCCAGCCAATTACTGCCCAATCAGTCTACTCTCAATCGTCAGCAAAGTGATGAAAGGTGTTATTGACAGTGCTATCAAGTGTCATTTACTCAGCAATAATCTGCTCCCTGATACTAAGTTTGTGTTTTGCCATGACCATTGGGCCACAGACCTCATTACAGACTTGGTCCAAAGATAGACAAAAGAGCTGAATTCTAGAGGTGAATGAGATGATACCCTCGACATCAAGGCAGTGTTTGACCAAGTATGGTATCAAGGCACCCTAGTCAAACTGAAATCAATGGGAATGGAATTCAATCCAGAGAAGTATGTGGTAATGTATTGGGGAGGACAAACGAAGCAAGGGAATATACAATAAACAAGAGGATATTGAGAGGTGTAGAAGAAATGAGAGACCTTGGAGTGCAGGTCCACAGACCCTTGAAGGTGACAGGACAGGTAGATAAGGTGGTGAAGAAAGCAAATGGATTGCTTTCCTTTATTGGACGAAGTATTGAATACAAAAGCAAGGGTGTAATACTGGAACTGTATAAAATGCTGGTTAGGCCACAGCTGGAATTTTGAGTACAGTTCTGGTCACCAAATTACAGGGAGGACATAATTGCTCTGGAGACAGTACAGGGGAGATTTACAAGAATGTTGCCAGGGCTTGAAAATTGCAGCTATGAGGAAAGATTGGTTAGGCTGGGATTGTTTTTCTAGGGACAGAGGAGGCTAAGAGGTGACTCAGTTGAAGTGTACAAGATTATGAAGGGGCCTAGATAGAGTAGACAGGAAAGACCTGTTTCCACTGGCAGAGAAGTCAATTACCAGGAGGCCTAGATTTAAGGTGATTGGTAGAAGGATTAGAGGGGACATAAGGAAAAACTTTACCCAGAGGGTGGTGGGTGTCTGGAATTCGCTATCTGATTTGGTGGTGGAGGCAGGAGCCCTCAATTCATTTAAAAGGCACCTGAATCTGCCCCTGAAGTGCTGTAACCCGAAGGATAATGACCAGTTGCTGGAAGGTGGGGTTAGAATAGGCAGCTGTTTTTTTTTCTTTTTTGGCCTGTGAAGGCACTTTGGGCAGAATGGCCTCTTTCTGTGCTGTAACTTTACTATGGTTCTATGGAATCAGGGGGAAATCTTCCCACTGGCTGGAATCATAGCTAGCACAAAGGAAGACAGTTGTGGTTGTCGGAAGCCAATTATCTCAGCCCCAGGACATGGCTGCCGGATTTCCTTAGGGTAGTGTTCTAGGCCCAACCATCTTTAGCTGCTTCATCAATACCTTACCTCCGACATAAGGTCAGAAGTGAAGATGTCAACTGATGACTGCACAGTGTTCAGTCCCATTCATAACTCCTAGAATAATAAAGCAGTCCATGCCTACATGCAGCAAGATCTGGACAAAATTCAGGCTTGGGCTGATAATTGGCAAGTAACATTCACCCCACACAAGTGTCAGGCAATGATAGTCTCCAACAAGAGAGAATCTAACCATCTCCTACTGACATTGAAAAACATTGCCATTGCTGAAGCCCCCACAGTCAACATCCCGGGGGCTACCACAGTGAATAAAAAAAAATTCACTGTTTAGGCTCACACAGGCCAATCAGTTGGACAAGGTACTAAGTAGGGAGACTGTGCCCCTGGAACCACACCTGATTGCATAGCACAAGCTAATCATCACTCATCTGGCAAACTCAATCAGAGGGGCTATAGGGTGTGTGACATGTGAAATAGAAAAATATTGCATGTCATCCTGTTGCAGTATGGGTGCTGATCCGAGGTCATGCCACATTTTGGGGCCAAAATGGAGGGAGCTTTACTTGTTATGTAGCATATTGTGATTCTGTTTTGAGAGTGCTTCATACAGTGGGTACCTGGAAAGGAAAATCTTAAATTTCCCATCCTTCAACCCAGTCAACTCAAAGTTTCCCTTCATAGTTGAGAGAAGATGTGAAAGCAGGAGCATCAATAGGTCAAATCAGATCATCGAATTTGCCTTGGTTATGGGAGGGGGTAGGAATAAGAATTTTTAATTGCTGAAGTCTGCTGGCAGCCTGTGGTACTGTCTTTCATAGTCGAACAGAGTTAAAAAGCCTTTATCAAACAGCATGGTCTATGTGTTTCTCATTCACAGAATGGTATGCAGCTGTGAGCTGTTATTGATTGTACGTTAATGAATCATAACAGTGCAGCTTAAGTGCTGTTTCATGCTGGCATTTTACTGGGTTTATTGTGACAAAGGGACCAAGGTAATAGGCAATTGGAGGAAGGGAAAGTGACTATAGGAGATGTTGGAATAGTTTTGTGGTTTTTCTTTGTTGTTTTGTACATTTTTCCCCTGCTATCTCCTCTAATGTCTTGAAAGCGCTGACCCTTGCTGTGATACAGTTCCAATGCAGTTCCGAGATCACACCAAGTAGCCATTCTTCATTGTGAACTGAGACAGCTAGTACAAACAGGCTGTTTGATCCTGATTTCATCTACTCCACATGCCGTGCTCTCCACCAGAGTTCACTGGGTAGCAAGAATCCTGGTTAATTTCTCCTACCTATCCATGGGCCACTCTGACTTAATTGATCTAGCTCTGCCTGCACCTAATCCCCACCCAGTTATTTCCTTGCATTTCGCATCCCAGTATTCTAACTTTCACTTTCTCTTTTGGCACTGCTGTTGCATGAGGATTGATCTGTGGAACAATAACTCTGATACTAATTCATTCCAGCACTACATGATCTGTGGTAGCAGATTGCAATATTACGGAAATGGAGACAGGGTCAGAGGACGGGTAACAGCTTCAGGCAGAAACTATGCATTTATTCAACAGACAGTTATCTCACCACCTGCCGTCAGTAGTTCCGCTTCTCTGTTGCCACGCACACGGTGGGAGGGTTGCCAGTCTGAGTTGTCAGCTGCTGACATGTGTTTATAAAAGACAACCTGATCAGATCTGGGAAGAATGAGTTTGTTTCCAGGATGCCTAAAGTGGGGCAAGATTTATCAATACTCTGGAGGGGGAAGCGCGTCAAATTTAACCTTCTAAATTCCCCTAGAAGATGGCAACCTCCCTGAAAAGGTAAATACGCTCCTCATCAAGCTTTCGATGGGATTTTAAGCCAACATGCAGAAGGACAATGTCCCCTTTCCTCTGTTAGCCTTCTTTCCCTCATATAACCTTCATAATTTTTTAAAGCAAAGCTTGGTACCATCTGATCATTAATTCTTGATTTATCTAATTTCTGTCCTACACTTTTCATCCTCATTTGTGTCCCTCATGAGGTGTCTTGGCATTTTACCCAAGAATCTAAGTTTCAAAATCAAGAGTGATTATTCTTTTGATTTTTCCCTCCATTGCTGTAGTGAAGTACCTGGATATCTCACCAGGCTCACTCAGCTAAGCATGTGGGGATTCGTTAGGGTGAATCCATGACCTGCATGGACTGGCACTCCAACACGCACTTTTAATTATCTTTCTATAAAATTCCTCCCTTTTAAACAAAGGTCAGTTTCCTCCCACACAGCCCTATTTATCATGCCTCCATGTTCCATGCATTCATCTCCAGAGAGAGCAATCTCTTAACTGATTCCTTGCCAGTGCCACTGATCAGCTGGCTTCTTGGCACATGTACAAATGGTCCCCAGATTGGTTACCTCTTATTTTGGCTTCCTTGCTGTGGAGAGAGCCCATCAGGCAGTTTTCTCCAAATGTAAACCTTATACTGCTGAATAAACCAGTAATCCTCACAGCCAGTGCAGGAAATATGGCGACTGACATTTTATTAAGGGTTCATTAAAAACATGCATTGTTGCTTTTCTTTTTAAATGGCACTGGACTCTTCTAAAGTTGAACTATAATTACCCACAGAATGGAAAGGCTCCTGCCTACAGCCCATTTAGCAGTCTCTGCACACAGGCTGTTCTGTTACGTCCAGGGAAGCGAGAGCCCTTAGCTTTTTCAACAAGTTGCAATGAAAAATCTGTGTTAACATGATACCATGTCTTTGCCTTTTTACTGGTTAGCTGCTTTGACTAATACCTCATTTATAGTAAGGAATGAAGGTTGGATTCAGCTAGGAGTCTGACCTCCACCTACTGCTTGTAAACTGAATAAATACAAGTAATGTTATTCAGAGATCAGCGCCAAGAACCACTGACTCATCTCAGAGCTGCCATTCTGAGGCTAGGTGTAGGATTCTATTTGAGGCTCACAAATCCACAATAAGCTGGAGCCCAGGGAGACCAGAAAAGGAATCTTGCTATTTGGCTCATCATGCTGCAGTCGGAAAGAACTGGTTGCATTTATTTTTTGGGGAAGATTTTAATTTTAATGAGGTCATGGAATTTTGCAAAGCTCAATGAAAATCTAACTGCATTGTTTTCATCAATGCTCATAAGGCTGTTTATAGTCTTAGTGTCATAATAGCTGTCATGAAGAATTGGAAGCTCCGGGAGTAGTTGACTGAATCTTGAACTTTGTAATGGATGTGTGTTCCAGCTTATATTGAAGATGCTGTTTGGAAGATGCAAAAAAAATTCTGCCTCATTTGTTCTAGCTTTTTATTTTACTATTGGGAGTTCTAGGCAATGCCAACTTTACCTTTGGCACACTGCTCCTAAACAGCACACTGAGAAGAGATAAGGAAAGATTTGGTCTTGATTTCCTGCAGCTATAGAAAAGTTTCAATGTAGAAGAAGCCCGCACATATAAGACGTATGTCTAAACCAGTCTCATTGACTCATTCCTAGGGCATGCAACTTTGCCAAATCTTACAACGAGAGAAGCAGAATTAAGTGGGGGGGCGGGGTGGGGGGCAGATGGATACACCTGGATGTCTGGATGTCTTGACTCAGTGGTAACACTCTTTCTTGCCTCTGAGTCAGAAGGTGGTTTCAAGGCTCATTCCAGAGATTTGAGCCCATAATCCAGACTGGTGCTTCAATGCTGTATTGAGAGAGTACTGTTGTCTTTCCATGAGACATGAAAACCAAAACCATCTGCCTGGTCAGGTCTACATTAAGGATCCCTTGATACTATGTTGAAGAAGAACAGGAAAGTTTTTCTAATGTTTCGGCCAACATTTATTCCTCAGCAAACGTCACTGAAGCAGATGATCCAGTTGTTTATTTACCTGATCTTTGTGGATCTTGTATTTGCTGAAATCACCTGCCGCATTTCCTACATTTTTATTCATTCACGGGATATGGACTTTGCTGGCTGGGCCAGCATTTATTACTCATCCCTAGCTGTCTTTGAGAAGGTGGTGGTGAGCTGCCTTCTTGAACCGCTGCATTCTATGTGGTGTAGGTACACCCACAGCGCTGTGAGGAAGGGAGTTCCAGGATTTTGGCCCACTGACAGTGAAGGAATGGCAATATATTTCTAAGTCAGGATGTTGAGTGACTTGCAGGGGAACTTCCAGGTGGTGGTGTTCCCATCTATCTGCTGCCCTTGTCCTTCTAGGTGGTAGAGGTTGTGGGTTTGGAAGGTGCTGCCTAAGGATCTTGGTGAATTGCTGCAGTGTATCTTGTAGATGGTACATACTGCTGTTACTGTGCGTCAGTGGTGCAGGGAATGAATATTTGTGGATGTGGGTCCAATCAAGTGGACTGCTTTGGCCTGGATGGTGTCAAGCTTCCTGAGTGCTGTGGGAGCTGCACTCATCCAGGCAAGTGGGGAGTATTCTATCACACTCCTGACTTGTACCTTGTAGATGGTGGACAGGCTTTGGGGAGCCATTACAACTGCAAATATACTTCAGAAATACTGTGATGCTGCTACAGATGCAGATGCCTCCTTAAATATTGTGATGGCATTGATTCTAGGAATAGGGATTAATCAGCCAGAGGGCGAAGCCCACACCCTGATGTAACCTTGTTGTTACGACCGGGATGGGAAGAATGCGCGAATTATCAAGCCCCACTACTCCACAAGCCATACCATTAACTTAAATGTTTAATTTTCTCACCAAAATGGCCAATTGCGAACCTATACCTCTAGTACCCAGAAGTAAAGAGACTCTGACCAGGCTTCTTTCAAAAACTCATAATGATTAGTTTATTTTAAAACAAAACTTCTTTTAACACACAATTGTAATCAGGAAGTATAACTGTCTATCTCTTCCTAAAGAAGCCCCCCAGCACACACACAGGCACATACACAGACAAACAAAGGACAAGCAGATAGAGTCTCTCTGCAGAGATGGACTTTGGAGGATGAGCGTTATAAAATAAAGGTTAAAGCTCACAGGGTCTTGACACTGTCAACCTGGAGTGCTCTCATGTGAAGACGAGCCAGTGGTTCTGGTGGATGCCTGGACGTTCTTACTACTGGTCTCAGCTTTGCAGGTGCAAATGCTGATTGGTTACACTCAGATGAGGGTTCTCTGGCTACAGGTTGATAGCCACACACAATTTTAGGCAAGGTAGAGAGAAAGGGAGCCAGTCAAGGTAGCCTTCTTTCCCCAGCTTATTCTCCAACAAGACTGCCTTCCAAACAAGCAGGTTCACAATTTAAGCTTTTTTCCTCTGCCATGTGATTGCCTTTTTGTTTCCCAGCTTTTATTAATTAAAGTCCTTTGCAGTTCAACAAACAAACATCTCTTTCTCAAGTACCATATAGCTGATTTCTTGGAAGTGGCCTGCTTGTTTACAGTTCCAAGGTGAACTTTTAATCTTCTTAAAAAAATCCCAGGTTAACATCCAGATGACCAGATCAAGCCAAATCCTTCCATTTTGTGAAAGAAAACTTCAGTCTTGAGAGCTATGATTCTAACACTGTCAAGAGGGCATTCTGTATTTTCAACACCAGGATCTTTAATGTCTGCCTGAGCAGAGAAACATGGCCTCAATTTCGTGCCCCATCCAAAGGACAACAATTCCGAAATTGTCTCTGTGTTATGTGTTCACGACCCAGAGTGGAGCTTGAACCCACAGGTTGAGAGTGTTACCAACTGAACCAAAATGGCCTTGAAATTCTGAAGAGCATCTCCGAGTCTCCCAGCAGAATTCAGCAGCACACTGACAGAACCTTCTCACCCACCAAAAAAAATGTCAACATTCTATCTCCTGCTCCATGTACAGGAAAAGCTGAGCACTTTTATCCAGCTCCATCTGTAATATTTCACAAATCACTTCCAGACGTCCAGAAGTATCAAAAGTTTAAGAAGAAAGGCACCCTTTTCTATAGCTTTTCCTGACCTTACGCAGAGCCTGGTATTTATAAACTACTGTATGTCCACAGAAAAAACCCCTCAGCAATTAGGATCTAATTGACTTTAGCATGTGCCTATTTAGACCACCCACAAAGCTTTATTCGAGCTATGATCTTTAAGAGAGAGACTGGGGCAAACTCAGCTCTTTTGCAGCATCAAGATGTCACAACTGTGCTCTAGACTCCAAGACCATTTATGAGCATCATCATGGGAGATCAGCCAGTGTAACAAACATCAAGAGAAAATTAACAGCCCAGGCAATAAACAGTAGCTATTGTCTTCCCTGTGCTGTAACTCTTTTCAATCAACCAAATAAACTAAATTAATAAAATTGGAGACAAATTAAAAAGCAGCCCCTTAAAGGGAAACTGCAAAAACAAAGACAGAATTTAAAGGAAACTTACAAAGATTAAACTAAAATGTGATTAAGAGGGTCACTAAAACATTCAAGTCCCCGCCGTGCTCACCAAGCATGAAAGGCCTTGACAGTTCACGTAGACACGACGTGATCCCTCTCAGGGGACACCCGGCCATGAACATAGCCACGGAAAAGGGGCAGATAGTTGGGTCGGACAACCCCCTTGACTGGCCACTGCCAGGACCTAAACACAGCACCTGAACAGAGTCTTGAACTCTGGACCCTGAGATTAAAAGTCTGGTGCTTTACCGACTGAGCCACCTGGCCCAATAAAAGCACTACACTTACAGAGAAGCAGTTGATAAAGTAACAACAAGGATCCTGTGTTATTGACTTTACTTCTCTCTGAGCGAGTTACATCTGAATGTTGCCCAGCTGAAAACTGTTAAACGAGTGGAAAAGTTCAATGCACTCACTGTTGCTATTAGTGGTTTGCAAGCGGAAAATAGTTGAACATGGAGAATTAGACCTGATAACCATTGTATTTTGCCTACACAAAGGTGACTGGACTTCAAAAGCAACTCATTGTTTGTGACAAAAACAGAATTACCTGGAAAAACTCAGCAGGTCTGGCAGCATCGGCGGAGAAGAAACGAGTTGACGTTTCGAGTCCTCATGACCCTTCGACAGAACTTGAGTTCGAGTCCAAGAAAGAGTTGAAATATAAGCTGGTTTAAGGTGTCTGGGGGGTGGGGGGGGGTGGGGGGGTGGAGAGAGAGAGAGAGAGAGAGAGAGAGAGAGAAGTGGAGGGGGTTGGTGTGGTTGTAGGGCCAAACAAGCAGTGATAGAAGCAGATCATCAAAAGATTGTTGGTGACATCTTTTGATGATCTGCTTCTATCACTGCTTGTTTGTCCCTACAACCACACCAACCCCCTCCACTTCTCTCTCTCTCTCCCCCCCCCACACACCTTAAACCAGCTTATATTTCAACTCTTTCTTGGACTCGAACTCAAGTTCTGTTGAAGGGTCATGAGGACTCGAAACGTCAACTCTTTTCTTCTCCGCCGATGCTGCCAGACCTGCTGAGTTTTTCCAGGTAATTCTGTTTTTGTTTTGACTTCCAGCATCTGCAGTTTTTTTGTTTTTATCTAATTGTTTGTGAAGTGCTTTACAACATTCTGAGGATGTGTAAGGCATCTTTCCCTAGAAATTAGGAGATAAATCATTAAATCAGTTTTTTCACCCAACTTTGATTAATTGTTACTTTTCTCCTGTAAATTTTGGAGCAGAATTCTTCTGTAGTTATGAAGGTGCAGGTTGCTTGATTGATTGCTAAATTCAACATTGAATAATATGAGCTATGTGCCTAATGTGATTATCTGTGTGCATAACGCCACTAGAAAGAGGGTTGAGCTTACTTTTCATTGCCTTATAGAATGAAAGTTACAATGGCAGATGTCTCTGCTCTGTGCACAGAATGTACAAATAGACACAAGCTGAGCTGTTCCACCTGTTGAGCCCCATTTTATTTAGGTGGAGTCAAGTAGAAATGCAAATGAGTTTGTAAAAAATCTTCTTTTAATAACTTGCAAAAGTCCAAGTTCCATCCTTCAGGGCACTGCCAAGGCTGAAAAGAGGTAAATTAGGTAAATGGGTTACTAGAGATGTCAGTAGAGTCCAGAAAATTCGAATAAAATTGACAGTGAGGCATTGCAGGTTAAGACATTTTTATACTGCATAGCTTTTTCTTCTTCATTCGAGGGGCAACAACTTCCATGTACTGGATTTAAAAGGCTATTAGAAGTGTTTTTAGTGAGCAAAAATTGAAATGAAGACTTTTTGATATTGATGCATAATGACCTTTATGCCCTTCTTGTGGTTCTTATGATTGGATTCCGTACTGGGGCGTCTATTGTTATAAGACATCTGAACTCCTAAATGTAAGAGTTTTAGGGCAAAGAGTAACAATTCTATGAGTCTGATTCTAAGCGCAGAAATGTTTTTATGCATAAGCTAGAAACTTCCCCCCCGTTGTGGGGGGAGCTGTGCGAGGACAGGTGCGTACCCATTCGGTGTCCCCGACTGGGTCCGCGCTGCCATTTTACATGAGTGGGCCAATTAAGGCCCACTCATTGCGACGTGTGCCTGGAAGTGCTGGGCACTCTCTGTGCGAGCTGGGGGGTGGTGGTTTCCCTGAGTGGCTCCATGCACTCTCATGCGCGCAAAAGATCTCCCTCAGGCATGGAGGTTCCTCAGGGAGATTTGTTTCAGTGCTAAAGTATTAAATAAAGGATTTTTAAACTTTTGCAACATGCCCCTTCATGTGACAGTGTCACATGAGCTGGGAGATGTTAATGAAATTTTGTAAAAAAAACTTTACTGATTTTTTAAACACTTCATGAAACCTCATCCCACACTTGGATGAGGTTTCATGAAATATGCAAAGGCCGCCTGGGCTCTTTGCCTGCCCGCCAACCTTAAGGTTGCACGGGAAGCTCATTTAATTGTTATAATTAGTTTTTATAAGGCCTTTGACAGTTTGGCGGGCACACAGCTGAGTCGGCTGTGCACCCGTCGAACTGAAAATCTAAATGACGCGCGGTGACGTTAGGACACCTGCCCGACATCAACACGCGTCATTTTATGCATCGGCGAGCGGGCCCCGTTCCCCATTCGCCGATGGGAAAATGCTGCATGCTGCCCATAGGGTTGTGAGACTGTGGCTTACACTAGTAAAGTTATAGATTGGACCAAAGACCGTGACATTTAAGAATAAATTAAATAAGTGGTTGAAGGGAAGCAGTATAAAGGAATATGAGAAAAGGGTGGACACATAGGTTTGGGACAACTGCTCATACGGAGAATAGACAAAAACAGATTGGTCCAACCCTTCATGCTATATTTTTTGTTAAATTCTATGTAATTAGATTACAACCTATAACTCACTCCCAAGTATCCATTATTCAATATATAAACCATCTGAACACCTCAATTAGATTCCAACCTGTAACTCACTGCCGGGTATCCATTATCCTACATATAAACCATCTGAACCTCTCGATTAGATTCCAGCCTGTAACTCAATCCCAGATATCCATTATTCAATATATAAACCACCTGAACCCCCTCGATTAGATTGCAGTCTGTAACTCACTCTCTGGTAGCCATTATTCTATATATAAACCATCTGAACACCTCGATTAGATTCCAGTCTGTAACTCACTCCTGGGTATCCATCACTCTATATATAAACTATCTGAACACATCAATCAGATTTACTGCCAGGTATCCATATTTCTATCTATATCGAAAGCCATGGATTGGATTCAGACCCATAAGAATGGACTAAATAACTGTGCATTATGGAGATCTGACTGTATGTTACTGTAAATGCATGCACAGGGTTATATTGCAGTGTAGACCAGTGCCTGGAAGTCCTACTGCAATCAGATGTTTCTGTTTATGATTAATTATTGAAAACCATCAAAAAGTATATTTTCCCCCTTTACAGCTCTTTTGGTATTTGTCCTGAAGGTTCCTGTTGTTACAATGGAAGCCTCTGCGCGCACGTGTGTGTTTGTGTGTGTGTGTGTGTCTGAAAAAGTGAGTGCTAAATAAATACATTGGGAGTACAATGAGAGGGTTGACATAGGGATTGAATCACAGCTGGATAGTTTGATAAATGAAGTGGTGTTTCCTTCTCTTACTAAAGCACATTAGTCTGGTTTTTCATCCGCTGACTACTTTATTTCAAACCCCATTATGTCTTTTTCTTCCCCTGCACCTTCCAGATGCTTCAGCCACAGTTCAAACCACACAACCTGAAGGATGTTTTGTCTAAACTCTTCCTCATTGTGCCCGGAGAGAATCCATACAGCTCATGGAACCATTCCCGCTGTCGGCGCTGTGCAGTGGTGGGGAACTCTGGAAATCTACATCAATCTCATTATGGAGCAGACATTAACTCACATGATTTCATCATGAGGTAAACTCTAAGATTGCAGAACACTGAGGGGCTATGGTGGGAAATCCTTTATAACTAGCATTTTTTTAAATTCCTGGTTAAATGCCAGGTCTCTGTTTCCCAGTGAGAATAAGATAATGTTTGAATCCATGTTAACTGTTTGATACTGAAGAAATTGAAATAAGAAGAGAAAACATTGGAATACAAAGCGGGTTAGTCAGCATTTGAGGGAAAAACACAACACAACACATCTTTTGAGTGCATACTCTTGACCTGAAACTCACTTTCTTTCAACTGATATGTGTTTTCAGCATTTTCTCTTTTTGTTTCATATTCTCAGCATATAGGATAGGTATTAGAATACGAAAACATCCACACAGTCCATTTAATTCATCTTCAACCACTCTGATACAACGATAATGGAATTATTGACTAATCACAGCCATAAGTCTCTATCAATGAGTCTATAACAGACCCAGACATTAGGTGAGGAAACATGCCCGAACATGCTACATTTACTGTACATTATGTCTCAAATTACTTACATATTGTCTCCCAAAATGTTAATTTATGAAAGAAATTTAATTTGCATTTGTATGAATCAATACTAACTGCTTCCACCATCTCCTTAGAAAGGGATCTTAGAGCATTAGGTTGATCCCTCACTGAAATATTGGGCCAGAATTTGCTTGTTAGTTAATCTAGCTTATGTACCTTTACATTTTAAAATCTTTGCCTATTAGGTTGCTGGACATGTGATCTGACAATGGTAACTCCTGCCATTGACTGGAAAGACATCAGGAACAGTTGCATATTTACACTGCGGCCACTGGCACATACACCAATCTAATGCCTTTCTGGTCGGCAGGCAGCAGGATAATTGATGAAGCTTGAAATTCTGAAGACCACAAACAACTGTGCAAAAACTACCATGTCCGAAAGTTTCTTGTTCAGACCAGCATGGAGGCAAAAGTTTGAAATGTTTCGGGCTGTGAGTGGTGGAGCTATCACCCAAGTTGGAAAGGCTTTGTGGAGCAAGTTCCTGTGCAGCCCAGCTAGCTCAGTTGGTTGTTAATGGGACTCTTAATTTTTCATGGTCTCGAGCTCCAAATTGTATGATGATTTTTGATTCGATGTTTTATCTAAGAAGGTAATAAATCGTACTCAATTAACTGAGCAAAAAACTTTTGGACAAGGTAGTTTGGGCACAGTTCTTTGACTAATAAGGTTTACATTATGAAATGTTGTAGCTGACACGTTCATTGGATGGAGCATTTGGATGGAGCACCTAGAGAACCAGTTATTGTTGCTGGCATTGCCCCTACTTTCTCACTGGCATTCTCCCCTCTTAATCTGTGATGATTTTGCTATCCTGGTCTTTATTTTCAGGTATACATACTTTTAGGATGGAGCATGCAGTAGATTCAACACTATAACTGCTGCATCTCTGTAACTGTGCATGTGCAAGAAGTGCTGCTTCTAGTGTTGCAGCACTAAAAAATGCAACCTAACGGTCATGGCAATGGGGGATCGGGCGACCATGGTGAACAATGGAACAAACGGTGTATCTCCTTAACCAATGAGGGTTGAGGGTTAAGAAGTAAACAGAGGGTCTGACATGGAGGGTGAATTCACTGTTAAATCTGGTATAGAAATAAATAGTGGGAAAGAAAAATCGGACTAAGAACAGGGAAAAAAGGGACAGAAATAAATGTGAGAAAAAAATTACATTTTAAAATTTGATATTTCAAAAATCTCCAATAACTCACAGCTTGAAAGAATGAAATTCCATACTTTTCGTGGTTCACTTTCTAGGCCAGAGAGGTTGGCAAATATGAACAATTATGTCATTGTTTAAGGGCAATTATGATATTAATGACTACACTTAACTTTCTTTGGCAGGTTTCATGGGTAATTAATGTCCAAATGCAGCAATTCATGAAAATCATGCGAAGATTAAGGGTGAGATGCCGTTCTCCCGAAACTAACAGTAGAGCAATCTAGCAACTTGTGGCAACTTGCAATTCACAGGATATTGCTATCTCAACACTAGTTGGCCAGTTTTCACATTAATAAGAACATATATTGTTCACACACCATTATTTTTTCAGCAAATCCTGGGCCATTCGTTTCCATGGGTTAGTTTTGAATTTCTCCCCTTCAAGGTTCTACAGTTAAGGTGAATCAGTTTGTCATGGTCTGTATTTTCTAGCCCCTTTAGAATCATAAAAGCAGCAATCATATCACCTCAGAATGGGCTCAATGAGCTCAATGGCCTACTTCAGTTTTTATGTTTGAAGCTGATCTGTCTTTTGCTACTGAAGAAATTACTCTGTAAGGCTCAGTACTTTCTGCTATACTGAGAGGGGAATGCACAATGAAACAGCACTTAAAAGGACACTGCAGGAGATCTCCAATTTAAAAAGGACCTTCAATCATCAAGACCCTTTTAAGGATTAAAAAAAAAACAAACAAAAAAACTGCGGATGCTGGAAATCCAAAACAAAAACAGAATTACCTGGAAAAACTCAGCAGGTCTGGCAGCATCGGCGGAGAAGAAAAGAGTTGACGTTTCGAGTCCTCATGACCCTTCGACAGAACTTGAGTGAAGTTCTGTCGAAGGGTCATGAGGACTCGAAACGTCAACTCTTTTCTTCTCCGCCGATGCTGCCAGACCTGCTGAGTTTTTCCAGGTAATTCTGTTTTTGTTTCCCTTTTAAGGATTGTTGTGCAATCTGAGATTACCAAGAGACTTCATTTCTAGCCACAGTCTGGTCTGATTCGAATGTCAAGGTTTCCTGTCTCTGGAGAGAAAGGGGATATTTTGACGTGTCACAGAGGCCAAACTGGAGGCTGTGAACAGAGTTTCAGAAATTATGCTGTTATGTTTCTTTAAATTCCCAAAAAAATCTGTGGATTTAGCAGTTCTATTTTGTTGATCCAGGCTACCCAATTGCTTTTGAACTGGATAGTCCACTTCTGGGGTCACTACTAACAATTGCAATGTTAGCAAACCAGATAGGAAAAGTCACATTCCAGGAGGGATCGTTTCAAAAACTCATTAATGGAAAGAAAGAAGACTTACATTTGTACAGCACTCCTCACAACCTCAGGATATCCCAAAGCATGTTGTAGCCAACTTTTAATTTACGCACTGTTGAAATATAGGAAAAGCAGCAGCCAATTTGTGCACAGCAAGCACCCACACACACCAACATGATAATGACCAGATAATCTCCTTAGTTCTGATGAAGAGTCATACGGACTCAAAACGTCAACTGTGTTCCTCTCCGCAGATGCTGTCAAACCTGCTGAGTTTTCCAGCTATTTTTGTTTTTGTTTCAGATATCCAGCATCCGCAGTGTTTTGCTTTTATCCATTTTAGTAATGTTGGTTGAGGGATAAATATTGGCCATGACACCAGGAAAAACTTCCCTGCTCTCTTTTGAATACTGTAATGCCATGTGATCTTTTGCATCCAATTGAAGGCAGACAAGGCTTCAGTTTTACTGTACTATATAAAGCTTATTTCCAGCTTGTTTGCTTCTGTCAAGTGTGCAAACCTGAGATGTATGTGAAGTTTCTCAACAATGGAACTTAAAAATGTTTGTATAGTTATTTCCTTTTAATCCCCTTTAATTGTGTCAGACATGCTGAGCCAGAATAGCATCAAAGGGTTGATTAAAATGTGGCTGGAGGCATCCTGCTGGTATTTAGAAAGTGCTTACTTGAAACTAGATTGAAGCCCAATGTTATACATAATTCAACTGCCATTCTTTTTATATGTACATATTGTGGGAGCAGTTGTGGTAGAGGCAAGCTTAAAGGGACAATCTAGAGGCACTGTTGCACAGTTGGTTGTTTTGTTTACCATGGGTGACCAATACTTCCCCATGCTGATGAAATTAAATGTTAATGTACAGCTAGAAGAAGAGAGCTAGATTTATTCATGTGAATGTAAGGAACACTCTTTTTCAACGAGTCACACAAATATGAATGTGACAGTACCTGAGGAGAACTATCTGCTATTTTGATTATAAACCAAAAATCGACAAGAATTTTAATTTAGGTTCTACCAATGGTTAGTGGCACCCTACAGACCAGAAAGACCCAGTTTGATCCCATACTTGTGTAGAGTTAGATGATGTTAGTCAGGGTGGCTGTAGGACAGTATGATTATCCTACAAACCATTAGGTTAGAAAGACTAAAAATCAGCCAGGGTTTCCATTCCTGATCATCATCAGGAACTGGAACTGGAAAATGTATGAGTGGGTGAGGCAACAATCCTGCTGGCCACTCGTAGCCCCCACCATCAAACACCCCACCAACACTCACTGATTTGGTTCTCACAAAAAGGAATATGCTTTTGAGTGACTGCCAGCACTTATGGAACTGTCACAAGTAAAAATTGGTACCTTCCGGAGATGAAAACATAAAACTGGAATGAGAAAGAAATAGAAAATCAGTTCCAGCATGAATCATCTACTTTTCCAAACCCTAGACTCCTTTGCAACATTGCCCTCTCCGCCATCCCCACACCTCTTTGTGCGCTCTACCTTTATTGGCAATGCCTTCTGTTATCTTGGTCTCACACTTCTCTCTTCCTAATTCTCTGCCCTTTTTTACCTTCCTCCACCCCAAGTCAAACCCTAGCACTGAACATGCCTTCAGTTACTTCCCTAACCTCCTTTCAGAAGTCGAGCCATCGGTCTCCTTTGCAAACTGCTTTGGGATGCTTTACTATGCGGTTATCTGATTGCACACTTACCTCTGAGTTAATAGTTGTGGGGTCAAGTCCCTGTCCCAGATTTGAGCACTGAGAGGTACTGTCTTTCAGATGAACTGTTAAACTGATGTCCTATCTTGTTTGTTAATGTGGATCCCCTAGCATTTATTAATAGGGGCATAGTGTATAAGAGCAAAGAGGTTATGTTGAATCTGTATAAGACACTAGTTTGGCCTCAGCTGGAGCATTGCGTCCAGATCTGTGTGCGCACTTTAGGAAGGACGTGAAGGCACCTGAGAGTGTGCAGAAATGATTCATAAGAATGGTTCCTGAGATGAGGAACTTTGGTTATTAAGATAGATTGGAGAAGTTGGGACTGTTTTCCTTGGTGAAGAAAAGACTGAGAGAAGATTTGATAGAGTATTCAAAATCAGAGTAGATAGGGAAAAACTGTTCCTACTCACGAAAGGATTGTGAATGAGAGGGCACAGATTTAAAATAATTGACAAAAGAAGCAAAGACGATATGAGAGAAAACCTTTTCACACAGCGAGTGGTTAAGGTCTGGAATGCCATTCTGTGATTCTGTGATTACTCAAAGAGTGAAGGGGATCCTCTTCAGTGACCTGGCCAACATTTATCTTGCTGAATTTGCCTACATAGCAGCAGTGAATGTACTTTTGTGAAGTGCTTTGGGATGCTCTGATGTTGTGAAATGTATTTTCTTTCCAAGGGTGCTATGCAAATAAAAGTACATATTACAATTGGGGAACAAAATGCTTTCGAAATCACAGCTTCTGCACTTAATGGAAATCAGCAGACTATATCCGTGATGAGAGATATTTTGATGAGAGAACTGTTCCTCGGTAGTTTCATAAGTAGTAATGGTTAATGGAATTGTCCTCTTCTTAAAAAAGAAATGATACAGCTGTGCCCAGTGGGACTGCTGCAGTGAACCCACATTTCACTATTCCTATTGGTAGTTAACATTTCAAGTTTCTGGTGCCTGGAATTTAACAGGATTTTGATGTATCGTTAGAGAAACAGCAGTAGGGGGCAAACGTTTAATGTCCTTTTAAAAGCAGATGATTTCTATCACCAGAATATCTGTAGAATCTGAAATTAGAAAATATGTACCTCAATTTTAAGGTGAATGTTGTTGAAATAAGACTTTTACTACCTGATTTAAATGTTTATCTTTGGGGTTCTCCCCCTTTTCCCTCCTCCTCCTCCGGAAGGCCTTGGTAAGGGTTTTGCACAGATGTAGCAGCTCTTCAGAATCTCACTCAATTTGCAACCCTAGGAAGACTATTCATCTATGAATGGTATGATCCACAGCCAATGGCTGACACATGGAGCGGAATTTTATGGCCCCTCCCGCCAACGAGATTTTCTGGTCCCGCTGAAGTCAATGGATTTTTGAACGGCTTGCTGCATTTTACTGCCCTGTTCCCGCCATGATGGGGCCGTAAAATTTCATCTGAGCACTTTCTAGCAATCAGGCATGGAAATCCTGTCCAATTGCTCACTTGGCTAGCCAAGTGACATTGAGACCAACTGTAGTACCACGTTTCTGCCCGGCTGAGATGAGCTAACTCAGCATAAACTTGGGATCAAATCTATGTTGCATGACTGTGTACCACATCTGGCAATGCCCTCACCCACTGAGCTACAGGGCGAACTACCGTCCATACCTACAATTGTTTCATTTCTTATAGTGGCCATTGTAAACTGAATTCAGTAAGAAATATGACAATCAGTCGCTATTGTTCTTCATATTATTTTTCTTTGCACCCTCATTCTGCTGAATGAAATGGTCAAATGAGTTGTTGGTGTGCTTCCAGGGAGAGCTGCAATCTGAGGGTAGAGTTGAAGGAATATGTTTCCTTTCCTCATGCCCCAAATTTTTGGCATTGCTTATATCCACCCTCCTTAAATTTAGCCTTCCAATCCTAATTGAGCAGACTTTGAATCACTTGCTCATTGTCCTCTAAATTGAATGATACTGTTGCAACCTACCAGTGCAGCAGTTGCTGGAAACTACACAGTAGTGTTTTAGTCAAACAGCCATGTCATCTATTTGGGCTGCTGCAAGTAATTAAATTTGAGAAAGCCCTGATTGGAGTTGGGATGGATGTTGCTATTTCTAATAAAAGTCATGCTTGAGTAATCCTGTGGAACAGACTATGTCTGCAAATATTGAGTAAAGATTGAGAAAGATCTATATCAAGTTTGCCAAGCATTTATGTTTATCAAATCGATAACACATTGAACTAGCATATGCATGCATCATATACTATACATTTTAGAACTTTGCAGTGTATGATGCATATAGGCATCAATCTAAAAATTAGCATAAACTGACAAACAACTTCAGAATAACCTGACAAACAGTTCCAATCATCTGTCTATGCAGTCAGTTGTCGTTTTTAACTCTCATTGTGAAATTCCCATTGTGTTGCTTACTTTCCCTAATGCAAATTGTTGGATAATATTTTTAATGCTAAAACACTTTTGAATTATCAGCAAGCCTGTAACTCTTTCAAGTACAAACACATTTCCATCTGTTTCAGATGAAGTTACATTGTTTCATAGTTTGCCATTGTGAGATTTGATCTCTTGATCTTGGGGTTACAAAACCCAGTACCATAACCACTTGGCTATTTAGGCCAAGCATCAGCAAGCCTGTAGTTGCACTGAAAGTGCAGCGGAACATGGGCTTGTTGTAATTAGCTAGTGAAAGATTGTGGAGAAATTGCAGGCCACTGTGGTTATGCACTGCCAGCCTCTACTGCTAAATCTGATCTATTTGGAGCAGAGTCTGAGGCTGTACTGTCAAGAACTACAGTCCTCCTGAGCTGTTTCTAAACCTTTATTAATGTTCCTGTAATGTATTGACACTCAGGCAAAACTCATTTTCCTAAATTTTTGCAAAGCAGTCTGCCTCACCTGAAGGAAAATGTGAACCATGCTAATTAAACATCCTTATTATTTGCTCATTCAAATAACTGCATGGCAAAGATGGTTTGATAAAATCCTTTATGACGAATATTATACATTTGCATTATACATACATATTACATTATCATCAGGTCACTGCTCCAGGCCTTTATTGTGCTTAGATGATCTTCTGCCACCCAGATTTGTCCCCTGATGTGGAGTGAATCAAATTGGTTGAAGACTGGCATCTGTGATGGGGTACCTTAGGAGGAGGCTGAGCTGGATCATCCACTCAGCACTTCTGGCTGAAGGTGATTGCAAATGCTTCGGCCTTGTCTTTTGAACTGACATGCTGGGCTCTCCAATCAGT